>NC_041388.1:262511034-262519197 GCF_002162155.2 Triticum dicoccoides
GGCTAGGCGCGGCGCAGCGGTGGGGCTAGGCGGCGCGGCGGTGGCTGCGGCGGCGGTGGCGGTGGCGTTTGGGGCGGGGTGGCGGCGTATATAAAGGGGCGGGGCGGCTTGGAGGAGGGGTCAAGGCGGCGGCGGAGGAGTGGAGTCCGGCTCGGACTCCTTGTCCGAGTCGGCGGCGCGCGCGCGGGGGCGGCGGCCTGGCTCGGCTGGGCCTTAGGCCCAGTCGGGCGCGGGAACTTAAAAAAAAAATTCGCCGACCGTAAAATCCTAGAAAAATAAATAAAAAAACTAGAAATGCCAAAATAAATTTTCACCGTCTAAAAAAATATTTAGAACGAGATGAACATTTTCTTGGCCCTAAAATGCAATTTTGAAAACGTGCAATTTTTCTAATGCAAACAAAATTGCAATAAAGTCCAAATGGAACAAATATTTGATTTTAGTATTTTTCCTCCAATATTTCATTTATTTTGGAGAAGTCATATTATCTCTACTCTTGTATTTTAATATGAAATATTTTCGGAGAGAAAAATAATTAAAACCAAAATCCTCGTTTCAAAATTTGATAGAAGAATCAAATATGAAAACCAGAAAATCCCCAACTCTCTGTGAGGGTCCTTGAGTTGCTTAGGATTTCGGGATTATGGAACGGAAAAGCAATAAAACATGATATGCAATGATGATCTAATGTATAACATTCCAAATTGAAAATTTGGGATGTTACAAACCTACCCCCCTTAAGATGAATCTCGCCCTCGAGATTCGGGCTGGCTAGAAAATAGGTGCGGGTGGTCTTTGCGGAGATCATCCTCTCGTTCCCAGGTGGCTTCGTCCTCGGTATGGTGGCTCCACTAAACTTTACACAACTTGATAACCTTACTTCGGGTGATTTTGCTGGCAAACTCAAGAATCTTAACTGGTTTCTCCTCATAAGTCAAATCACTGTCCAACTGAATCGCCTCCAGGGGTACTGTATCTCTTAGCGGTATATCTGCCATCTCAGCATGACGCTTCTTCAGCTGTGAAACATGAAACACGTCATGAACTCCTGACAGTCCCTCAGGTAACTCCAACTTGTAGGCAACTTCTCCCATCCGTTCCAAAATACGATACGGTCCTACAAATCTCGGGGCTAACTTTCCCTTAACTCCAAAACATTTCACTCCTCGCAAGGGTGACACTCGCAGATATGCTCGGTCTCCAATTTCATAGGTTACCTCCTTGCGTTTTGAGTCAGCATAACTCTTCTGCCTAGACTGAGCAATCTTCAGTCTGTCTCGAATCAATTTAACCTTCTCTTCGGACTGCTTGATCAAGTCTGGTCCAAACAACTGTCGGTCTCCTACCTCGTCCCAAATCAACGGTGTTCTGCACCTTCGTCCATACAGGGCTTCAAACGGTGCCATCTTCAAACTGGCTTGATAGCTATTGTTGTAGGAAAACTTTGCGTATGGCAAATTGTCATCCCAACTAGATCCATAATCTTGCGCACAGGCTCACAACATGTCCTCCAAAATTTGGTTGACTCTCTCTGTTTGTCCATCCGTCTGTGGGTGAAATGCTGTACTAAACTCCAATCTCGTCCCCAAGGTCTGGTGCAACTGGTGCCAAATCTTTGAGGTAAACTATGTTCCTCGATCTGATACGATGGTCCTTGGAACTCCATGCAGACATACTATCCTGGACATATATATCTTGGCCAGCTTTGCACTTGTATAGGTGGTTTTCACTGGGATGAAGTGAGCTACTTTGGTCAAGCGATCAACTACTACCCATATGGAATCATATCCTGCTTTGGTCCTGGGCAATCCGGTGATAAAGTCCATGCCCAGTTTATCCCACTTCCATTCGGGTATCGGCATAGGCTGTAACAGTCCTGCTGGCTTCTGATGCTCTGCCTTCACGCGTTGACATACATCACATACAGCGACATACTCGGCAATATCCTTCTTCATACCGGTCCACCAGAAACATTCCTTCAAATCCAAATGCATCTTGGTGTTTCTGGGGTGTATCGGTATGGTGAGTCATGGGCCTCTTGAAGTATTAACTTCCTGATCTCCTGGTTATTGGGCACATAAACTCGGTCCTTAAACCATAGGGTATCATGCTCATCTTCACGAAAACCTTTACCTTTCCTTTGCTCATCTTCTCCTTTATCTCAGCAATCTCCTTGTCCTCTTTCCGGGCTTCCCGAATCTTGTCCAGCAATGTCGTCTGGACCTCCATTGTTGCAATAAATCCTCTAGGAACAATCTCCAATCGAAGTTCCATGATGTCCTCTGCTAATTCCTTCGACAGTCCCTTACTTTCAAGGATATTAGCATAACTCTTCCGGCTCAAAGCGTCTGCTACGACATTGGCCTTCCCTGGATGATAGTGTAGCTTCATGTCATAATCCTTTATAAGTTCCAACCATCTCCTCTGTCTAAGGTTTAGTTCCTTCTGGGTGAAAATGTACTTCAAACTCTTATGGTTCGTGTACACATCACAACGGTTTCCAATAAGGTAATGTCTCCAGGTCTTCAATGCATGTACTACGGCTGCTAACTCCAAATCATGCGTGGCATAGTTCAACTCATGAGGTTTTAGTTGACGTGAGGCATATGAAACAACTCTCCCGTCCTGCATAAGCACACATCCAAGTCCTAAGCGTGAGGCATTGCAGTACACTTGGAACTCCTTATGTATATCTGGCAGTGTTAGTACTGGCGCTGTAGTCAAACGTTTCTTCAATTGCTGGAAACTTGCCTCGCAATCTTCTGTCCATTTAAACTTAGTATCCTTCCTCAACAGTTCAGTCATTGGCTTTGCAATCTTGGAAAAATTCTCGATGAATCTCCGGTAGTATCCTGCGAGTCCAAGAAAACTGCGGATCTCGCTAACTAAAGTGGGTGCCAACCATTCAGTGACTGACTGAATTTTGCTGGCGTCTACTGCTATACCTTCTCCCGATATAACATGTCCAAGGAACCCGACTTCCTTCAACCAAAATTCGCATTTGCTAAACTTAGCATACAACTGGTGTTCCCTGACTTTCTCGAGAACTAAGTGCAAATGCTCCTTGTGCTCCTCCTCGTTCTTCGAGTATACCATAATATCATCAATAAACACCAGAACAAACTTGTCCAAATACTCCATGAACACCTTGTTCATCATGCTCATGAAATAGGCAGGGGCGTTAGTCAGTCCAAATGACATGACCGTGTACTCGTATAATCCATATTGTGCTGTGAACGCTGTCTTTGGTATGTCCTTCTCTCGTATCTTGAACTGATGATACCCCGATCGCAAATCGATCTTCGAAAACACTTTAGCTCCTTGCAACTGATCAAACAGATCGTTGATCATCGGCAGTGGGTACTTGTTCTTAATTGTCACTTCATTTAATGCTTGATAATCAACAACCATCCTCAAGGATTTATCCTTCTTCTCAACCAAAAGTACTGGGGCTCCCCAAGGTGATGAACTTCTTCGGATGTATCCTTTTTCCAATAATTCCTTGTTCTATTTCTTAATTTCTTCCAGATCATTTGCGGGCATCCGATAGGGTCTCTTGGATATTGGTCCTGTACCTGGCAACAGCTCTATCAAAAACTCAATGTCTCTATCCGGTGGCATGCCTGGTAACTCCTTTGGAAAAACATCCGGCTAATCCTTCACTACAGGCACTTCCTCCTGAACAACTCCCGTAAGGGCATTCACTTGACTCCTCCTAGGCACATGCCTAGATACATACTTAATCATTTTTCCTTCTGGGGTGGTGAGATAAATCGACTTACTAGCACAGTCAATGCTTCCTCCAAATTTTGACATCCAGTCCATACCCAATATCACATCCAATCCTTGTGACTCCAAGATAATTAGGTCGGATGGAAAAACATGTGTACCAATGGTTAAGGGTATCTGGTCACACCATCGGCTGGCCATATACTCTGCTCCAGGTGAACTTACTAAAAGAGGGGTCCTAAGGGTTTGGGTTGGTAGTTTAAACTTATCCACGAATCCCCTTGATATGTATGAATGCGATGCACCAGTATCGAAAAGAACAAGAGCGGTAAATGACTTGACCAAAAACTTACCTATTACCGCGTCTGGCTGCTCTTCAACCTCCTCCATGTTAACGTGGTTCACTTGTCCTTTGTTGAATGGATTTGGCTTCTTCCCAGCGCTCCCATTTCCATTTCCATTCTTTCCTTCAGGGCACTCCGTGGCGTAGTGTCCATTCTTCCCGCACTTGAAACAAGTAACATGACTTAAGTCCCTTTTGGTGGGTGTGGCTGGGTTGGGGCGGTTATGATTATTGTTGGTTCCGTTCCCATTCCCATTCTTAGAACCATTGTGGTTATGCGATCCTCCTCCAGTGTGGTTGTGACCTCCATGGTTATGAACAAGTCCTCCCGAGTTCGGGGCTAGGCGAGGTTTCTGCTGAGCTCCTGAGTTATACTTTCCTTGTCCATACTTCCTCTTGCGGCTCTCAATCTGCTGTTGTGTAAGGACCCCGACTCAATGCCACATAGATCTAGCATGTAACACTTCATATCACTTTGCGGCCTCACGCACGGTATTCCCACGGGTGTCGCCTTACCTTTACCCGGGACCGTTTGCGTCTTTTGGCACACGTATATGACAGTGTCGCTAGCATCCATATGATAAGGAGCCCGGGCTGACATGGCTAGTCGTAAACCCAAAGTAGCACAAACTTACAGGGACAGGCATCCATGACCCAGCATCGAACGTGTCGGTCATCAGCGAGTGAATCCAGGCTGTAGCACTGGGCTAGCAGGACTCCGGTGAACCGGGCTGTAGCGGGCTAACAGGACTCCGGTATTCATCGCGTGACATTTCCCCGAAGGGACAGACACAGGAACGAAGAAGGACACATGCCGGCCAGCCTAAGTGTTCCGGAGCAGTAGCAAGCTACCATGGCTCGGTGGAAACACTAGGAGACATTTCCCGGTAAGAGAGGCTACTAAAGATAAACAACTAGATAGTCAGATCCCACACATACCAAGCATTTCAATAACATACACACAATATGCTCGATATGTGCAATACAACATGGCATCACAAAATGACTCTACGACTCAAGTAGTTTATTCAATAGGCTCCGAGGAGCGAGACATTACAAACATGGGTCTCATGACCCAACACTCAGAGCATACAAGTCAAAGCACAAACGGAAGCTATCATGTCTGAGTACAGACATCTATAAATGAAAAAGGCTGAGAAGCCTGGCTATCTATCAGATCCTGCCGAGGGCACAAGATCGTAGCTGAGGTATCAAGCTAAACGTCGAAGTCCACGCGAAACTACTAGTGAGACCGAAGTCTCTCTGCAAAAACATAAAATAGGCAAACGTGAGTACAAATGTACCCAGCAAGACTTACATCAGAACTATCTACATATGCATCATTATCAACAAAGGGGTGGTGGGGTTTAACTGCAGCAAGCCAGCTTTGACTCGGTGGCTATCCTAAACTACGACTGCAAGCGACTCTTTTGAGGTGGCGCACACGAGTCCACATATTCACCATATCAATACACTACTATGGATCCGCTCCCGTCTCCCTACGAGAACGCCATCCATAGCACTCACGCTTATCTTGCGTATTTTAGAGTATCCACTTTCACTTGTCTATGAACTGATATAAGCAACCCAGAAGTCCTTTTCCGCGGACACGGCTATTCGAATAGATGATGTTAACCCTGCAGGGGTGTACTTCTTCACACACGCTCTCACCACTTACCGCCGATTACACGACATGTACTCGGCAACCTTCAAGCGGAAGCCCAACGTGGGTGTCGGCCACGGCCTGCCTAAACACTCGAGTCTCTAGTCCAGGTTTATCGCCTATTCGGGTTCCATCCATGAGGAGATCCGGCCGGAGTTTCGCTCACAGCCCCAAACGATGTGAACAGGGTTCCGTGACACCAAACGGGCGCCCGGTTTACCCGGCCACGTGCCTACCGCATCACAGCCCACCCCTACGGTCAGCGCTGCGCACGGCCTCCAGCATACTACAAACACCAGAAACTACTTGCAACTCCTGGACAGAGGACAAGGGTGATCAAGAAGCCGAGAGGGTCCATTGGTTTCGGGCCCAATGCGTGGTAGTAGCTGAATCATGGATCACAAACACAGAACTCAGTTCCTGAGGACGGCTGCGATGAGACAACCCACCATGTACTCCTACATGGCCTCTCACCGCTACCTTTACCAAATCGTGTTCACACGCTTAGCTCACACACCGTAGGACATGTTCACACACCTCTGATTCATCCCGGATGAATCAGACCTGACTCAACTCTAAGCAGTAGCAGGCATGACAAACAAGCATGAATGAGTAGGCACATCAGGGCTCAAACAACTCCTACTCATGCTAGTGGGTTTCATCTAATTACTGTGGAATGACAGGTCATGCAGAGGATAAAGGGGTTCAGCTACCGCAGCAAGTAACAGATGAATCGGTGTTGTCCTAGTGCAGTAAAAGACAGCAGGAGCGAGAGAGTAGGATTGTATCGGAATGAACAAGGGGGTTTTGCTTGCCTGGCACTTCTGAAGATAACATTGAGTCTTCATCAGTGTCAACGATCACGTCATCGGTGTCACGTCTATCGAGAGGGGACAATTACCGGCAAATACAGAAAAGACACGATCAATGCAATGCACAATATGATGCATGCTATGACATGGCAATATGAATGTGTTTGGGCTAATGCAACTAGCAACAGATTAAATGAAGTTGGTTTGAATATAAAATTCAAATTCAAACTCCATATGTGATTAAATAAATGCCCTTTAATTGATTTGTGCTAAACAGCAGCTATAAGTTGTTCTAACATGCATGAAAATGGTACAGATGGATTCCTTGAATTTTTCTGATAATTTTTCATATATAAATTATTTAATTTGGAGCTACGGTTAATTTTCTATGATTTATTGAAGTTTTAGGCATTTTCTGGAATTTCCTGATTATTTTTTTAAATCCAGAAAATACTTATTGCGTCAGCATTGCGTCACTATGACGTCAGCAGGTCAACAGACGCTGCTGCTGGTCAAACCTGACGTGTGGGGGCCACACGTCAGTGACACAGGGCTAGTTAGTGTCAATGGCAGGTGGGGCCGGTCAAAGGCCACGTCATCAAGTCAACGCTGTCATGTGGGGCCAGTCAACGTGTGACGTGGCCAGGTCAAACTGACCTGTGGGCCCGTGGGGGTTAGTTTAACACTTAACAGAAAATAATTAATATTAACTAAGGCGTGGGGCCCATACGTCAGTGGCTCTGGGGAGGGTTAGCTGGGTCATTAGTGGTTAACTAGACCGGGGTTAGGCCGACGGCTCGTCGCCGGCGAGGTCAGTGGCGGCGGAGCGCGTCGGGTTTCGCCCACAGGCGACCATTTGGACGGCGGATTGGTCCTACGCGTAGCTGGGGGTCGCGCGCGTCTGGTAGTGCAAGTGGGAGGAGCTGGGGTGGCCGGAGCTGCCGGCGGCGAGCTCTCTTGCGGCTGCCGGAGTTCGGCTATCGACGGGAACCATGCCACAGAGCACGGGAGGAGCAGCAGTTGGGTAATTTGAGCTCCTTCGGATGCGCTAAGCGCGTTGGCGGGCTCATAAGCAAGCGGCGACGGCTGTGGCCGCGACGGCGCCATGGCCGGCGGCGAGGGATTCTCGGGCAAGGTGGTGGGGCTAGCTAGAGAGGGAGGTGGGGCACGGGGAGAGGGGGAATCGGGTCGAGGGCTCACCGCGGAGCTGCAGGGAGGGTTAGTGGGCTCGGGGGCGCGCCGGAGTGGCCGAATCGACGGAGAAGATCCTCGGCGGCCGGCGAGGGGGAAAACATCGGGGGCGGCGTTCCGAGGCTCTTCTGGTCGAGTGAGACGACGAGGAGGACGAGGGAGGACCGGCGGAGCTCTGGGAGGCGTCGGGGAGACGAGACGGTGGCTGTGGCCCCGGTAAACGGTGTCGGCAGCGATGGGCTCCGCTCGGGTGCGTGGGGGAGAGAGAGCAGAGGAGAGGGAGGAGCGAGGGAGAGCTACGGGAGAGTGAGAGAGGTCGTGGGGAACGAGGGGGGGAGTGCGTGGCTCCCTCGGGTGCCTCCAGCGGCGAGCAGGTAAGCAGGAGGTGGCCGGAGCTCTTCGGGCGCGCGCCACGCCTCGCCTCT
>NC_041388.1:262519551-262605670 GCF_002162155.2 Triticum dicoccoides
TGGGGAACAAGGGGGGAGTGCGTGGCTCCCTCGGGTGCCTCCAGCGGCGAGCAGGTAAGCAGGAGGTGGCCGGAGCTCTTCGGGCGCGCGCCACGCCTCGCCTCTGCCTACTGGCAGAGGAAGAAGAGGACAAGGGGGGAGGAGGTGGGCTGGGCCACCAGCTGGGCCAGCGATGGGGGGGGGGGCAAAGCTGGGCCGGTTCATGGCGCCAGGTAAGCTGGGCTTCTCTCTCTCTCTCTCTCTCTTTTTATTTACTGTTTTCTATTTTTGTTCTGTTTTTCTTTTATTTAATTCCTTTGCCACTGTTTTGAATTAAAAATAATAATTCAAACAATGCCAAAGCTCCTCTGAATATTTTATATTGCTAGATGGACTTTTCCAACAGCACATAAAACATTTCAAAGTTATCTGAAAATATATCCCATATATTATGAATATAATTCCAGATTCAAATACAATAATGATTTAAATTCAGTGCCCAAAATATTCCCCATAAATGTTCACTATTTTTGGTTTGGTCTTCAAAGCCTTGCCAAAATTATCAAACATTTATGAAGGCATGTTGGAAACAATGAATGCAATTTTAAGGGTTCCTGCCCTTCTTTTAAATTGATTTCTGAGGCTTTCACTTTCCTCATTTCAAGTTTAAGAGGAAATAAACATGATGCAACACATGACTAGCTAGCTCAGAGCATACCAGAACTAGGGATGTGACAACTCACCCCCACTAAACAAGAATCTCGTCTCGAGATTCAAGCGTAGGGTAGGATGAAGGGGAAATGCAAACTAGTATAATCTTCACGATCCAGGTTGCACTTCATAGGAATGTTGTTTCGATCACCATCTTTGTCTCGACGTCTTGTCCTGTCAACATGACATGGAGGGAAGAAGGAGACTCTAGAGGGGTCGATCTTCTCGAAGATCGAACAACTCACGGAATGAGACATAGGACCATCTCTCGGGTTGAGACACGAGATACACAACAAGAGGGGTGGAAAGAAACGGATGACGAAGGTTCACTAGGTGGACAACGATTCCACACCTAAGAAGGTGGTGAACGGTTGTCAACATAGTGAGGAGTTGAGTTGCCATGATACCACAACGATACACCTTAGGGAGGGTGACTCGTAGAGATATCCCCTTAAGTGGCAAAAAGAATTACTTTTGATTCAGAGATCATTGAAACTCTTTAAACCAGCCTAAGACAATTCTCGAGCGATCGTTTGGAGGGGGTCGGTAGAATGGCATACTCAAACTTGGATGATGTGGACTACCTTGTTGAAGACAACGTAATAGATGATTTTTGCTTATCACCGGAAATGGAAGAAACCCATGGTAGAATGGCACATTGGCGGTGCAAGCTGGGAACAAAATGCAAATGCTGGGAATGATTCTAGTAACTGGGGAAGAACCCAACAATAGAGAGTGAATTCACTGTTTGAATAGGTCATAGCATTGCCGAGGAAACTGAGAGCAAACCCAGTTAGAGTCGATGGTAACACGTAGCGCTTGTGCGTGCTCTCAAGAACTTGAGCATTTCCACATTCATCAAGGTTTTACCAATATCCGTGTCAAGGATCCTGGCAACACAACTTGCTACCATGATGAATGATGATGGAGGATGCAGATGCAAAGGAAGATAACACTTTCTCAGATTTCACCTTAGCGAGGCCAAGGAGATAAAATCTGGATGATCGACCGAGAGACATTTAGCACTCCGCTTCTAATGTTCTCCTTGATGTGCTAGCGTAACCATTCATAGATATGGTTTGATATCTAGAACATCAAGTAAAAAGGTCGGAGTTAGGGATCTCAAAATCCATAGGGGCAACTAGGGAGTAAATCCTACGAAATCCCTATGGGGAGGTGGCCAACTTCCTCAATCAAGATATTATAATAACAGGTCTTCCGACTGGATGTGTTGGCCACGACATCCACTTTACCGGTTTTCGAGGGACCGATATTATAGTTCTTGGGAAATGTTCCAAACCATCATATCTGCCTGAGATTCAGATCTGGTTGGTGTCAGGATATTCCAGACTCATCGAGTATAGGAAGAAAAATGAAAGTTTGCAACACAAATCGACGAGATGACGTTGCGGGATTCTTGGGAGATGAACTACGATAGCAAGCTCCAAAACATGAGCTGGTTCTGCTACAAACATGTGAACATGTTGTCCAAGACAAGCATGACCACATGGTAGTCTTACAATAAAACGCTACCGGGTTCAGGTTGGGAACCATCAACGAGGATATCAAAATCCTTGCATAAGGTATACTCTTAAGAAGGAACTTCTTCTCCTTGAACAAATCAATCAGTGGCTTGGTGTGCTAGGGATACATATAGATTGAAGGTTGCAAGTCTTCAAACCACAGAATTCTTCGCACATGTGCATGACTGAGTTGCGATGATTCCAGAGGAAGCAACATTGACTTTCTCGAGTCCACGGCGGCAACTTGCATCAAATGCACATGAACTAGAGGAAGTCACTTCTTACATCCGAACATATGCTTCATGAGCTAGCATGAACAAATGCTTTCAAAAGTTTGCAACACTAGCTTAATGTTCAGCAAAATTATGAAGAAGACAAGGATGTTGTCAATGGGCACAACAACAATTCATCTGGGTTTCCTTTTTAAAAGGAATTCCATAGTTAAGTGAACAAGTGATAGTATTGGTCAGACCCAAAAGATATAATGGTGTATGCTCGAGGGATCAACCACGAGTAAGACAACATTACGAATATCGTTGGTTCTGGTCTGATTGGATGATAGCCCATACTCAATCAAAGGTTTGGGTAAGACAATAGATCCAACAATTGTTCACAAGGACCAATTGATGAAGATATCATCTTTCTTCAACACACACATACACACACAAAAAAGATATCCCTTAACATGAACTAAGTCGGACAAGCTTTTATCTTCCAACTCTCCAAGTTGTTGTTTAGCTTATCCAACTAGCTCAGGGTATCCAACACGGATTCTTGGAGAAGGGGTGGTTTACAAGAACCCAACTTGATCACAAGCTCAACACAGCGGTCAGGTGACAACCTGGTGATACTTCCGAGAAGATATCCGGAAAATCACGAACCACCGGTATGTTACTAAGCTCGAGAACAATCTTGCTTTTCAGGGCAAGGCGATATGATCAATAGAGCAAGGATTTGAAATAATCCTAACTCATCGATCGAGGAGTGAACCAGGAGAATGGACTAGGTAGCACGATCAATCTTAGAATGATGATTCAATAACCAACACACTAAGAATGAAATTATAGTCCTTTAACTACCAAGCAACAAGGTTGCGTATTGATTTCACACATCACAATTCATTTGTCGGTATTCCGGTTGCATCGACACGAAGACCGGGGAATGACTAATGATGGTGAGAAGTATCACTTCGTCAAAATTCATGAGAGTTGGTGCAATTCTCGTGACAATTCTGACATAAAGGGGGTAATACTCCAAGGTAGAACAGAACCAAAAGCTGGATTGGCATTTAATCTGCGGAATACAACTACTTTGACCCAATCCTAGATATGGATGAGGTACTGGAGTTTGTTTTTCCTAGTCATTCTGCGATAGAATGGCTTGACGGACCACAAGAGTAATAGGCATCGATAACGAACGCACGCATACTCTTGACTATCAATTGATAGACGAGGGTCAGAATCAACTAAGATGGGACAACTCAAAAGAACATATGATTTTCTGAGTTGTGGATGCATGGATTAGCATGTCGAACGAAGTTCAACATATTTCTTCCGGATAACCCATGCAGAAAGGTAGAACTGGCAGAGTCACGATTTATGAATGGAGAACTCCTCAAGAATAATCCTGTTGTGATATTTTAGTTCAACGAGGAACTTCTGCCATAAGTAGTTCATGGTATTTGGAAGAAGAAGGTACCACGGACTTGAAGGACTATCGCAAAGGTTACTAATATCCTAAAGGCACTAGCAATTACTATCAACATGAAGTAGGTAGAGTGAATCTCGGGTTCAAGAACCCAAGGAGTAGAATACCTACTACTAAGTAGCATCACGGGATGCTTTCGAGAATGATGGCCAGAATCATCACACTAGGACACAAATCATGGCTAAATTACTAGGTGATCCCCTAAGCACTTAGGGTCATAATAATAATTCCAACATATATGTCAAGGCAATAGAATACCTCAACTCAACAATTAGTGTGATTGATCTGGCATAAAGGAGCATCGAAACCAGTGGGAAAGGATTTTGCAAATGCCTCAGACTATATAGAAACCTGGAATGACTCGGACAGCATAACGGCTGTAAATGCTCAGAAAAGATTTGAGACATTCACAAAAATGGTGGCATAACCACTCAGAAGCACAATATCAAGGTTTCGAGATCAACAATTAACATACGGAAGTAGCAGGAACTGAACTGAGACTTAAATCCAACAATCTTATAAGTCTACTGATTAGTAACACGTGATCCTAATAGAAAGAAGAGATAGCCTAGTTCTTAATCCCCGTAGAAGAGAAGATGATGACTCAGATCAGAAGGCCATGAGGTATAAGGAGTAAAAAGAGCCTTACGTTCCATCCCACAATCAATTCCCTTATATAACTAAAGAATTTCTAGACTCAACTTCGACCAGTTTGGCTTGGTAATCCTACAGGCAGTCAAGCTCTGATACCAACGCCGTCAGGACCCCGACTCAATGCCACATAGATCTAGCATGTAACACTTCATATCACTTTGCGGCCTCACGCACGGTATTCCCACGGGTGCCGCCTTACCTTTACCCGGGACCGTTTGCGTCTTTTGGCACACGTATATGACAGTGTCGCTAGCATCCATATGATAAGGAGCCCGGGCTGACATGGCTAGTCGTAAACCCAAAGTGGCACAAACTTACAGGGACAGGCATCCATGACCCAGCATCGAACGTGTCGGTCATCAGCGAGTGAATCCAGGCTGTAGCACTGGGCTAGCAGGACTCCGGTGAACCGGGCTTTAGCGGGCTAACAGGACTCCGGTATTCATCGCGTGACATTTCCCTGAAGGGACAGACACAGGAACGAAGAAGGACACATGCCGGCCAGCCTAAGTGTTCCGGAGCAGTAGTAAGCTACCATGGCTCGGTGGAAACACTAGGAGACATTTCCCGGTAAGAGAGGCTACTAAAGATAAACAACTAGATAGTCAGATCCCACACATACCAAGCATTTCAATAACATACACACAATATGCTCGATATGTGCAATACAACATGGCATCACAAAATGACTCTACGACTCAAGTAGTTTATTCAATAGGCTCCGAGGAGCGAGACATTACAAACATGGGTCTCATGACCCAACACTCAGAGCATACAAGTCAAAGCACAAACGGAAGCTATCATGTCTGAGTACAGACATCTATAAATGAAAAAGGCTGAGAAGCCTGACTATCTATCAGATCCTGCCGAGGGCACAAGATCGTAGCTGAGGTATCAAGCTAAACGTCGAAGTCCACGCGAAACTACTAGTGAGACCGAAGTCTCTCTGCAAAAACATAAAATAGGCAAACGTGAGTACAAATGTACCCAGCAAGACTTACATCAGAACTATCTACATATGCATCATTATCAACAAAGGGGTGGTGGGGTTTAACTGCAGCAAGCCAGCTTTGACTCGGTGGCTATCCTAAACTACGACTGCAAGCGACTCTTTTGAGGTGGCGCACACGAGTCCACATATTCACCATATCAATACACTACTATGGATCCGCTCCCGTCTCCCTACGAGAACGCCATCCATAGCACTCACGCTTATCTTGCGTATTTTAGAGTATCCACTTTCACTTGTCTATGAACTGATATAAGCAACCCAGAAGTCCTTTTCCGCGGACACGGCTATTCGAATAGATGATGTTAACCCTGCAGGGGTGTACTTCTTCACACACGCTCTCACCACTTACCGCCGATTACACGACATGTACTCGGCAACCTTCAAGCGGAAGCCCAACGTGGGTGTCGGCCACGGCCTGCCTAAACACTCGAGTCTCTAGTCCAGGTTTATCGCCTATTCGGGTTCCATCCATGAGGAGATCCGGCCGGAGTTTCGCTCACAGCCCCAAACGATGTGAACAGGGTTCCGTGACACCAAACGGGCGCCCGGTTTACCCGGCCACGTGCCTACCGCATCACAGCCCACCCCTACGGTCAGCGCTGCGCACGGCCTCCAGCATACTACAAACACCAGAAACTACTTGCAACTCCTGGACAGAGGACAAGGGTGATCAAGAAGCCGAGAGGGTCCATTGGTTTCGGGCCCAATGCGTGGTAGTAGCTGAATCATGGATCACAAACACAGAACTCAGTTCCTGAGGACGGCTGCGATGAGACAACCCACCATGTACTCCTACATGGCCTCTCACCGCTACCTTTACCAAATCGTGTTCACACGCTTAGCTCACACACCGTAGGACATGTTCACACACCTCTGATTCATCCCGGATGAATCAGACCTGACTCAACTCTAAGCAGTAGCAGGCATGACAAACAAGCATGAATGAGTAGGCACATCAGGGCTCAAACAACTCCTACTCATGCTAGTGGGTTTCATCTAATTACTGTGGAATGACAGGTCATGCAGAGGATAAAGGGGTTCAGCTACCGCAGCAAGTAACAGATGAATCGGTGTTGTCCTAGTGCAGTAAAAGACAGCAGGAGCGAGAGAGTAGGATTGTATCGGAATGAACAAGGGGGTTTTGCTTGCCTGGCACTTCTGAAGATAACATTGAGTCTTCATCAGTGTCAACGATCACGTCATCGGTGTCACGTCTATCGAGAGGGGACAATTACCGGCAAATACAGAAAAGACACGATCAATGCAATGCACAATATGATGCATGCTATGACATGGCAATATGAATGTGTTTGGGCTAATGCAACTAGCAACAGATTAAATGAAGTTGGTTTGAATATAAAATTCAAATTCAAACTCCATATGTGATTAAATAAATGCCCTTTAATTGATTTGTGCTAAACAGCAGCTATAAGTTGTTCTAACATGCATGAAAATGGTACAGATGGATTCCTTGAATTTTTCTGATAATTTTTCATATATAAATTATTTAATTTGGAGCTACGGTTAATTTTCTATGATTTATTGAAGTTTTAGGCATTTTCTGGAATTTCCTGATTATTTTTTTAAATCCAGAAAATACTTATTGCGTCAGCATTGCGTCACTATGACGTCAGCAGGTCAACAGACGCTGCTGCTGGTCAAACCTGACGTGTGGGGGCCACACGTCAGTGACATAGGGCTAGTTAGTGTCAATGGCAGGTGGGGCCGGTCAAAGGCCACGTCATCAAGTCAACGCTGTCATGTGGGGCCAGTCAACGTGTGACGTGGCCAGGTCAAACTGACATGTGGGCCCGTGGGGGTTAGTTTAACACTTAACAGAAAATAATTAATATTAACTAAGGCGTGGGGCCCATACGTCAGTGGCTCTGGGGAGGGTTAGCTGGGTCATTAGTGGTTAACTAGACCGGGGTTAGGCCGACGGCTCGTCACCGGCGAGGTCAGTGGCGGTGGAGCGCGTCGGGTTTCGCCCACAGGCGACCATTTGGACGGCGGATTGGTCCTACACGTAGCTGGGGGTCGCGCGCGTCTGGTAGTGCAAGTGGGAGGAGCTGGGGTGGCCGGAGCTGCCGGCGGCGAGCTCTCTTGCGGCTGCCGGAGTTCGGCTATCGACGGGAACCATGCCACAGAGCACGGGAGGAGCAGCAGTTGGGTAATTTGAGCTCCTTCGGATGCGCTGAGCGCGTTGGCGGGCTCATAAGCAAGCGGCGACGGCTGTGGCCGCGACGGCGCCATGGCCGGCGGCGAGGGATTCTCGGGCAAGGTGGTGGGGCTAGCTAGAGAGGGAGGTGGGGCACGGGGAGAGGGGGAATCGGGTCGAGGGCTCACCGCGGAGCTACAGGGAGGGTTAGTGGGCTCGGGGGCGCGCCGGAGTGGCCGAATCGACGGAGAAGATCCTCGGCGGCCGGCGAGGGGGAAAACATCGGGGGCGGCGTTCCGGGGCTCTTCTGGTCGAGTGAGACGACGAGGAGGACGAGGGAGGACCGGCGGAGCTCTGGGAGGCGTCGGGGAGACAAGACGGTGGCTGTGGCCCCGGTAAACGGCGTCGGCGGCGATGGGCTCCGCTCGGGCGCGTGGGGGAGAGAGAGCAGAGGAGAGGGAGGAGCGAGGGAGAGCTACGGGAGAGTGAGAGAGGTCGTGGGGAACGAGGGGGGAGTGCGTGGCTCCCTCGGGTGCCTCCAGCGGCGAGCAGGTAAGCAGGAGGTGGCCAGAGCTCTTCGGGCGCGCGCCACGCCTCGCCTCTGCCTACTGGCAGAGGAAGAAGAGGACAAGGGGGGAGGAGGTGGGCTGGGCCACCAGCTGGGCCAGCGATGGGGGGGGGGCAAAGCTGGGCCGGTTCGTGGCGCCAGGTAAGCTGGGCTTCTCTCTCTCTCTCTCTCTTTTTTATTTACTGTTTTCTATTTTTGTTCTGTTTTTCTTTTATTTAATTCCTTTGCCACTGTTTTGAATTAAAAATAATAATTCAAACAATGCCAAAGCTCCTCTGAATATTTTATATTGCTAGATGGACTTTTCCAACAGCACATAAAATATTTCAAAGTTATCTGAAAATATATCCCATATATTATGAATATAATTCCAGATTCAAATACAATAATGATTTAAATTCAGTGCCCAAAATATTCCCCATAAATGTTCACTATTTTTGGTTTGGTCTTCAAAGCCTTGCCAAAATTATCAAACATTTATGAAGGCATGTTGGAAACAATGAATGCAATTTTAAGGGTTCCTGCCCTTCTTTTAAATTGATTTCTGAGGCTTTCACTTTCCTCATTTCAAGTTTAAGAGGAAATAAACATGATGCAACACATGACTTGCTAGCTCAGAGCATACCAGAACTAGGGATGTGACATGTTGCTTCCCTTCAATCATAAGAGCCTTATCTACCAACTCCTGGTAGTTGTTGAAGGTTGCTACCATCAATTGGATACTCATCTCATCATTCAATCCTTCCATAAACTTCTCCTGCTTCGCGGCATCTGTGGCCACATCATCAGGGGCGTAGCGAGATAACTTGCTAAACTCATCCACGTACTGAGCCACGGTACAGTTCCCCTGGCGTAGGTTGCGGAACTCCCGCTTCTTCATTTGCATAGCTCCAGTGGAGACATGGGCTGTGCGGAAAGCTTGCTGAAACTGGTCCCAAGTGACATTGGCTATAGGAAAAGTGGCTGTGTAATTCTACCACCATGAGGCTGCTGGTCCATCCAATTGATGTGCGGCAAAGCGCACTCTCTCAGTATCTGTGCAACCTGCGGTGGTCAACTCCCTTCCAATACGGCGTAGCCAATCGTCCGCAACTATGGGCTCGGTGCTACTGGAAACCACCGACGGCTGTAACCTTAGAAAACGGGCTAGGTTGTCCACGGGCGGCGGGTTGTTGTTGGTGTTGTTGTTGTTGTTGCCCTGATTCTGAACTAGCAATTGGATCAACGTATTCTGCTGTTGGATCAACTGGGTGAGCTCCGGTGGGAAGGCAAAATCGGTGTCACATCTCGGAGGCATCTGAGGGGTTTAGATGGAAGAGATTTAGAATAGAAAAGAGGTCTAATGAGAAAACACTACCCATATGCACATGAGACAGACACAATTATTTACTTCAATCAATCAAGCAAGGGCATACAAACGATCTAGAACTATCGCACAAGTGTTCAACTACTACTAAATACATGGGGGAATACTAGTGATATATGGCAGTCATCTAGAAATTTTGATCGGTGGAAGACTCCATGATGTCTGCTCCGGCTTCATCTTCATAGTCATCATCACTAGGATCGGAATCGGTGTCGTCGATGATGATGTAGTTGTTCGGGCAAGTGGGATCTTCGTCTTCGTCTCCTGGTGCTGGTCCTCCCATGATTACTCCGATCTTCTTGACTAGGTCGTCATTCTTATCCAGTAGTGTCTTGATTTCCTCCTCATACCCATCACGTGTAAACTTGAGTTCTTCCTCTAGCTCGATGATCCTAGTCTTCGCCTTCTTTAAGTCCATCATGTCTGCGCACATCTGGTTCTCCTGGCGTCGAATGTGCTGGTTTAACTCCTGAATGAAGGCTGCAATGGATCTATCCCTCCTGGTGCTGATTACTTCCCATTGCTCGTCTTGGCGCGCACATATTTGGTAAATAGTGTCCTTAAGCTCCCTGTTGTAAACTTCTCCAATGCGTCCAATGGTAATGTGGGCTGCCATGCTCTTGCCTAGACTCCAGGTGGGTGCTTCGAAAGAAAACTTTATGGGTTTAGAAGTTGGCGAGAACGTCCTTCCTGGAACTTGTACTTGAATCATCCAGCGCTCCTCTTCAGGTAAAGTGGCGTTGTACGTCCCGGTGAAGCTTGGTATTCCAATGTTCAAGTACCTAGTGACTTCCTTCAAGTGACGTCTAAAAGGTGTGTCTTCACCCGGTTGTGCAAACTTGTTCTTCATCTCTGTCATCCTAAAGAGTAGAAAATGGAGAGGAGTCAGAAATGAGAAGAGAGGTGTGACCTAGGGTTTATCTTAGTGGTCGTGTCCTACACTCAGCGTGTGCTCTGATACCATCTTGTAGCGACCCGACCTCAGATGGTCAAGTCTCTGTGCTTCAGTGTCATCCCTGGATCGGTAATGCTGACACACACAGTACTCGAAGGATTTACAACAGAGTAGGAATCACACACTTATTACATCGAATGTCTCAAGAGAGAACTTATTACAATAATATGGCTTAAGGCCATCTAATACGATAATAGCGGAAGGCTTGGAAGATAAGGTGAGTCGATCAACTCCAACGACATAACTGAGCTGCACAAAAACGACCTAACGAACCTTACTCCTCGTCTGAAAAGTCTGCAACATAATACGTTGCAGCCCGAAAACGGGTCAGCACATGGAATATGCTGGCAAAGTAACACAGTAGAGCAAGAACAGAATAATGCTATCACTACATGCATATATGGCTGGTGGAAAGCTCTATGGTTATAGTTTTGCAAAAAGCCAATTTTTCCCTACAACAAAGGAATAGATTTTAAATTTTACTATCATGGTAGTTGAAACATTATTGAGAAGGTTCCTCCAACTCAATCCCTATTAAAGTGATTAACAACCCAACAATATTAATTAAACATGATAAGATACATGTGATAACCCAAGTACTAGATACTCAAGAATTGTCCATAACCGGGGACACGGCTAACCATGATTAGATTGTACACTCTGCAGAGGTTTGCGCACTTTTCCCCACAAGACTCGATCTCCTCCGTTGGATTTCTCGCACTACAGGGTGTTTGAGAAACGGATGACCGAGACACAGTCTTTCAGAAACATTAACTCTCTACTCCGGATAGACCATACCAAACCTACATCCCACTACCTGCTGATCTGCCTCTTCAACAGCTTCACGTAACTTACTCAACTATGCTAGAGCCCATAATAGCTTGTGGCTGCACACGGAAGTTTCTAGCATGAATCATCTCAGTTCCCTTTGAGCTTGGGTGGCGGTCCATAGGAAGATCACACGGGTACTTCGGGATTTCCAAAAAAATACAGGCAACACTGGGTACTCCAGGTGCCTCAGTCCACCCAGTTATTTGATTAAGTTGCCACCTTAAGTTGAACCATTAATTTAACAATCTCACATCTGTCATGGATTTCACTCAAACCCAAACCACGTCTACGAGCATAGCATAGCATAGTAATATAAGCAACACATAGAGTAACTCCCAAGGGTTTGAATGTAACAGGGCAATAGGTTCTACCTCATCAACTACTTCCCAACCCACAAGTTAATGACATCCTAATCATGCAATGTTTGAGGATTGGAACTAATGCATAAAAACTGGGTGATAAAGGGGTATGATCAAAGTGTTACTTGCCTTGCTGATGATCTGCGAAACCTAGGGACTCGTAGTAGCATGCTTCGCACTCCGGGTGTTCTATCGCAAGCAAACAATAGCATACATAAATAACAAGCAACGATGCACAAGCAAAACTCAAATAAAAGAGGTTGACCAGAAAGTTCAAATTAAGAAAACTCTGGTTCGTAAAAAGAATCAAATCAAACGGAGCAACGAAACTCAAACGGCGAAAGAAAGAAGCTTCGTTTACTAATCTGAAACTAGGTCAAATTTTACAGTAGAGAAAACTTGTTTGAGTTGGTTAAATGGAAAGAGGGTTTCGAGATGAAACTCTAGGCGCTTGAATCGCCTGATTCCGACTAACGAGCGAAAAGATAAACAGAAACTATGATCGGATCAGAAATCGCAATCAGAGAAAATCGCGGATTAAATCCGATGAAAGAAAACTGACGAACAGACTAACGAACGAGCATTTGTTAGCTGTATCTAATGGGCAAAGTACTGTTCGTTAACATGAACGTTCGGACGAATGTCCGCTAATTAGAAGAACCGAGAAAAACCGGCGAATTCGAAAAAAACGGATCTAGGGTTTCAAAAAAAACCGAATGGTTTTATAAAAAAAACCGGCGGCGGAGTCCGGCGACTACCTCCGGCGAGGGGTCCGGCGAGGCGAGGTGCGGCGGTGGAGCGGCGGCTCGCGAGGGCAGTGGCGGCGTTCGGCGGCGGCGCTCGGCTGCGGCGGCTAGGCGCGGCGCGGCGGTGGCTGCGGCGGCGGTGGCGGTGGCGTTTGGGGTGGGGTGGCGGCGTATATAAAGGGGCGGGGCGGGGCGGCTTGGAGGAGGGGTCAAGGCGGCGGCGGTGGAGTGGAGTCCGGCTCGGACTCCTTGTCCGATTAGGCGGCGCGCGCGCGGGGGCGGCGGCGGCGGCTTGGCTCGGCTGGGCCTTAGGCTCAGTCGGGCGCGGGAACTTAAAAAAAATAAGAAAAATTCGCCGACCAAAATAAAATCCTAGAAAAATAAAAAAACTAAAAATGCCAAAATAAATTTTCACCGTCTAAATAAAATATTTAGAACGAGATTAATATTTTTTGGCCCTAAAATGCAATTTTGAAAACGTGCAATTTTTCTAATGCAAACAAAATTGCAATAAAATCCAAATGAAACAAATATTTGATTTTAGTATTTTTCCTCCAATATTTCATTTATTTTGGAGAAGTCATATTATCTCCTCTCTTGTATTTTAATATGAAATATTTTTGGAGAGAAAAATAATTAAAACCAAAATCCTCGTTTCAAAATTTGATAGAAGAATCAAATATGAAAACCGGAAAATCCCCAACTCTCTCTGAGGGTCCTTGAGTTTCTTACGATTTCGAGGATTACGGAACGGAAAAGCAATAAAACATGATATGCAATGATGATCTAATGTATAACATTCCAAATTGAAAATTTGGGATGTTACACCTCAACGTTGCTTTCACTGGCGCCATTGCTTCTGAGCTAGCTCTAGCTCATCGCATCGTTGAACTGAAGCAAAAGATCGACTATGAGAAAGCTCAGTTCAAGAAGCACATGGCCAAGCTCAGCGTGCAAGATGTGAAAAACTTCAAGATTATGCTGCACGAGCTCAAGGAAGCCTTTCTCAAGAAACGTGAAGAAGCTAAAGGGTCTCGTGAGTGCATGAAGAGTCTAGATGACAAGTGCGTGCAAGCCTGCAATGAAGATGAGAAGCACAAGGCTCTTGGGCGTCCTGGCATTGACCCTAGAATGGCGGCCAAGCCAAAGAAGAAGAAGCCAGTTGTGGCCGAACCCGAAGCAACAAGGCAGGAAGTACATCCCATTGTCTTCCCTGCCAGTATGACAGGTTCGAAGCCTAAGGTCCCCACAATGGCTTCAGAACTAAAGAAGACAAGGGCTGCCGAGGCTGAAGCCAGAAAGAGGAAAAATCCTGAAGCTTCTGATGCTGCTCCCTCCAAGAAGAAGCGCAAAACCAAGAAAGATCGGGCTGCTCCCACAGAGCCCCTTGTTGTCGAGCCCATCTCGGTTGCTCGTCCTGCCTCTTCGCATCAAGAACGACGGATGATAGTTCATGAGCCTGCTTCCATAGAGGCTCCTAAAGCTAAAGACATTCCAGTAGTTGACCCCACCGCTGCTGAAGACATTGGTCACCATGACAATGTTGAAGATGATGAAGTCCTTCCTCAGATTGAGCACCAATTGGTATCATCGCCTGTGCTCACGCACAACGAACTCATCAGCATTGGTCGTCCTCTGACGCCAACTGCTCAGGATGCATCGTGGGCTGATCACCCACAGATACAATACACTCCAAGCTCTCCCCAACCGCAAGCTACTCCAATAGTGCAAAATGATGATGACTTTGAGGCCCCGCATGCTCCATCTCCACAAGCGTTGCCCGCATTACGCAGGCTTCGCAAAGGACTAAGGCCCCAAGTCACTCCCACAATGCACGTGTCTGAATCCGAAACCAAAATGGCTGAAGATGTTCCAGCTGCATCAGCCGATGGAGAAGAAGATGAAGAAGAAGCCCCAAGAGTTTCAAGAGTTGCTACACCCCCGTCTCACTAAGATGTTGTTCTCGAGGAGAACGTGGCCGACCCTCCAGCTTCTGAAGGGGAGGTTAACAACCCTGAAGTAGCCACCAACATCACTGCTGATGCCAATGGCGTTGTCATGGTTGACGCCAATACGACGCCGGAAGCCAATGAGGCGCTAGAAGCCAATGAGGCACCAGAAGTCAATGCTGCAACACCTGAAGTCAATGCTGCAATACCTAAAGTCAATGCTGCAGCACCTGAGGTCCAAGTACCTGAAGTGCATGTGGCCCCTGAAGCCCATGAAGACAATGCCAATGCCCCTGTTCCCCCTCCAAGACCTCACACAATGGAGCTGGCATTTGATCGTGGTCAGCCAGTTATGGTTCGATGGCCCATTCTGACTCCTCCGCCTGCTGCTGGTCCACAATTTGAGTACCACGTCAAGCAAAGGCCTCAAGTTCAAAAGCCCAAGCCAAGACTTCCACGATTCCCATGCACTACCACTTCACCTTGGGTCTTCAATGCAAATGGCTTCCTGGCACATAATACCTTCTTCAACAGCTCCAAGAACCCCTATACAAGACCGCGCATCTCCTCAGATCGGTTCTGGAGCTATCAGCAGCGCATCTACTATTCCCGTGTCCTAATCAAGGGCGCATATTTCCACATATGCGCCTCGACTCTGAAGCTATAGCTGGTCTGCCCTGCCTCGAAGAAGCATTGGACTGTTTCCGAGACGCTGGTCTGTTGCAGTTCGTCACCGACAAGGAGCACTAGAACGAAGAATTGCTGCTTCAATTCTATGCCACTCTTCATATTCGAGGCTACAACAGGGATCCGAAGACTTGGGTCCTTGAGTGGATGACATGCAATGTCCATCATGAAGCTAAAGCTCTTGATATCATTGAGCTCACAGGCCTGCTCACTCCTGGTGAATACTATGAACCAGGTTGTCAACAACATCAAAATGCCTTGGAAAGCATCTTTCAGAAGCCAGAACCCAACATGAGTCAAATGCTGAGCATGATGAAGCCTCTGCCTCATGACGCTGAATACCCATCTGAGTTCTTTGTTGAAGACCTAGAGTACCTGCCTCGCACCATTTACCACATCATCAGGAAGACTCTATGGCCTGTCAAAGGACACTCATCTGCAGCGAAGCTTGAAGGAGCAACGAAGACTTTGGTTTTCTATATCTTCAATGGCATCAGCTTCAATGCTCAAGACTTCTTCATCAGGCAGTTGGCTGCGTCGGGCTCTGACATCTTTGGGTTGAAATTCTATGCTCCATGGGTCATGCGTCTGATAAAGCGTCACTCAGCTTTGAACTATCAGCCATCTGCGCGCAATCATCTTATATTCTTGCCTGAGGTTGATCTGTCAGTTGAAGCCATTTACCCAGAGCCTGCTAAGGATCCCATTTATCTTCACAATGCTGATCACCAAAGCTTCACCCAGCCCATTGAAGGGATTCCAGCCGTTTCTCATGTTTATCCTCTGGCTGGAAACACACGTGTCCCTCGTGCTCAAATTGATGTCACTAGTAGCACCATTGCGCAAAGGCCTCAAAGATGATCTCGTTTCCTCAATGACCGAGAACTTCTCGTCGCGCTGCATCAGAAACAGGACAAACATCACGACTGGCTTAAGTGTCAGATGCAAAGCCTCTTGGTGGATGTCAACCGCATTCGCAATCTTGCCACCAAGAATGCCTTTGTCACTCATGAAACCTGTCGGAGGTCATGGAAGAGTTTGACCCTACTGAGTGCTAAAGCTGATCTGCACGACGATGGCTTCACCGAACGCTTCAAGTTTGACTCAACTCCTCCCAGAAATGCTCACTTGCGTCGGACTCTCTCACTTGAAGACTCTGAATACTCGTCCTCAGCTGCGACCGTAAATGCCAGAGTCATCAATGACCAAGATGATGCAACTTCACCTCCTCCACCTTCAGAGCGAATCAACACTGCACCAAGTTCGTCTGCACCGCCAACCAACACCGATGACCGTGCTGCTTCACCAACTCCTCAAGGGAACGAGTAGGTGCTTTATGTCTTCAAACCTTTTTGGTCCTTACTGACAAAAGGGGGAGAAGCATATGAGTTTGATAGTCTTCAAGCGGGTCCATATGGGTGGTGGTTTTATTTTATATTTTGCCTAGTGTTTACAACTCTCGCTTTCTGATACATTTGGCTCTTTGAGTTGTAACACTTAAACTAGATGGTCGTCTGCTACTTATTTGCTATTCTGTGATGCGATGATAAATTCCGCGTGTGCGATGATAACTTCCGCACTTAAGTCATTCTGCAGACGTCCATTTTTCATTATGCATGTCATTGTCTTCACATACTTTTCATGCATGATGAATTGTCATCATAAGTTGAAGAGGATCTCCACAAGTACAACCTGCCATGTGCATTTGCATACCAAAAGCAAATTACTTATACGCACATCTTCAGGGGGAGCCTTTGCCACTTATGAAGACAATCCCCTATCCTTTACAATTTCACATATTTTATTCCCCGTTGAAAACTTCAACTAGTTTGTCATCAATCACCAAAAAGGGGGAGATTGTAAGTGCATCTAGTGCCACCCCCAGTTGGTTTTGGAGTATTGACGACAAACCTAGTTAAGGGACTAATGTGTTTGTGACAATTGCAAGATAACACAGGTAGAAGTCCCTCATTGATTCGGTTTTCCTACCAGAGATGACCCCTAAAAATGTATGAATACATTGAAGTCAAAGGTGGTATGTGAAGACATTCACATTGAAGTCTATGACAAGAGAAGACATCGCATGAAGACTATGGAGCGCGAAGACTTAGTTGTTTCATTGTTCTTTTTCTTCTTTGTTGAGTCATAGGAACCACCGTACTGTTAAGTGGGGTCCAAGTGAACCAGTTAGAATGACTGAAGTGATGCTTAACCAAAATCCTATGTCTTCGAGTGAAGACTATGAGAGCAAATCTTGTCCAGAGTTGGATAAGTTAGCTTTGCTTGTAGCCCAAGTAAAGTTGCCGTGTGTGTTTGAAATCTGACCAATGGAGCACGTGTCAGTTCCTTAGTGACCGAGGGTCATTTCGGACAAATCAGGTCGGGTTGCCTAGTGGCTATGAATAGCCCACCCCCTACAACCATAAATGGTTGGCTGCTCAGAGTTAGTGTACGGCTTTTGTCGTTTGAGAGCAACCCACCTCGAAGCCTTTGAGAGAGAATTCCTTGCGAGGATAAAGCCCTAACCACCCAGAGCCAAAGAGAGTTAGGCATCACTGAAGTCTTCCTGTCTGTGTGATCTGAAGACTTATTACACTTGAGGACTGTGAATCCTCCAGCCGGTTAGGCGTCATGTTCTAAGCATCCAAGAGTCATTGTGGATCGCCAGTGAACAAAGTCTGTGAAGGTTTGGAAGTCTACCTTGAAGACTTACTAGAGTGATTGGGCAAGGACTGGGTGTCCTTAGCTCAAGGGGAATAAGATGAAGACGCGGTCTTCTGAGTTGAATCTCAGCCTCCCTAACCAGACGTACAGTTGTCACAACAACTGGAACTGGTCCAACAAATCATTGTCTTCAACGAGTCACTGGTTTCATCCTTCCCATTCCTTTACTTACTGTTGGCCCTAGTGAAGTCATTGCATGATTGCATTATCTTTTGTCTTCATTGAGTGACTGCTTGTTCTGATTGGCTTTACTATATCTTCCTACCTGATCTTTACTGCCTAGCTGCTATTAGTCATTGTGCTTTCACTTCATTGAATACTTGACTATGGTTTGCCTAGTGTAGTCTACCTTCCGCTGCATGGTAATAGGTTTATTTCTATCGTTTGTCTTTGAAACTTCCAGGTTTTGAATACTTTCATAAAAATCGCCTATTCACCCCCCTCTAGTCGATCACTAGCACTTTTAGTTTGAAAACTTTTATCGTTTGACTTAATTTCAAATTTGAGTTTGAACCGGTTTTGAATCATCATGAGGTTAACAACAGTATCTATGGTGATGTGGCACCATTAGCGCGGGATTACTGTAGCATGATTATCCGGGCGTTACAAACTTGTACATTCATTAGTTACTTTGCCTAATTTGTTGAACTATATCAATAAGTCATTGTTGAAATTAAATGTTGTTGCTAGGTCTATTTATAGTTGATTTATTTACTATTCTTAAACTGGATTATGATGTCATTTTGGTTGTGATCGCTGTTGTACAACTTTTTATTTCAAATCTTAAAATCAAATTGCCGGTGTCGCGACAACATGGAATGTCACTACTGATGAATATTAGTGCTGGCGTTGGCCACGTGGCACACCATTATCGTCCAAAATATTGCTAGCGTAGGGTACAACGCCAACACTATTTTTTAACAATGGTGCCATATTGGTGGCGTTAGGTGTCCACGCCACCAAGGCTATTTTTGGCACGCCATAACTAGACTTTTCTACACTAGTGAGGTAACGACAAAGGTACTGATCTTCCACCTCCACATGAGTATGATGAATGTCTTGTCAATTTAAATGCACCATGTGATGAGCTACCCACTACTTTGATCACACCATCTATTTTACAGGACTATGTTCATGATTTAACTTTGTCATGTGATCAAACAACTACAATATCAACAATTTTGGGTGCACCCATTGAATTAATTATTGATGAGAAAGAACCATGTAACTCGGTGACTAAATTTGATTTGGATCAAGTACAATTTGTTGGGGAACGTTGCATAGAAAACAAAAAAAATTCTATGCACGTGCAAGATATGCCCATGGAGATGTATAGCTACGAGAGGGGAGAGTGTGTCTACGTACCCTTGTAGACCGTTAAGCGGAAGCGTTTATTGATACGTCTCCAACGTATCTATAATTTATGAATTATTCATGCTAATATATTATTATTCTTGGATGTTTTACAATCATTTTATATCAACTTTATATCATTTTTTGGGACTAACCTATTGACCTAGTGCCCAGTGTCAGTTGCTGTTTTTTTGCTTGTTTTTTTACATCGCGGGAAATCAATATCAAAGGGAGTTCAAACACCACGAAACTTTCTGTGGATTTTTTATGGACCAGAAGACACCCATTAGGCCAGAGCAGCACCTTGGGGGGTGCCCCAAGGGGGGCACAACCCACCAGGGCGCGCCCAGGTGGGCTGTGCCCACCTCAGTGGCCTCTTGCACCCCCTCTTTGCCCTATAAATCACCAAATATTCCAAAACCCTCGGGGGTAACCCTAGATCAGAAGTTCCGCCGCCGCAAGCCTCTGTAGCCACAAAAAACCAATCTAGACCCCGTTCCGGCACTCCACCGGAGCGGGAAATCATCACCGGTGGCCATCTTCATCATCCCGACGGCCACCATGATGAGGAGGGAGTAGTCCATCCTCGGGGCTGAGGGTTTGTACCAGTAGCTTTGTGTTTAATCTCTCTCTCTCTCTCTCTCTCTCTCTCTCTCTCCCTCTCTCGTGTTCTTGAGATGTCACGGTCTTGATGTATCACGGGCTTTGTTAATATAGTCGGATCATATGATGTTTTCCCCTCTCTATCTTGTTGTGAATTGAGTTTTCCCTTTGAGATTTTGTTTTATCGGATTGAATACTTTTATGGATTCGAGAACACTTGATGTATGTCTTGCTATGAATACCCGTGATGACAATGGGGTATCATATTGATTCACTTGATATATGTTTTGGCACTCAACTCGCGGATTCCCAAGGTGACATTGGGGTAATCTGTGCATAGGGGTTGATGCACGTTCTTGTCTTTGTTTCTCTGGTAGAAATCTTGGGGCACTCTTTGAGGTTCTTTGTGTTGGATTGAGTATTATGAATATGAAATTGTTTGATGCATATATGAAAGTGCATGTAGTCCCCATGTGTGGTTTTGGTAATTAATGACAATCCTTATGGACTAATGTGTGCATTGAGATATACATGTGTGTCGGCGTTCTGGGAACGGGGGTCCCCAGACTTGCCTACCTGCGGCCCACGACATGGATGAGCCAGCAGGACGTACGACCCATCTTCACCAACAAAGCACTCAAGACCCTTGCGAGGGGCCAAGCCTCGCGAGGGGGACGACGCAAGACCTCCTCCGGAGTGGCCTAGCTGGGCAGGCTCACGAGGAGCAGAGATATCAAGGCGGGGTGAACCTCACGAGGCTTTCGTGACGTGAGCCATGACGATCGACACCAGGCGGGTGCCAGCGCGCACAGCGTCCTTGTTTCCTCTTTGGTGCAAAGGGGGCAAGCGCAGCCGCGGAGTACCGAGGCATCAGGAAAAGGTTGCCATTTCGGTGCAACAAGACCAAGACCAAGGACTGCAAGACGGAGGTCATCGTGGAGCCCGGAGCAGCGTCACCACCAGAACTTTGTGTAGGCGAAGACTACTTTTGTCAGGATAGCCTGTACTAGCTGTCCCCTTCAAATTAGCCCGCCATTGTTGGCTCCCTTCCAACTCGATATTTGGGAAGAGGACCAGGGCCTCTATAAATAGGACTAGCCACCACGGTGGAGAGGGACGAGGAGGACACACAAGCTCATCGAGCCCAAGAACGCGTCAACCTCAGGAGGCCGTTCTTCCCTTGTATTGTTCATCATCAGCCCAAGAGGCAATCCACCACCACCACACTGGAGTAGGGTGTTACACCGCAACGGTGGCCTGAACCAGTATAAACCCTGTGTCCATCTGTGTTGTGAGTTCGTCGAGTTCGTCTGCGAGATCGTAGCAAGCTAGAGCATAGATTGGTTGGAGGGATAGACTTCGCACGCACCCCAGTGTTCGAACCTTAAGGGTTTGCCGGGACCCCAACCCCGACATTTGGCATGCCAGGTAGGGGTGCACCGGAGCTTCTTCTCCGCTAATTAGCTCTTCGATGTTCACCGGCTACGATGTCTGGCGACCCAAGAGCCGGGTCCGACCGCTGGGCAGCCTGGCCAGCCGGGACGGCGCCGCCTGCCCATGAAGATCTCGACCCCACACCCGAGGCGGCGCGGGCGTCACCAAGCTCCGCTGGGCGTGGACAGCACGACCAGACATCATCCACCCTCACCCCGCGGCAAGCACGAGCCGCGGCGAGAGCAGCGAGTCACGCCGCTGCAACGACGCCGCACTCACGGTGGGAGCAAGTGAACATGCGGGCGAGACTCATAGTGGCAAGGGAGCTACTGCGATGCAGACTGATGGAGAGCGGCCGAGACACGCTGCTAGGGCGAGTTGCTGAGCTCCTGGACGCAGTGGCATCAGGAGCGCCACCCTTCAGCTATCGACTTCCTCCCCAGGCCAATGCAAGGTCATGCGGCGAGCCTCACCACATCTGCACGCTGTCGACTACGCCCGGGGGCTTCACCAACGTTAGCACGGCCGGCAGCGTAGGGGGCTCCAATCCCCCCATGCCGCCCTCGAGAAGCACGAGCGCAAGCATCACCCCCCATGGTCCCAGCCGGATGCATATTATCATCCCCAGGACGCCGTCATGGGCGGAGAAACATGGAGTGTGGGGCACCACGGCGAGGTGTTCGAGGTAACGACCCCGGAGGCCTACGTGCCCCGCATGATGGACCAAGGGTACGCACCAGAGGACGACATCGGCTCGTTCGTTGGAGAAGATTGGGGAGAGGGGGCGCTAGGAGCCGAAGCCTTCCAAGAGCCAGCGGAGAACCACAGCGATCGCGCCGGCGACGGCAACTACGGGGTACCGTTAACCTCTCAGGAATAGGCTTATGATAACCATGGGCTACAAATGAATCAGGTTGCAACATTGATCGATGACCCCGGCACGGCGGCACCCGTCTCAACAAGGGAGACACGCCGGGGGCCGCCGAGAGGGAGCCAGGAGCAAGGCCCCTCCCCAAGGCACGCAAAACCAAGGGACACCTAGAGGTAGGCCCTCTGCCGGGGTGGCTTCAACGACCCTTCCTCTGGCAGAAGACCCGTGGTCGCCGAGGGAATCGCTGGCGTCCTCTTTCCCTCCTTTGTGCCGTCCTGGTCTCCGGCCGGCTCAAAGGAGGTCAAGAGTGGCGCAAGGCGGGGCCCTCGTCCGGCGATATGAAGCAAGGCCAATACCTGTGAAGAAGGCCCGGTGCCTGTGAAGCTTGCCGCCCGTGACACTCTCACGTAATAATGAGTTGGGGTTGTACACGCCCTGGAGTCTCAGGAGTGCTGGCCTTAGGCCCTGGGGCTCCCTCCCACGCCTAGTGGACAGCTCTTAGCTCCGCGCTGGTGAGAAGACTTGAAGACCCGAAGACTAGACTAGGTGTCGGACGCGGCCTTTTGCTTTGGATCTCTCTTTCTGTGGCTTTGCTTTCTGATTCTGGACTTAAGTTGAAGCTGATTTTTTATCGTTGCGCGCGGGGGGTGCCTTTTCTCGTTCGAGTCGTTTCTCGCCTTCTGGATCTTGTTTGGTTTGGGACTCACGTCCGTCGCCTCTCCCTCGCAAACTTCTCGCGAGCCGGACCGCGCAGAGCACGCGCTAGCACTACTCCTGGTGCTCACCCTTCACGGGGCCCCCCCCTTCAAACAGGGCGGCAAGCCCCGCAAGATTCTCAGGAACTCGTCGCCTCACGACCCAGCCCTAAGCAGGCGTTGACTAAGGTAATCCACGTCTGGAAACTCACCCACAGCTTCACAAGCTCACGAGGACACATACCCACATCGCATAGGAAAGTAAAAACTGTGATTCGTTTACATGAGGGGCTCCCCCTCTCAAAATGCTCTCACAAGTTCTCCTAGGGCCGCGCCCGAGTTTTGCGTGTAGAATAAGACAATAGGAGAATATGGCATCACCTAGAGATATCGCTCGCCGCGTCGCCCAGGGACGCGTCGCTCGCATCGTCGTCGCCTTCGCCGGAATCGTCGCCGCCGTCGGTAATGCCCCCATCGCCGTCGTTGACCACGTCACCTTCATCTGCGACGACCACCACCCCATTGTCCTCCGAGGTGAAGGCCCTGACCAACGCGTCGACATGATCCTCTACCCAACGTGCCAAGTCGCCCCGAATGGCAATGGGCACCGGAGCAATGGCGGCATCAAAGTTGAAGTTGGGGTCGGTGTTCAGGAGGTGGCTGAAGACACAGGAGAAGGCACACTGAAGCAGGCCACGACCCCTCTCCTCCACAAGCTGCCAAGCTCTGGCAGATTGAGCCTCCAGGCGCGTCACCACCTCGGTGAAGAAGGCCAGGTGGCTGGCGTAGTCACTCGAGTGAGGGGTCGGGGCGTTCTCGTCGTAGATATAGCCCAGGGTGGTGTTGTCCTTGTTCCGAAGATCTTGAAGCATAGGGCCGTGCACGCGCTCCAGCGTTCGGCATTGGAGCACTTCTTCTCTGTTTTGCCGAGCGACGGCCTCGGCATTGTCAATTCGCCCCCGGAGGGAAAGCAGCTCGGCGCGGGCGGAGGCCAGGTCCGCCTGCGCCGTAACCAGGGCGGCGGTTGTGGCCTCAGCACGCCTCTCGGCCTCGTCCAACCTGGGCCTGAGGGCGGCGGCCCTGCCCGTGCCCTCCTGTCCGGCGAGCTCGAGCCTCAAGCCGTACCTGCCCTCCAGATCGGCGTGAACCACGGCTACCCGACGATTGATCTCTTCTTCGACTCTGGCCTCTCGGGCCCCGATGACATCTTCAGCTTGAGCGACTTGATGCTCCCTCGTCTCCAACTGCTCGAGCTCAAGGCTCCGCTCCACGACCTCCAGGGCCAGCGCCTCCTCACGCCGCCGAATCTCCTCTTCCTTCGCAGGTGTCCCCCTCACCGACACAAGGGCGGCCCCACGCGCCTCGACTTGCTGCTCAAGGGACGCGCTCCAGGTCTGGATCTCCCACGCGCGCTCCTCCGCAGCCTCACGGCGGCAGTCGGCCTCGCGAGCTTCCTCCAAAGCTCGCGCACGGGCCTCATTGGCAATCTTGAGGGACGCCTCGGCCTTTGCGTTCTCGAGATCGCGATGATAACGGCCAAGGTTGATGGCCACTCGCAGCTTGCGCCGCTCCTCCACCAACCGAAGATCTTCGGCCTGAAGACGCGAGTCGACGCCAGTAAGCTCTTCACCAAGGCGGTTCATCGCGCCCATCGCCTCCTGGAAGAGCTCGTGGCGGACCACGCTGCACCTGCGCTTGAGATCGAATGCTCGCCCCATCTCGTCCTCCGCCTCGGGGGCTGCGGGTGGAGCATCAAATGACGCGCCATCTCCCGGCTGGGGGCTGGCGTGGCCCCCGGCGCCGGCTGACCCTCGCGAGGGGCCCGAACCGAACAAGGCCCGCTGCTTGAAGGAGGCTCCAGCATCGAGGCTAGCCATCCACCGACCGTGACCAAGGGAGGAGCCCCTGGCACGCCCGCTGTGCTCCAAGAAAGGCCGCGTAGGAAGGACGGCGAAGGCACAAGCTTGGGGCGCCCTGACGACGGACCAGCTCCCAAGGCTGACCCCATGCCACGGGCAGCGTCCAAGCGTGAAGCACTGGAGCTTGGCAGGTACGATAGGACGAGAGGGAGCTGCTTCTCTGAAGGTTTCGCAGCCTTAGCAGAAGGGAACCTGAGGGGGCAATCGTCAGGAAGGGAAGGCGGCACATAGAAGATCACCGAGGAGAGGTACTTACTCATCGATGGCGATGTACTTCCGTCGTTTCAACGGCCCGAAGATGTGGTTGCCGCTGGGGGATCCCTTCCTCTTGCGGAGCTCCTCGAAGTCCATGCAAAGGCGACCGAAGCACTGGACGTGACGGCCGGTGCACGGCAGAGCCGAAGAAGAACCAAGAGGAAAGGCTTTAGGGGAGCCCGGTTGCGGCGAACAGCACGACACTCTCTCGCCGCGACCTCCCGAGGCTCCTGGAGCCTCGGCCTCGGGAGCCGCATGACGCATCTCTTCAGCGACTGGCGCCTCAGGAGGGGCGTCGCAAACTCCCGAGGACGACGCTCCTGGGTCACTGCTCGGCACGTGCTCCTCAGCACCTGAGCAGTCGGCCCCTGTCACAGCTCACTCCCCCGCACCATCATCTGGGGCGAGCTCGTCACCGGCGACGAAGAACGGGACCACGATGACGGGATTCTCGCGAGGTCCCGCCAAGCCAATTGGGCGCAGCCCCCACTCATCGAAGGAAGGCATGGTCTCGACGAAGGTAACCTTGTTCTCGCTGCGGTACAACATGCAGCTCTTCCTGGGCATCTCGTCCGACAGAGGGACACCGGATAGCACCGTGAGCACAGTTTGCCGCACAGCAAGAGGAAGCCCCTCCTCCTGAAACCTCATGTTGTCCCGACTGCTGAGCAAGTCCCACATCGGGTGAGAATAACGCTGAAGCAGGGCAACTCGACGCCTGACAAACTCCCTCTCCACCATGGGCGCAATCACACCAAGGTCCTTCAACCACCGCAGCCTGGCCCAGACGGGGGCAAGGCAGGGGCTCATGAGCCTCTGGTGACCCCAGCCGGAGTTTGGAATGGCAGGCCCCACCGGAGCTTGGAGTAGAGGGTTGAGCACGCTAGCATCAACAAACACCCATCGCGTGCGAAATTCGCTCGCGGAGGAAGGAAGCTCAAAGTCGATCCCCATGCATGCCGTCGCTGCCACGGCCTGAAAGCCCTAACACCCTGAGCTCTGCCGGGCACCGATGAGATGCAGCAAGAATAAGTGGCGGAGGAGTGCCACGGAGGGGGTGATGCCCATCATGGCCTCGCACATGAAGGCGAAGACGGCAAGAAGGGTCACAGATTGAGGGTCGAGATGAAGCATATGGATCTGATAGTGCTCGAGCACCACGTTGAAGAAGGCGGAGAAGGGAGGAAGCAAGCCAGCCCAGAGGGCGTCAATGAAGATCGGGATCTCGGTGACTGCCCGAGCCATGCTAGAGCGAGACACAGGCCAGGATGGCGTCTCTCCCCACTCGTTAAAGCTGGAGGCGAGCATGGGGTGAACCTTGCCCATGGCCTCGTCTTTGAGCACCCGAGGCCGGCTGAGCGCCGGCTCGAAGGATGGGGGGACAGTTGGCGAGGACAGAGGTTTCTTCCCCTTGTCGGCTTGCTTCGGCGCCATGACGGTGAAGCGAGCGGAGCACTGGTCGGATTGAGGAGGCGGGGCAAGGCGATGAAGAAGCAGGGAGGTTGGAAGATTGGAAGAGCCAGGCGCGGCGAGGGAAGAATAACTGTGCAAGAAGTGGGGCCGCATAGCCAGGCGGATTCAAAGGCAGCGTGGGGAAGTGGAGACACCCACATCCAATCAACCGCCACGCGTCAATCGAGGCCGCAGGCTTTGGGGGCCCGCGGCGCTTCGATCTTGACCCTTGGCTTCGCCATGAAGCCAAGCCCGTGCGCACCTTGGGCCCGGTGGCTACTGTCGGCGTTCTGGGAACGCGGTCCCTAGACTTGCCTGCCTGCGGCCCACGGCGTGGATGAGCCAGCAGGCCGTACGGCCCATCTTCACCAACAAAGCACTCAAGACCCTCGCGAGGGGGACGGTGCAAGACCTCCTCCAGAGTGGCCTAGCTGGGCAGGCTCACGAGGAGTGGAGATATCAAGGCGGGGCGAACCTCATGAAGCTTTCATGACGTGAGCCGTGACGATCGACACCAGGCGGGCGCCAGCGCGCACAACGTCCTTGTTTCCTCTTTGGTGCAAAGGGGCAAGCGCAGCCGCGGAGTACCGAGGCATCAGGTAAAGGTTGTCATTTTGGTGCAACAAGACCAAGACCAAGGACTGCAAGACGGAGGTCATCGTGGAGCCCGGAGCAGCGTCACCACCAGAACTTTGTGTAGGCGAAGACTACTTTTGTCAGGATAGCTTGTACTAGCTGCCCCCCTTCAAATTAGCCTGCCATTGTTGGCTCCCTTCCCGCTCGATATTTGGGAAGAGGACCAGGGCCTCTATAAATAGGAGTAGACACCACAGTGGAGAGGGACGAGGAGGACACACAAGCTCACCGAGCCCAAGAACGCCTCAACCTCAGGAGGCCGTTCTTCCCTTGTATTGTTCATCATCAGCCCAAGAGACAATCCACCACCACCACACTGAAATAGGGTGTTACACTGCAATGGTGGCCCGAACCAGTATAAACCCTGTGTCCATTTGTGTTGTGAGTTCGTTGATTCGTCCGCGAGATCCTAGCAAGCTAGAGCATAGATCGGTTGGAGGGATAGACTTTGCGCGCACCCCAGTGTTCAAATCTTAAGGGTTTGCCGGGACCCCAACCCCGACAATGTGAAGGAAATTTCCATTTGTAATGCATGAAGAATACTGGATGAATTGAAGGGTGAAATCCATCAACACAAATATATGCATTGAGACTTGATAATGAATGTCAATTCCTATGAAAAACAATGGCATCAAGTTATATATGAAGGTTTGTTCCTTGGGTGATGCAAGAAGGAGATTGAATGGATTTAGAATGAATGCCATATACATATAGTTGTGCATCAAGATTGAGCTCAATGATTGAATCAAATATGATCAAGATGAATTCCATGTGATGAACAAGATGTGATCTATATGGAGTTCACTGAAGGATCTCGGAGGTTTTCATGCTTAGGCTTATGGGGTGAGCCATGATGGATCATGATCTTGAGAGAATGATTAAAGAGAAGAATTCTACATATGGCTTGAAAATAGGATCACGACGAGCTCATATGTTGAGACATGGATGATTATGTCTTGAAGCAAGTAATTCATGTGAAGATTTCATTATGCCTCTCAAGAGATTGTGATGGAGCATGAAGAAGAACAAATGATGACCAACATGCTATTCATGGATAAACTCTATATGGTCATATGATAATTGAGATACGGGTAATCATGTCTTGAAGAAATGAAGCATAGTGAAGAATTCAATATGGCCTTCAAGACATCAAGTTTAAGCATGGAGTAAAGATAAAGGTTGACCAAGATAAAGATCAAAGAATCGAACTCTAAATGTTCAACACACAAGTGCAAATGATGCATCAGATAGGATCTTGTGGTATGATAAGAAATTATCAATTGCACTTTGTGTACTAACCCATGCTATGTGTTGTCTATGTTTATGAGGGTTAGGTTATTCTCATGGGCTTGCATCGAAAGAAACATTCCAAGTGTCCATGAGAAGATAACATCAAGTGTTCATGATCATGGTTGATAAGGCAAGTTCAAGATAACCATCTGAAAGGATTACATGCTTGAAGCTTGTGGAGGATCACTTGATGGACAAGTGAAGTTGAATACAAAGCAAAGCTTCCCACATTTGTGTATGCGAGAGCTACTTGAAGACTTCACCAATGTCTTGCCTTTAACTTGAGCCAAGAAGAAACATCAACATCAAGCTCAAGTGAAAGGCTCGAGTCAAAGGTATTAGTTCCTTTGGCGTTAGTGTTGTGGATTGATGACCAACGAAGAAACATATACACTCAAGAATGGATTCTTGCAAGCTATCTAGTATAGCTTTTTTGTGCTTCTTGAGTTACAGAGATCCCGCACTATTAAGAGGGGATCAATGGGTTTCGTGATGGACTTTATCAAGTCAATATCTCCTACACACAATTCCACTCCTATCCCATATACCAAATAAATCCATAGCCAACTATGTTCCCCAAAGTATATGATCTTACCTTTGCATAATTTGCACCCTCCATTTTGGTTTATCTTGTGTGTTTCTCTATATGAGGACCTGTAGCTTTTACATAGCTTCAAAACGAGTCCAAGATCATCAAAATCGGAGTCCGGATGTGAAAGTTATGTATGTTTTACTTTTGGGGCGCCTGCAGTTTTTGTGTTCGCCGGATATCCGGGACTTGGCCCAGAAATCCGGCCGTAGATATCCAGAGAGCATGTTGAAATGCTGGTTGTATCTCCCAGATGTCCGGCACTTGTCCGGATGTCCGGGGCCCCAACTTTGGCCAGATGTCCGGGCCTTGGCCAAATGTCCGGGCCCCGTACATTGGCTCTGTTTTTCTGTGTACATGTGCACATTTCTCAGTTGCCGGATGTCCGGCCCTTGCCCGGATGTCCGCCCGACACAACCACTTACACTCCAACGGCCATATTTGCACTACCACTATATATAGCCTTCTTCCACCCCGGGAGAAGGTTGAGCAACACATTCATATGAACCCTAGAACACAAAAAGGCTCCCTCTCACTTCTCCTACACTAAATCTTAGACCCCGAAGAGATTCATGAGAGTTCTTGAGAGATTTTCCAATCAAGTGATATATCCACTCCCTCTCCCTATTGTGACCAAAGGAATTCGTTATTTCAGAAAGTCTTGAGCATTTCCCCCTTGATCTTGTTACTCTTGGAGGTTGGAGACTCCTAGGCGGTAGGAGTGCTCCGGTGAGGAATCAACTTGTGATTTGCCCCTGGAAAGTTTACGAAGGTTTGGATGCCGCCTTAAGGTCTACCACTAGTTGTTGAGAAATGCCTTCGTGGTGTTGTTGAAGGAAATATGCCCTAGAGGCAATAATAAAGTTGTTATTTATATTTCCTTATGTCATGATAAATGTTTATTATTCATGCTAGAATTGTATTAACCGGAAACTTAGTACATGTGTGAATACATAGACAAACAGAGTGTCACTAGTTTGCCTCTACTTAACTAGCTCGTTGAATCAATGATGGTTATGTTTCCTAACCATAGACATGAGTTGTCATTTGATTAACGGGATCACATCATTAGAGAATGATTTGATTGACTTGACCCATCCGCCAGCTTAGCATGATGATCGTTTAGTTTGTTGCTATTGCTTTCTCCATAACTTATACATGTTCCTATGACTATGAGATCATGCAACTCCCGAATACCGGAGGAACACTTTGTGTGCTACCAAACGTCACAACGTAACTGGGTGATTATAAAGGTCCTCTACAGGTGTCTCCGATGGTGTTTGTTGAGTTGGCATATATCGAGATTAGGATTTGTCACTCCGATTATCGGAGAGGTATCTCTGGGTCCTCTCGGTAATGTACATTGATACGTCTCCAACGTATCTATAATTTATGAAGTATTCATGCCATATTTGCAGTAGTTTTATATGATTTTGGTATGATTTGATTAGAACTAACCCGGACTGACGCTGTTTTTAGCAGAACTACCGTGGTGTTGTTTTTGTGCAGAAATAAAAGTTCTCGGAATGTGATGAAAATCAACGAAGAATTTTTCTGGAAAATATAAAAAATACTGGAACAAAAATCTACCGGAGGGGAGTCTTGTGGGCCCCACGAGAGTGGGGGCGCGTCCAGGATAAAAAATACTGGAACAAAATGTTTGGGAACGTAGTAATTTCAAAAAATTTCCTACGCACACGCAAGATCATGGTGATGCATAGCAACGAGAGGGGAGAGTGTGTCCACGTACCCTCATAGACCAAAAGCGGAAGCGTTAGCACAATGCGGTTGATGTAGTCGTACGTCTTCATGATCCGACCGATCAAGTACCGAACGCATGGCACCTCTGAGTTCTGCACACGTTCAACTCGATGACGTCCCTCGAACTCCGATCCAGCCGAGCTTTGAGCGAGAGTTCTGTTAGCACGACGGCGTGGTGACGATGTTAATGTTCTACCGTCACAGGGCTTCGCCTAAGCATCGCTATGATATTATCGAGGTGGACTATGGTGGAGAGGGGCACCGCACACGGCTAAAAGATCCAAGAGATCAATTTTTCTCTCTAGAGGTGCCCCCTGCCCCCGTATATAAAGGAGGGAGGGAGAGACCGGCCCTAGAGGGGGCGCGCCAATAGTGGGGAGTCCTACTAGGACTCCCAAGTCCTAGTAGGATTCCCCTTTCCTTTTCAGAGTAGGAGAGAAGGAAAGAGGGGGAGAGGGAGAAGGAAAAGGGGCCTGCACCCCTTGTCCAATTCGGACCAGAGGGGGGCGCCTCCTTCCTTTTGGCCTCTCTCCTCTATTCCCGTATGGCCCAATAAGGCCCAATACTTCTCCCGGTGAATTCTCGTAACTCCCCGGTACTCTGAAAATACCCGAATCACTCGGAACCTTTCCGATGTCTGAATATAGTCGTCCAATATATCGATCTTTACATCTCGACCATTTCGAGACTCCTCGTCATGTCCCCGATCTCATCCGGGACTCCGAACTACCTTCGGTACATCAAATCACATAAACTCATAATATAACCACCATCAAACTTTAAGCGTGCGGACCCTACGGGTTCGAGAACTATGTATACATGACCGAGACACGTCTCTGGTCAATAACCAATAGCGGAACCTGGATGCTCATATTGGATCCCACATATCCCACGAAGATCTTTATCGGTCAAACAGCATAACAACATACGTTGTTCCCTTTGTCATCGGTATTACTTGCCCAAGATTCGATCGTCGGTATCTCAATACCTAGTTCATTCTCGTTACCGGCAAGTCTCTTTACTCGTTACGTAATACATCATATTGCAACTAACTCATTAGTTACAATGCTTGCAAGGCTTATAGTGATGTGCATTACCGAGTGGGCCCAGAGATACCTCTCCGACAATCAGAGTGACAAATCCTAATCTCAAAATATGCCAACTCAACAAGTACCTTCGGAGACACCTGTAGAGCACCTTTATAATCACCCAGTTACGTTGTGACGTTTGGTAGCACACAAAGTGTTCCTCCAGTAAACGGGAGTTGCATAATCTCATAGTCATAGGAACATGTATAAGTCATGAAGAAAGCAATAGCAACAAACTAAACGATCATCGTGCTAAGCTAACTGATGGGTCAAGTCAATCACATCATTCTCTAATGATGTGATCCCGTTAATCAAATGACAACTCATGTCTATGGTTAGGAAACATAACCATCATTGATTCAACGAGCTAGTCAAGTAGAGGCATACTAGTGACACTATGTTTGTGTATGTATTCACACATGTATTATGTTTCCGGTTAATGCAATTCTAGCATGAATAATAAACATTTATCATAAAATAAGGAAATAAACAATAACTTTATTATTGCCTCTAGGGCATATTTCCTTCAGTCTCCCACTTGCACTAGAGTCAATAATCTAGTTCACATCGCCATGTGATTTAACACCAATAGTTCACATCACCATGTGATTAACACCCATATTTCACATCATCATGTGACCAACACCCAAAGGGTTTACTAGAGTCATAATCTAGTTCACATCGTTATGTTATTAACATCCAAAGAGTACTAAGGTGTGATCATGTTTTGCTTGTGAGAGAATCTTAGTCAACGGGTCTCTCACATTCAGATCCGTATGTATTTTGCAAATTTCTATGTCAACAATGCTCTGCACGGAGCTACTCTAGCTAATTTCTCCCACTTTCAAAATGTATCCAGATTGAGACTTAGAGTCATCTGGATCAGTGTCAAAATTTGCATCAACGTAACCCTTTAAGATGAACCTTTTGTGACCTCCATAATCGATAAACATATCCTTATTCCACTAAGGATAATTTTGACCGATGTCCAGTGATCTACTCCTAGATCACTATTGCACTCCCTTTCTAAACACAGTGTAGAGTATACAATAGATCTGGTACACAACATGGCATACTTTATAGAAACTATGGCTGAGGCATAGGGAATGACTTTCATTCTCTTTCTATCTTCTGCCCTGGTCGGGCTTTGAGTCTTACTCAATTTCACACCTTGTAACACAGGTAAGAACTCTTTCTTTTACTGTTCCATTTTGAACTTCTTCAAAATCTTGTCAAGGTATGTACTCATTGAAAAAACTTATCAAGCGTCTTGATCTATCTCTATAGATCTTGATGCTCAATAAGTAAGTAGCTTCACCGAGGTCTTTAATTGAAAAACTCCTTTCAAATACTCCTTTATGCTTTCTAGAAAATTCTACATTATTTCTGATCAATAATATGCCATTCACATATATTTATCAGAAATGTTGTAGTGCTCCCACTCACTTTATTGTAAATACAGGCTTCACCACAAGTCTGTATAAAACTATATGCTTTGATCAACTCATCAAAGCATATATTCCAACTCTGAGATGCTTGCACCAGTCCATAGATGGATCGCTGGAGCTTGCACATTTTGGTAGCACCTTTAGGATCGACAAAACCTTCTGGTTGCATCATATACAACTCTTCTTTAACAAATCCATTAAGGAATGTAGTTTTGACATCCATTTGCCAGATTTCATAAATTGTGGTAATTTGCTAACATGATTCGGACAGACTTAAGCACCGCTACGAGTGAGAAAATCTCATCGTAGTCAACTGATATGTCTCCAACGTATCTATAATTTTTTATTGTTCCATGCTATTATATTATCAACCTTGGATGTTTTATATGCATTTATAAGCTATTTTATATGATTTTTGGGACTAACCTATTAACCTAGAGCCCAGTGCCAGTGCCAGTTTCTGTTTTCTTCCTTGTTTTAGAGTATCGCAGAAAAGGAAAATCAAACGGAGTCCAATTGACCTGAAATTTCATGGAACTTATTTTTGGACCAAAAGAAGCCCACGGAGTATCGGAGATGGACCAGAAGAGTCCCCGACTGCCCACGAGGGTGGGGGCGACCCCTGCCTCATGGACAGCCCGGAGATCCACCGACATACTTCTTCCTCCTATATATACCCATATACCCTAAAAACTTCGGGGAGCATAATAGATCGGGAGTTCCGCCGCCAGAAGCCTCCGTAGCCACCGAAAACTAATCTAGACCCGTTCCAGCACCCTGCCGGAGGGGGAACCCCTCTCCGGTGGACATCTTCATCATCCCGGTGCTCTCCATGACGAGGAGGGAGTAGTTCTCCCTCGGGGTTGAGGGTATGTACCAGTAGCTATGTGTTTGATCTCTCTCTCTCTCTCTCGTGTTCTTGAGGTGGTACGATCTTGATGTATCGCGAGCTTTGCTATTATAGTTGGATCTTATGATGTTTCTCCCCCTCTACTCTCTTGTAATGGATTGAGTTTTCCCTTTGAAGTTATCTTATCGGATTGATACTTTAAGGATTTGAGAACACTCAATGTATGTCTTGCGTGGGATACCCGTGGTGACAATGGGGTATTCTATTGATCCACTTGATGTATGTTTTGGTGATCAACTTGCGGGTTCCTCCCATGAACCTATGCATAGGGGTTGGCACATGTTTTCATATTGACTCTCTGGTAGAATCTTTTGGGCACTCTTTGAAGTACTTTGTGTTGGTTTGAATAGATGAATCTGAGATTGTGTGATGCATATCGTATAATCATAACCACGGATACTTGAGATGACATTGGAGTATCTAGGTGACATTAGGGTTTTGGTTGATTTGTGTCTTAAGGTGTTATTCTAGTACAAACTCTAGGATAGATTGACCGGAAAGAATAGCTTCATGTTATTTTACTACAGACTCTTGAATAGATCGACCAGAAAGAATAACTTTGAGGTGGTTTTGTACCCTACCATAATCTCTTCGTTTGTTCTCCGCTATTAGTGACTTTGGAGTGAATCTCTGTTGCATGTTGAGGGATAGTTATGTGATCCAATTATGTTATTATTGTTGAGAGAACTTGCACTAGTGAAAGTATGAACCCTAGGCCTTGTTTCCTAGTATTGCAATACCGTTTGTGCTCACTTTTATCATTATTTACCTTGCTGTTTTTATATTTTCAGATTACAAAAACATATATCTACCATCCATATTGCACTTGTATCACCATTTGTTTGCCGAACTAGTGCACCTATACAATTTACCATTGTATTGGGTGTGTTGGGGACACAAGAGACTCTCTGTTATTTGGTTGCAGGGTTGATTGAAAGAGACCATCTTCATCCTACGCCTCCCACGGATTGATAAACCTTAGGTCATCCACTTGAGGGAAATTTGGTACTGTCCTACAAACCTCTGCACTTGGAGGCCCAACAACGTCTACAAGAAGAAGGTTGTGTAGTAGACATCAAGCTCTTTTCCGGCGCCGTTGCCGGGGAGGTTAGCGCTTGAAGGTATATCTTTAGATCTTGCAATCGAATCTTTTTGTTTCTTGTTTTAGCACTAGTTTAGTTTATAAAAGAAAACTACAAAAAAATATGGAATTGAGTTTGCCTCATATGCTTCATCTTTTTAATATCTTTCGTGAGTATGATGGAAAGGAAAATTGTGCCAAAGTGTTAGAAGAATAATGCATTAAAATGTTTGGCATTAAATATTTGAATGATGAGCATGATTGCAATGTTGTTAGTATGAATTCCTTGAATATCCATGATGCTAATGATATGCAAAGCCACAAGCTTGGGGAGGCTATGTTTGATGAAGAAGATATTTTTTGTCCCCCAAGTTTTGATGAGCAAATTTATTATGATGAAAGCATGCCTCCTATTTATGATGATTATATTTATGAAAGTGGATTTGGAGAGGTCATGACTTTATTTTGTGATGAATCCACTATTCCGGAAGAGGTTCCAATTGATTATGGGAACAAACTTGCTATCTATGATGATTATTGTGATGACTTGTATGCTATAAAGAATAATGATGTCCATGAAACTTGTCATCATGATTTTAGTTTTCAATTTGATTATGCCTCACATGATAATTATTTTGTTGAGTTTGCTCCCACTATTATTCATGAGAAGAATTTTGCTTGTGTGGAGAGTAATAAAATTTCTATGCTTGTAGATCATGAAAAGAATGCTTTAGGTGCTTGTTATATTATTGAATTCATTCATGATGCTACTAAAAATTATTATGAGGGGGGAACATATGCTTGTAGGAATTGAAATAATATCAAGTTTCCTCTCTATGTGCTTAAAGTTTTGAAGTTATGCTTGTTTTGCCCTCCTATGCTAGTTGATCATTGTTCCCATAAGTTGTTTACTCACAAAATTCCTATGCATAGGAAGTGGGTTAGACTTAAATGTGCTAGTCATATTCTTCATGATGCTCTCTTTATATTTCAATTCTTATCTTTTATGTGAGCATCATTGAAATCATCATGCCTAGCTAGGGGAGTTAAACGTTAGCGCTTGTTGGGAGGCAACCCAATTTTATTTTTGTTCCTGTTTAGTAATAAATAATTCATCTATCCTCTGTTTAGATGTGGTTTTATGTTTTAATTAGTGTTTGTGCAAAGTAAAGCCTTTAGGACCTTCTTGGGTGATTGTTATTTGACCTTGCTGTAAAAAATAGAAAGTATGCGCTCACGGGAATAATTTTCATTTCTTACCAGAGAGCGATAAAATACCAATTCCACCTGAAGTAGATTAATAAAAAAATTGCCTAGGACTTCCTAATTTATCAGGATTTTTTGAGTTACAGAAGTATTCGAATCCTACAGATTACTACAGACTGTTCTGTTTTTGACAGATTCTGTTTTCTATGTGTTGTTTGCTTATTTTGATGAATCTATGAGTACTATCGGAGGGTATGAACCATAGAGAAGTTGGAATACAGTAGATATTACACCAATATGAATTTAGAATGAGTTCACAACAGTACCTAAGTGGTGATTTATTTTCTTATACTAACGGAGCATATGAGTTTTCTGTTAAGTTTTGTGTTGTGAAGTTTTCAAGTTTTGGGTAAAGATTTGATGGACTATGGAATAAGGAGTGGCAAGAGCCTAAGCTTGGGGATGCCCAAGGAACCCCAAGGTAATATTCAAGGACAACCAAAAGTCTAAGCTTGGGGATGCCCCGGAAGGCATCCCCTCTTTCGTCTTCATTCATCGGTAACTTTACTTGGAGCTATATTTTTATTTACCACATGATATGTGTTTTGCTTGGAGCGTCATTTTATTTTCTTTTTTTTTGCTTGCCGTTTGAATAAAATACCAAGATCTGAAATTCTTAAATGTTAGAGAGTCTTCACATAGTTGCATGATTATTCGACTACTCATTGATCTTCACTTATATCTTTTGAAGTAGTTTGTTGTTGCTCTAGTGCTTCACTTATATCTTTTTAGAGCACGGCGGTGGTTTTATTTTGAAGAAATAGATGAACTCTCATGCGTCACTTATATTATTTTGAGAGTCCTAAACAGCATGGTAATTTGCTTTGGTTATGAATTTAGTCCTAATATGATGGGCATCCGAGAGGGATATAATAAAAACTTTCATATAAAGTGCATTGAATACTATGAGAAGTTTGATACTTGATGATTGTTTTGAGATATAAAGATGGTGATATTAGAGTCATGCTAGTTGAGTAGTTGTGAATTTGAGAAATACTTGTGTTAAAGTTTGTGATTCCCGTAGCATGCACATATGGTGAACCGTTATGTGATGAAGTCGGAGCATGATTTATTTATTGATTGCCTTCCTTATGAGTGGCGGTCGGGGACGAGCGATGGTCTTTTCCTACCAATCTATCCCCCTAGGAGCATGCGCGTAGTACTTTGTTTCGATAACTAATAGATTTTTGCAATAAGTATGTGAGTTCTTTATGACTAATGTTGAGTCCATGGATTATACGCACTCTCACCCTTCCACCATTGCTAGCCTCTCTAGTACCGTGCAACTTTCGCCGGTACGATAAACCCACCATATATCTTCCTCAAAACAACCACCATACCTACCTATTATGGAATTTCCATAGCCATTCCGCGATATATTGCCATGCAACTTTCCACCGTTCCGTTTACTATGACACGCTCCATCATTGTCCTATTGCTTTGCATGATCATGTAGTTGACATTGTATTTGTGGCAAAGCCACCGCTCATAATTCTTTCATACATGTCAGTCATGAGTCATTGCACATCCCGATACACCATCAGAGGCATTCATATAGAGTCATATCTTGTTCTAAGTATCTAGTTGTAATTCTTGAGTTGTAAGTAAATAAAAGTGTGATGATCATCATTATTAGAGCATTGTCCCAGTGAGGAAAGGATGATGGAGACTATGATTCCCCCACAAGTCGGGATGAGACTCTAGACAAAAAAAAGAAAGGCCTAATAAAAAAAGAAGAGAAAAGAGGCCATGAAAAAAGAGAGAAGGCCCAAATAAAAAATAAAAATAAAAAATGAGAGAAAAAGAGAGAAGGGGCAATGCTACTATCCTTTTAACACACTTGTGCTTCAAAGTAGCACCATGATCTTCATGATAGAGAGTCTCCCATGTTGTCACTTTCATATACTAGTGGGAATCTTTCATTATATAACTTGGCTTGTATATTCCAATGACGGGCTTCCTCAAAATGCCCTAGGTCTTCGTGAGCAAGCAAGTTGGATGCACACCCACTAGTTTCTTTTGTTGAGCTTTCATACACTTATAGCTCTAGTGCCTCCGTTGCATGGCAATCCCTACTCACTCACATTGATATCTATTGATGGGCATCTCCAAAGCCCGTTGATACGCCTAGTTGGTGTGAGACTATCTTCTCCCTTTTTGTCTTCTCCACAACCACCCTTCTATTCCACATATAGTGCTATATCCATGGCTCACGCTCATGTATTGCGCAAAGATTGAAAAAGTTTGAGAACATCAAAAGTATGAAACAATTGCTTGGCTTGTCATCGGGGTTGTGCATGATTTAAATATTTTGTGTGGTGAATGGAGCTTAGCCAGACTATATGATTTTGTAGGGATAACTTTCTTTGGCCATGTTATTTTGAGAAGACATGATTGCTTTGTTAGTATGCTTGAAGTATTATTATTTTTATGTCAATATTAAACTTTTGTCTTGAATCTTATGGATATGAATATTATTGCCACAATAAAGAATTACATGGATAAATATGTTAGGTAGCATTCCACATCAAAATTTTTGTTTTTATCATTTACCTACTCGAGGACGAGCAGGAATTAAGCTTGGGGATGCTGATACGTCTCCAACGTATCTATAATTTTTGATTGTTCCATGCTATTATATTATCAACCTTGGATGTTTTATATGCATTTATATGCTATTTTATATGATTTTTGGGACTAACCTATTAACCTAGAGCCCAGTGCCAGTTTCTGTTTTTTCCTTGTTTTAGAGTATCACAGAAAAGGAAAATCAAATGGAGTCCAATTGACCTGAAACTTCACGGAACTTATTTTTGGACCAGAAGAAGCCCACAGAGTATCGGAGATGGACCAGAAGAGCCCCGGGCTGCCCACGAGGGTGGGCGGCGCGCCCACCCCCTGGGCGCGCCCCCTGCCTCGTGGATAGCCCGGAGATCCACCGACGTACTTCTTCCTCCTATATATACCCATATACCCTAAAAACTTCGAGGAGCAGAATAGATCGGGAGTTTCGCCGCCAGAAGCCTCCGTAGCCACCGAAAACTAATCTAGACCCGTTTCGGCACCCTGCCGGAGGGGGAACCCCTCTCCGGTGGCCATATTCATCATCCCGGTGCTCTCCATGACTAGGAGGGAGTAGTTCTCCCTCGGGGCTGAGGGTATGTACCAGTAGCTATGTGTTTGATCTCTCTCTCTCTCTCTCGTGTTCTTGAGGTGGTACGGTCTTGATGTATCGCGAGCTTTGCTATTATAGTTGGATCTTATGATGTTTCTCCCCCTCCACTCTCTTGTAATGGATTGAGTTTTCACTTTGAAGTTATCTTATTGGATTGAGTCTTTAAGGATTTGAGAACACTCGATGTATGTCTTGCGTGGGATACCCGTGGTGACAATGGGGTATTCTATTTATCCACTTGATGTATGTTTTGGTGATCAACTTGCGGGTTCCGCCCATGAACCTATGCATAGGGGTTGGCACAGGTTTTCGTCTTGACTCTCCGGTAGAATCTTTTGGGCACTCTTTGAAGTACTTTGTGTTGGTTTGAATAAATGAATCTGAGATTGTGTGATGCATATCGTATAATCATACCCACGGATACTTGAGGTGACATTGGAGTATCTAGGTGACATTAGGGTTTTGGTTGATTTGTGTCTTAAGGTGTTATTCTAGTACGAACTCTAGGATAGATTGAACGGAAAGAATAGCTTCGTGTTATTTTACTACGGACTCTTGAATAGATCGATCAGAAAGAATAACTTTGAGGTGGTTTCGTACCCTACCATAATCTCTTCGTTTGTTCCTGCTATTAGTGACTTTGGAGTGACTCTTTGTTGCATGTTGAGGGATAGTTATGTGATCCAATTATGTTATTATTGTCGAGAGAACTTGCACTAGTGAAAGTATGAACCCTAGGCCTTGTTTCCTTGCATTGCAATACCGTTTGTGCTCACTTTTATCATTAGTTACCTTGCTGTTTTTATATTTTCAGATTACAAAAACATATATCTACCATCCATATTGCACTTGTATCACCATCTGTTCACCGAACTAGTGCACCTATACAATTTACCATTGTATTGGGTGTGTTGGGGACACAAGAGACTCTCTGTTATTTGTTTGCAGGGTTGTTTGAGAGAGACCATCTTCATCATACGCCTCCCACAGATTGATAAACATTAGGTCATCCACTTGAGGGAAATTTGCTACTGTCCTACAAACCTCTGCACTTGGAGGCCCAACAACGTCTACAAGAAGAAGGTTGTGTAGTAGACATCATCAACACCTTGAACTTTGTCAAAACCTTTTTCGACAAGTCTAGCTTTGTAGATAGTAACACTACTATCAGCGTCCGCCTTCCTCTTGAAGATCCATTTATTTTCTATGTCTTGCCGATCATCAGGCAAGTCAACCAAAGTCCACACTTTGTTCTCATACATGGATCCTGTCTCAGATTTCATGGCCCCAAACCATTTCGTGGAATCTGGGCTCATCATCGCTTCCTCATAATTCGTAGGTTCGTCATGGTTAATTAACATGACCTCCAGAACAATATTACCTTACCACTCTGGTGCGGATCTCACTCTGGTTGACCTACGAGGTTCGGTAGTAACTTGATCTGAAGTTACACGATCATCATCATTAGCTTCCTCACTAATTAGTGTAGGAGTCACAGAAACAGATTTCTGTGATGAACTTCTTTCCAATAAGGGAGCAGGTACAATTACCTCATCAAGTTCTAATTTCCTCCCACTCACTTATTTCGAGAGAAACTCCTTCTCTAGAAAGGATCCATTCTCAGCAACAAATATCTTGCCTTCGGATCTGTGATAGAAGGTGTACCCAACAATTACTTTTGGGTATCCTATGAAGACGCACTTCTCCGACTTGGGTTTGAGCTTATCAAGATGAAACTTTTTCACATAAGCATCGCAACCCCAAACTTTAAGAAACGACAGCTTAGGTTTCTTGCTAAACCACAGTTCATACGGTGTCGTCTCAACGGATTTAGATGGTGCCCTTTTTAACGTGAATGCAGTTGTCTCTAATGCATAACCCCAAAACGATAGTGGTAAATCGGTAAGAGACATCATAGATTGTACCATTTCTAATAAAGTACGGTTATGATGTTCGGACAGACCATTACGCTGTGGTGTTCCAGGTGGTGTGAGTTGCGAAACTATTTCGCATTGTTTCATGTGAAGACAAAACTTGTAACTCAAATAATCTCCTCCACGACCAGATCGTAGAAACTTTATTTTCTTGTTATGATGATTTTCCACTTCACTCTGAAATTATATGAACTTTTCAAATGTTTCAGACTTATGTTTCATCAAGTAGATATACCCATATCCGCTCAAATCATCTGTGAAGGTCAGACAAATAACGATACCCGTCGCGAGCCTCGACACTCATCGGACTGCATACATCAGTATGTATTATTTCCAACAAGTCTGTTGCTCGCTCCATTGTTCTGGAGAACGGAGTCTTAGTCATCTTACCCATGAGGCATGGTTCGCAAGCATCAACTGATTCATATTCAAGTGATTCCAAAATCCCATCAGCATGAATTTTCTTCATGTGCTTTACACTGATATGACCTAAGCGGCAGTGCCACAAATAAGTTGCACTATCATTATCAAGTTTGCATCTTTTGGCATCAATATTATGAATATGTATATCACTACGACCGAGATCCAACAAACTATTTTCATTGGGTGTATGACCATCGAAGGTTTTATTCATGTAACAGAACAACAATTATTCTCTAATTTTAAATGAATAACCGTATTGCAATAAACATGTTCAAATCATATTCATGCTCAACGCAAACGCCAAATAACATTTATTTAGGTTTAACACCAATCCCGAAAGTATAGGGAGTGTGCGATGATGATCATATCAATCTTGGAACCACTTCCAACACACATCGTCACTTCACCCTTAACAAGTCTCTATTTATTCTGTAACTCCTGTTTCGAGTTACTAATTTTTAGCAACCGAACAAGTATCAAATACCCAGGGGCTACTATAAATAGTAGTAAGGTACACATCAATAGCTTGTATATCAAATATACCCTTGTTCACTTTGCCATCCTTCTTATCCACCAAATATTCAGGGCATTTCCACTTCCAGTGACCAGTCCCTTTGCAGTAGAAGCACTTAGTCTTAGGCTTAGGTCCAGACTTGGGCTTCTTCACTTGAGCAGCAACTTGCTTGCCGTTCTTCTTGAAGTTCCCTTTCTTAAAACTAGTGGTCTTGTTAATCATCAACACTTGATGCTCCTTGTTGATTTCTACCTTCATCGATTTCATCATCATGAAAAGCTCGGGAATCATTTTCGTCATCCCTTGCATACTATAGTTCATCACGAAGTTCTACTAACTTGGTGATGGTGACTAGAGAATTCTGTCAATCACTATTTTATCTGGAAGATTAACTCCCACTTGATTCAAGCGATTGTAGTACCCAGACAATCTGAGCACATGCTCACTGCTTGAGCTATTCTCCTCCATCTTTTAGCTATAGAACTTGTTGGAGACTTCATATCTCTCAACTCGGGTATTTTCTTGAAATATTAACTTCAACTCCTGGAACATCTCATATGATCCATGACGTTCAAAACGTCTTTGAAGTCCCGATTCTAAGATGTTAAGCATGGTGCACTAAACTATCAAGTAGTCGTCATATTGAGCTAGCCAAACGTTCATAACGTTTGCATCTGTTCCTGCAATAGGTCTGTCACCTAGCGGTGCATCAAGGACATAATTCTTCTGTGCAGCAATGAGGATAATCCTCAGATCAAGGATCCAATCCACATCATTGCTACTAACATCTTTCAACTTAGTTTTTCTCTAGGAACATATCAAAAATAAATAGGGGAGCTAAACGCGAGCTATTGATATACAACATAGATATGCTAATACTATCAGGACTAAGTTCATGATAAATTAAAGTTCAATTAATCAAATTACTTAAGAACTCCCACTTAGATAGACATCCCTCTAATCATCTAAGTGATCACGTGATCCAAATCAACTAAACCATGTCCGATCATCACGTGAGATGGAGTAGTTTTCAATGGTGAACATCACTATGTTGATCATATCCACTATATGATTCACGCTCGACCTTTCGGTCTCTAGTGTTCCGAGGCCATATCTGCATATGCTAGGCTCATCAAGTTTAACCTGAGTATTCCACGTGTGCAACTGTTTTGCACCCGTTGTAGATGAACGTAGAGCTTATCACACCCGACCATCACGTGGTGTCTCTGCACGACGAACTTTGGCAACGGTGCATACTCAGGGAGAATACTTTTACCTTGAAATTTAGTGAGAGATCATCTTATAATGCTACCGTCAATCAAAGCAAAATAAGATGCATAAAAGATAAATATCACATGCAATCAAAAATATGTGACATGATATGGTCATCATTATCTTGTGCCTTTGATCTCCATCTCCAAAGCATCATCATGATCTCCATCATCACCGGCATGACACCATGATCTCCATCGTCTTGATTTATATCAATGTGTCGTCACATGGTCGTCTCGCCAACAATTCTCTTGCAACTATTGCTATCACATAGCGATAAAGTAAAGCAATTATTTGGAACTTGCATCTTATGCAATAAAGAGACAACCATAAGGCTTCTGCCAGTTGCCGATAACTTCAACAAAACATGATCATCTCATACAACAACTTATATCTCATCACGTCTTGACCATATCACATCACAACATGCCCTGCAAAAACAAGTTAGACGTCCTCTACTTTGTTGTTGCATGTTTTACATGGCTGCTACAGGCTGAGCAAGAACCGTTCTTACCTACGCATCAAAACCACAATGATAGTTCATCAAGTTAGTGTTGTTTTAACCTTCTCAAGGACCGGGCGTAGCCACACTCGGTTCAACTAAAGTTGGAGAAACTAACACCCGCCAGCCACCTGTGTGCAAAGCACGTCGGTAGAACCAGTCTCGCGTAAGCGTACGCGTAATGTCGGTCCAGGCTGCTTCATCCAACAATACCGCTGAACCAAAGTATGACATGCTGGTAAGCAGTATGACTTGTATTGCCCACAACTCACTTGTGTTCTACTCGTGCATATAACATCAACGCATAAAATCAGGCTCGGATGCCACTGTTTGGGAAACGTAGTAATTTCAAAAAAATTCCTACGCACACGCAAGATCATGGTGATGCATAGCAAAGAGAGGGGAGAGTGTGTCCATGTACCCTTGTAGACCGAAAGCAGAAGCGTTAGCACAACGCGGTTGATGTAGTCGTACGTCTTCACGATCCGACCGATCAAGTACCGAACGCACGGCACCTCCGAGTTCTGCACACGTTCAACTCGATGACATCCCTCGAACTCCGATCCAGCCGAGCTTTGAGGCAGAGTTTCGTCAGCACGACGGTGTGGTGACGATGTTGATGTTCCACCGTCGCAGGGCTTTGCCTAAGCACTGCTACGATATTATCGAGGTGGACTATGGTGGAGAGGAGCACCGCACACGGCTAAAAGATCCAAGAGATCAATTGTTGTCTCTAGAGGTGCCCCCTACCCCCGTATATAAAGGAGGGAGGGAGAGGCCGGCCCTAGAGGGGGCGCGCCAAGTGTGGGGGGTCCTACTAGGACTCCCAAGTCCTAGTAGGATTCCCCTTTTCTTTCCGAAGTAGGAGAGAAGGAAAGAGGGGGAGAGGGAGAAGGAAAAGGGGGCTGCACCCCTTGTCCAATTCGGACCATAGGGGGGCGTTCACCTCCTTCCTTTTGGCCTCTCTCCTCTATTCCCGTATGGCCCAATAAGGCCCAATACTTCTCCCGGTGAATTCCCGTAACTCCCCGGTACTCCGAAAATACCCGAATAACTCAGAACCTTTCCGATGTCCGAATATAGTCATCCAATATATCGATCTTTACATCTCGACCATTTCGAGACTCCTCGTCATGTCCCCGATCTCATCCAGGACTCCGAACTACCTTCGGTACATCAAATCACAAAAACTCATAATATAACCGTCATAAAACTTTAAGCGTGCGGACCCTACGGGTTCGAGAACTATGTAGACATGACCGAGACACGTCTCCGGTCAACAAACAATAGCAGAACCTGGATGCTCATATTGGCTCCCACATATTCTATGAAGATCTTTATCGGTCAAACCGCATAACAACATACGTTGTTCCCTTTGTCATCGGTATGTTACTTGCCCGAGGTTCGATCGTCGGTATCTCAATACCTAGTTCAATCTCGTTACCGGCAAGTCTCTTTACTCGTTCCGTAATACATCATCCTGCAACTAACTCATTAGTTATAATGCTTGCAAGGCTTATAGTGATGTGCATTACCGAGTGGGCCCAGAGATACCTCTCTGACAATCGGAGTGACAAATCCTAATCTCGAAATACGCCAACTCAACAAGTACCTTCAGAGACACCTGTAGAGCACCTTTACAATCACCTAGTTACATTGTGACATTTGCTAGCACACAAAGTGTTCCTCCGGTAAACGAGAGCTGCATAATGTCATAGTCATAGGAACATGTATAAGTCATGAAGAAAGCAATAGCAACAAACTAAACGATCATCGTGCTAAGCTAACTGATGGGTCAAGTCAATCACATCATTCTCTAATGATGTGATCCCGTTAATCAAATGACAACTCATGTCTATGGTTAGGAAACATAACCATCATTGATTCAACGAGCTAGTCAAGTAGAGCCATACTAGTGACACTATGTTTGTCTATGTATTCACGCATGTATTATGTTTCCGGTTAATACAATTCTAGCATGAATAATAAACATTTATCATATAATAAGGAAATAAATAATAACTTTATTATTGCCTCTAGGGCATACTTCCTTCACAAAAATCTACCGGATGGGAGTCCTGTGGGCCCCACGAGGGTGGGGGCGCGTCCACCCCCTGGGCGCGCGCCTTGTGCCTCGTGGACTACCTGTGGGGCCCCCTGACTTGTTCTCGACGCCAACCTCTCCTATAAATACTCAAACCTCCATAAATTAACCTAGATCGGAAGTTCCGCCGCCGCAAGCCTCTGTAGCCACGAGAAATCAATCTAGGCCCTCTCTGGCACCCAGCCGGAGGGGGCCATCATCACCGGAGGCTATAGAGGAGGATCCCGGAGGGGCCATCATCACCATGAAGGCCAAGGACCAGAGGGAGAACCTCTCCCCATCCAGGGGGGAGGCCATGGAGGAGGAAGCACAAGGGGGAGAACCTCTCCTCCTCCTCTCTCGGTGGCACCGTAGTGTCATCGGGAGGGGAATCATCACCACGGTGATCGTCTTCATCAACATCACCATCATCATCACCATCATCATCTCTTTTACGCGGTCCACTCTCCCGCACCAGCTATAATCCCTACTTGAACATGGTGCTTTATGCCACATATTATGATCCAATGATGTGTTTCCATCCTATGATGTTTTCAGTAGATATCCTTTGTCTTTGGGTTGATTGTTGATCTAGATTGGTATGAGTTGTATGTTTTATTTTGGTGCTATCCAATTGTGCCCTCTATGTCGCACAAGCATGAGGGATTCCCGCTGTAGGGTGTTGCAATACGTTCACGAGTCACTTATAGTGGGTTGCTTGAGTGACAGAAGCATAAACCCGAGTAAGGGGGTTGTTGTGTATGGGATAAAGGGGACTTGATGCTTTAATGCTATGGCTGGGTTTTGCCTTAATGATCTTTAGTAGTTGCGGATGCTTGCTAGAGTTCCAATCATAAGTGCATATGATCCAAGAAGAGAAAGTATGTTAGCTTATACCTCTCCCTCATATGAAATTGCAATGACGACCACCGGTCTTGTTAACGATTGCCTAGGATAATTCTGCACACCGACCCATCATTATTCCACACTCGCTATTTATAATATTTAGTAATATATTCTAACTTTATGATAACAACACCTACTTTTATATTTTAGCTCTCCGATATCATGCAAAGTTATCCTCTTCATACCCACAACGTAGTTTTATTTCTCGTTTCTAGTTGGAAGCAAACGTTCGATGTACGTAGAGTCGTATCAGTGGCAGATAGGGCCTGAAAGAATATTGATCTTACCTTTAGCTCCTTGTGGGTTCGACACTCCATACTTATCACTTCCACCTTTGGGAATTGCTATGATAATTCCCTGCACTGGTGGATTACCATACATCACTATAAGCCTTGCAAGCAATGTAGCTAATGAGTTAGTTACAGGATGTAGCATTACGTAACGAGTAAAGAGACTTGCCAGTAACGAGATTGAACTAGGTATTGAGATACCGACGATCGAATCTTGGGCAAGTAACATACCGATGACAAAGGGAACAACGTATATCGTTATGCGGTTTGACCGATAAAGATATTCGTAGAATATGTGGGAGCCAATATGAACATCCAGGTTACACTATTGGTTATTTACTGGAGACGTGTCTTGGTCATGTCTACAGAGTTCTAGAACCCGTAGGGTCCGCATGCTTAACGTTCGGTGACGATCGGTATTATGAGTGTATGTGTTTTGATGTACCGAATGTAGTTAGGAGTCCCGGATGTGATCACGGACATGATGAGGAGTCTCAAAATGGTCAAGACATAAAGATTGATATATTGGACAGCTATATTCGGACACCGGAAGTGTTCCGGGTGATTTCGGAGAAAACTGGAGTACCGGAGGGTTACCGGAACCCCCCGGGAGAACTAATGGGCCACATGGGCCTTAGTGGAGAGAGAGAGGGCCGACCGGGGCAGGCCGCGCACCCCCTCCCCCTCTGGTCCGAACTGGACTAGGGAAGGGGGGCGGCGCCCCCCTTTCCTTCTCCCTCTCCTCCTTCCTTTCCCCCTCCTAGTAGGAGTAGGAAAGGGGAGTCCTACTCCTACTAGGAGGAGGACTCCTCCTCTCCTGGCGCGCCCCAAGGGCCGGCCGGCCTCCCCCCTTGCTCCTTTATATACGGGGGCAGGGGGCACCCTAGAACAGACAAGTTGATTGTTTCCAGCCGTGTGCGGTGCCCCCCTCCACCATAATCCACCTCGGTCATATCATAGCGGTGCTTAGGCGAAGCTCTGTTTCGGTAGCATCATCATCACTATCATCACGCCGTCATGCTGACGAAGCTCTCCCTCGACACTCTGCTGGATCGTGAGTTCGTGGGACGTCACCGACCCGAACGTGTGCAGATCGCGGAGGTGCCGTACTTTTGGTACTAGGACCGGTCGATCATGAAGACGTACGACTACATCAACCACGTTGTCATAACGCTTCTGCTTATGGTCTACGAGGGTACGTGGACAACACTATTCCCCTCTTGTTGCTATGCATCACCATGATCTTGCATGTGCGTAGGAATTTTTTGAAATTACGGCGTTCCCCAACAGTGGCATATCTATGTTGTAGATCAATAGCTTGTGATGTAGCTTCTCGTTTAATTTTGATATGTTCCTAGAGAAAAATAAGTTGAAAGATGATAGTAGCAATGATGCGGACTAGGTATGTGATATGAGTATTATACTCATTGATGCACAGAAGAATTATGTCCTTGATGCACCGCTAGGTGACAGACCTTTTGCAGGAGCAGATGCGGACGTTATGAACGTTTGACAAGCTCGGTATGATGACTACTTGATAGTTTAGTGCACCATTCTTTACGGCTTAGAACCGGGACTTAAAAAACATTTTGAATGCCACAGAGCATATGAGATGTTCCAAGAGCTTAAATTGGTATTTCAGACTCATGCCCGTGTTAAGAGGTATGAGACCTCTGACAAGTACTTTGCCTACAAGATGGAGGAGAATAGCTCGTGCTCAGAATGTCTGAGTACTACAATCACTTGAATCAAATGGGAGTTAATCTTCCAGATAAGATAGTGATTGACAGAGTTCTCTAGTCACTGTCACCAAGTTACTAGAACTTCGTGATGAACTATAATATGCAAGGGATAACGGAAATAATTCCCAAGCTCATCATGATGCTGAAATCGGCGAAGGTAGAAATCAAGAAATAGCATGAAGTGTTGATGGTTAACAAGACCACTAGTTTCAAGAAAAGGGCAAAGGGAAAGAAAGAGGAACTTCAAAGAAGAATAGCAAACAAGTTGTTGCTCCGATGAAGAATCCCAAAGCTAGACCCAAGCCTGGAACTGAGTGCCTCTAGTGCAAAGGAAATGGTCACTGGAAGTGGAACTGCCCTAGATACTTGGAGGATAAGAAGGATGGCAAAGTGAACAAAAGTATATTTGATATACATGTTATTGATGTGTACTTTACTAGTGTTTATAGCAACCCCTCAGTATTTGATACTGGTTCAGTTGCTAAGAGTAGTAACTTGAAACGGGAGTTGCAAAATAAACAGAGACTAGTTAAGGGCGAGGTGATGACGAGAGTTGGAAGTGATTCCAAGGTTGATAAGATCACCATCGCACACTTCCTTTATCTTCGGGATTAGTGTTGAACCTAAAATAAATGTTATTTGGTGTTTGTGTTGAGCATAAATATGATTGGATCATGTTTATTGCAATATGGTTATTCATTTAAGTCATAGAATAATTGTTGTTCTATTTACATGAATAAAACCTTCTATGGTCATACACTCAATATAAATGGTTTATTGAATCTCGAATGTAGTAACACAAATATTCATAATATTGAAGCCAAAAGATGCAAAGTTAATAATGACAGTGCAACTTATATGTGGCACCGCCGTTTAGGTCATATTGGTGTAAATTGCATGAAGAAAGTCCATGCTGATGGACTTTTGGAATCACTTGATGCTTGCGAACCATGCCTCATGGGAAAGATGACTAAGACTCCGTTCTCTGGAACAATGGAGCGAGCAACTGACTTATTGGAAATAATACATACTGATGTATGCGATCCGATAAGTGTTGAGGCCTGCGGCGGGTATCGTTATTTTCTGACCTTCACAGATGATTTGATCAGATATGGGTATATCTACTTAATGAAACATAAGTCTGAAACATTTGAAAAGTTCAAAGAATTTTAGAGTGAAGTGGAAAATCATCGTAATAAGAAAATAAAGTTTCTACGATCTGATGGCGGAGGCAAATATTTGAGTTACGAGTTTGGTCTTCATTTGAAACAATGTGGAATAGTTTCGCAACTCACATCACCTCGAACACCACAGTGTAATGGTGTGTCCGGACGTTGTAATCGTACTTTATTGGATATGGTGCGATCTATGATGTCTCTTAACGATTTACCACTATCGTTTTGGGGTTATGCATTAGAGACAACTGCATTCATGTTAAATAGGGCACCATCTAAATCCGTTGAGATGACACCGTATGAACTGTGGTTTAGCAAGAAACCTAAGCTGTCATTTCTTAAAGTTTGGGGTTGCGATGCTTATGTGAAAAAGTTTCATTCTGATAAGCTCAAACCCGAATTGGAGAAGTGCGTCTTCATAGGATACCCAAAAGTAACTATTGGGTATACCTTCTATCACATATCCAATGGATCCTTTCTAGAGAAGGAGTTTCTCTCGAAAGAAGTGAGTGGGAGGAAAGTAGAACTTGATGATGTAATTGTACCTTCTCCCGAATTGGAAAGTAGTTCATCACAGAAATTAGTTCAAGTGATTCCTACACCAATTAGTGAGGAAGCTAATGATGATGATCATAAAACTTCAGATCAAGTTGCTACCGAACCTCGTGGGTCAACCAGAGTATGGTCCGCACTAGAGTGGTATGGTAATCCTGTTCTGGAAGTCATGTTACTAGACCATGACGAACCTACGAACTATGAGGAAGCGATGATGAGCCCAGATTCCGCAAAATGGCTTGAGGCCATGTAATCTGAGATGGGATCCATGTATGAGAACAAAGTATGGACTTTGATTGACTTGCCCGATGATCGGTGAGTCATTGAGAATAAATGGATCTTCAAGAGGAAGACGGACACTGATAGTAGTGTTACTATCTACAAAGCTCGAATTGTCGCAAAATGTTTTCGACAAGTTCAAGGTGTCAACTATGTTGAATTTTTCTCACTCGTGTCGATGCTTATAGGTCTGTCCGAATCATGTTAGCAGTTGCGGCATTTTCTGAAATCTGGCAAATGGATGTGAAAACTGCATTCCTTAATGGATTTCTTAAAGAAGAGTTGTATATGATGCAACCAGAAGGTTTTGTCGACACTAAAGGTGCTAACAAAGTGAGCAAGCTCCAGCAATCCATCTATGGACTGGTGCAAGCATCTCGGAGTTGGAATATATGCTTTGATAAAGTGATCAAAGCATATGGTTTTATACAGACTTGCCGTGAAGCCTGTATTTACAAGAAAGTGAGTGGGAGCACTACAACATTTTTGATAAGTATATGTGAACGACATATTGTTGATCGGAAATAATGTGGAATTTTCTAGAAAGCATAAAGGAGTATTTGAAAGGAGTTTTTCAATGAAAGACCTCGGTGAAGATGCTTATATATTAGGCATCAAGATCTATAGAGATAGATCAAAACGCTTAATTGGACTTTCAAAAAGCACATACCTTGATAAAGTTTTGAAAAGTTCAAAATGGAATAGTCAAAGAAGGAGTTATTGCCTGTGTTGCAAGGTGTGAAGTTGAGTAAAGACTCAAAACCTAACCACGGCAGAAAATAGAAAGAGAATGAAAAGGCATTCCCTATGCCTCAGTCATAGGTTCTATAAAGTATGCTATGCTATGTACTAGACCTATTATGTACCTCACCATAAGTTTGGCAAGAGGGTACAATAGTGATCCAGGAAATGTTTCTCGGTTATGGAGGTGACAAAGAGTTCGTCATAAAGAGTTACGTCGATGCAAGCTTTGACACTGATCTGGATGACTCTAAGTCTCGATCTAGATACATATTGAAAGTGGGAGTGGGGGAGTCCTAGATTAGGGGGTGTTCGGGTAGCCGGACTATACCTTCAGCCGGACTCCTGGACTATGAAGATACAAGATTGAAGACTTCGTCCCGTGTACGGATGGGACTTTCCTTGGTGTGGAAGGCAAGCTTGGCGATGCGGATATTCAAGATCTCCTACCATTGTAACCGACTCTGTGTAACCCTAACCCTATCCGGTGTCTATATAAACCGGAGGGTGGTAGTCCGTAGGACATCAACTCCATATACAACAATCATACCATAGGCTAGCTTCTAGGGTTTAGCCTCCTTGATCTCGTGGTAGATCTACTCTTGTACTACCCATATCATCAATATTAATCAAGCAGGAGTAGGGTATTACCTCCATCGAGAGGGTCCGAACCTGGGTAAAAACATCGTGTCCCTTGTCTCCTGTTACCATCCGGCCTTGACGCACAGTTCGGGACCCCCTACCCGAGATCCGCCGTTTTTGACACCGACATTGGTGCTTTCATTGAGAGTTCCTCTGTGCCGTCGCAATCAGGAAGGATGCCTCCTCCCGTCTTTAAAGACAGCACCGTTGCTAAGGGAGCCTTGGCTGTCAGCCAAACTCTCCGGCTAGGTGGTTTCCTCATGACCGCCTGTTCGGCTGTTGCGCCGACGATGACCTCTCGGGTCATCAAAAGCAACCTACACGTCGGCTCGGAGCTCGTCGAGCAGCTAGATCCAATGGAGCTCTCTTCCGTAAATGAGCTATTGGATCGCATCGCCGCCCTGGGGGTCGCTACGGATTACGACCAGGTTGGGCTTAAACCCAATCTAAGAGAAATTAACTCTCCCCAAGTCACCCACCATGTTGCCATGGTAGAGGCGCAGTGCGGCGACCCTTCATCTATTTTAAGGACTAGCTACGTCCGAATTCCTGACTCTTCCAAGCCGGATACCCACGGAGAGGAGGATGTAACTCAAGACCTGAGCTTAGGATCAGGCAACGGGCTAGATTCGTTGGACAACATCCAAGAATCCGAACTTCAGAGTTCGGAAACTCTTCGGCCTCCGAATCTTGGATTGGGTGAGGTTTCAGATTCAACGACACCCGCCCACCCGAACATAAGCGGTCTCTCCCAAATCAGGCAGAGGCCCGAGGGAACAGTACATCATTACTGGGCCAGATTCCTCCTGGTTATGAATAGGATAAAGGATTGCCGCGAGGGAGACGCAATCTCAATTTTCTGCAGTAATTGCACGGACGAGGGAATCCTTAACGCCGTAAGTCGTCGTGATATTACACGCTTCGCTGACTTGGCGTCCATAGTACAAAAATACTGTGCGATGGAAAGCGCTTGGAAAACCGAAATAAAATTTTGGGATAATCCGGCCTTGAATAGTAATCCCGTCCGAACTAAGAGGGTGCATCATCATAGGACACCCGGGATAAACACCAAAAAGCAAAAACCCTCTACAGGGCATGGAACCGTACTGGAAAGGTGGCTTGATGGACCCTGTAGAATTCACAGTACGGAGGACGCCACACCAACTCACAGCCTTAGAGCATGTTGGATACTCCGGCAGGTGGCCAAAATTGGCGAGGACCTCTTAATTCTGGAGGCCGCAGAAAGCCAGCCCGAGGACACCAGTACCGTTCTCACAGTCTTCAAGACTTTCGCATCAAACAGTATGCGAAAAAGAACACTCCGCAGCCTCGCCGAAGTCTATCAAGTTGCAACAATAAATCCATGGAGCGACACTGCTATTACCTTCAACACAAGTGATGAACCTAGATTCCGAACAGCCCGAGCACCAGCCGCATTGGTCCTCAGTCCCATAGTGGACGGCTTTCGCCTCACCAAGGTGCTCATGGATGGAGGCAGCGGACTGAACCTCATTTATGAGGAAACCCTTCAAAAAATGGAAATGGACTGGAACCACATCGAGCGAAGCAGCACAACCTTTAGAGGAATAATCCCAAGTCGAGAAGCACGCTGCACAGGAAAAATCACACTAGATGTGGTGTTCGGCACGCCGGATAATTACAGGTCCGAAGAAGTCATGTTTCAGGTGGCCCCATTCAAAAGCGGATATCACGCTTTACTAGGACGGGAAGCATTCACAATCTTCGAAGCAATACCCCATTACGGGTACATGAAGCTTAAGATGCCCGGGCCGAACGGAATTATCACTCTAGCTAGTGATCCGGACGTAGCACTCCGCGCCGAAAACAAGACGGCCGCATTAGCCCTTGATGAAGGAAATATGCCCTAGAGGCAATAATAAAGTTATTATTTATTTCCTTATTTCATGATAAATGTTTATTATTCATGCTAGAATTGTATTAACCGGAAACATAATACATGTGTGAATACATAGACAAACAGAGTGTCACTAGTATGCCTCTACTTGACTAGCTCGTTAATCAAAGATGGTTATGTTTCCTAACCATGGACAAAGAGTTGTTATTTGACTAACGGGATCACATCATTAGGTGAATGATCTGATTGACATGACCCATTCCATTAGCTTAGCACCCGATCGTTTAGTATGTTGCTATTGCTTTCTTCATGACTTATACATGTTCCTATGACTATGAGATTATGCAACTCCCGTTTGCTGGAGGAACACTTTGTGTGCTACCAAACGTCACAACGTAACTGGGTGATTATAAAGGTGCTCTACAGGTGTCTCCAAAGGTACATGTTGGGTTGGTGTATTTCGAGATTAGGATTTGTCACTCCGATTGTCGGAGAGGTATCTCTGGGCCCTCTCGGTAATGCACATCACTTAAGCCTTGCAAGCATTGCAACTAATGAGTTAGTTGCGAGATGATGTATTACGGAACGAGTAAAGAGACTTGCCGGTAACGAGATTGAACTAGGTATTGAGATACCGACGATCGAATCTCGGGCAAGTAACATACCGATGACAAAGGGAACAACGTATGTTGTTATGCGGTCTGACCGATAAAGATCTTTGTAGAATATGTAGGAGCCAATATGGGCATCCAGGTCCCGCTATTGGTTATTGACCGGAGACGTGTCTCGGTCATGTCTACATTGTTCTCGAACCATAGGGTCCGCACGCTTAAGGTTTCGATGACAGTTATATTATGAGTTTATGAGTTTTGATGTACCAAAGGAGTTCGGAGTCCCGGATGAGATCGGGGACATGACGAGGAGTCTCGAAATGGTCGAGACATAAAGATCGATATATTGGACGACTATATTCGGACTTCGGAAAGGTTCCGAGTGATTCGGGTATTTTTCGGAGTACCGGAGAGTTACGGGAATTCGCCGGGAGAAGTATTGGGCCTTATTGGGCCATACGGGAAAGAGAGAGGGGCTGCCTAGGGCAGGCCGCGCGCCCCCCCAAGGCCTAGTCCGAATTGGACTAGGGGGAGGGGCTGCACCCCTTCCTTGTTTCCTACTCCTACTACATGGAAGGACTCCTAGTTGGACTAGGAAAGGGGGAATCCTACTCCCGGTGGGAATAGGACTTCCCTAGGGCGCGCCATAGATAGGGCCGGCCCTCCCCTCCTCCACTCCTTTATATACGGGGGCAGGGGGCACCCCATAGACACACAAGTTGATCTTCGCGATCGTTCCTTAGCCGTGTGCGGTGCCCCCCTCCACCATATTCCACCTCGGTCATATTGTAGCGGTGCTTAGGCGAAGCCCTGCAACGATAGAACATCAAGATCGTCACCACGCCGTCGTGCTGACGGAACTCCTCCCCGACGCTTTGCTGGATCGGAGCCCGGGGATCGTCATCGAGCTGAACGTGTGCTAAAACTCGGAGGTGCCGTAGTTTTGGTGCTTGATCGGTCGGGCCGTGAAGACGTACGACTACATCAATCGCATTGTGCTAACGCTTCCGCTGTCGGTCTACAAGGGTACGTAGATCACACTCTCCCCTCGTTGCTATGCATCACCATGATCTTGCGTGTGCATAGGAATTTTTTTGAAATTACTACGTTCCCCAACAGTGGCATCCGAGCCTAGGTTTTATGTGTTGATGTTATATGCACGAGTAGAACACAAGTGAGTTGTGGGTGATATAAGTCATACTGCTTACCAGCATGTCATACTTTAGTTCGGCGGTATTGTTGGACGAAGCGGCCCGGACCGACATTACGCGTACGCTTACGCGAGACCGGTTCTCCCGACGTGCTTTGCACAAAGGTGGCTAGCGGGTGACAGTTTCTCCAACTTTAGTTGAACCGAGTGTGGCTACGCCCGGTCCTTGCGAAGGTTAAAACAACACCAACTTGACAAACTATCGTTGTGGTTTTGATGCGTAGGTAAGATTGGTTCTTGCTTAAGCCTGTAGCAGCCACGTAAAACTTGCAACAACAAAGTAGAGGACGTCTAACTTGTTTTTGCAGGGCATGTTGTGATGTGATATGGTCAAGACATGATGCTAAATTTTATTGTATGAGATGATCATGTTTGTAACCGAGTTATCGGCAACTGACAGGAGCCATATGGATGTCGCTTTATTGTATGCAATGCAATCGCGCTGTAATGCTTTACTTTATCACTAAGCGGTAGCGATAGTCGTGGAAGCATAAGATTGGCGAGACGACAATGATGCTACGATGGAGATCAAGGTGTCGCGCCGGTGACGATGGTGATCATGACGGTGCTTCGAAGATGGAGATCACAAGCACAAGATGATGGTGGCCATATCATATCACTTATATTGATTGCATGTGATGTTTATCTTTTATGCATCTTATCTTGCTTTGATTGACGGTAGCATTATAAGATGATCTCTCACTAATTATCAAGAAGTGTTCTCCCTGAGTATGCACCGTTGCGAAAGTTCTTCGTGCTGAGACACCACGTGATGATCGGGTGTGATAGGCTCTACGTTCAAATACAACGGGTGCAAAACAGTTGCACACGCAGAATACTCAGGTTATACTTGACGAGCCAAGCATATACAGATATGGCCTCGGAACACTGAGACCGAAAGGTCGAGCGTGAATCATATAGCAGATATGATCAACATAGCGATGTTCACCAATGAAACTACTCCATCTCACATGATGATCGGACATGGTTTAGTTGATTTGGATCACGTAATCACTTAGAGGATTAGAGGGATGTCTATCTAAGTGGGAGTTCTTAAGTAATATGATTAATTGAACTTAAATTTATCATGAACTTGGTCCTGGTAGTATTTTGCAAATTATGTTGTAGATCAATAGCTCGCGTTGTTGCTTCCCTGTGTTTATTTTGATATGTTCCTAGAGAAAATTGTGTTGAAAGATGTTAGTAGCAATGATGCGGATTGGATCCGTGATCTGAGATTTATCCTCATTGCTGCATAGAAGAATTATGTCCTTGATGCACCGCTAGGTGACGGACCTATTGCAGGAGCAGATGCAGACGTTATGAACGTTTGGCTAGCTCAATATGATGACTACTTGATAGTTTAGTGCACCATGCTTAATGGCTTAGAATCAGGACTTCAAAGACGTTTTGAACGTCATGGAACATATGAGATGTTCCAGGAGTTGAAGTTAATATTTCAAGCAAATACCCGAGTTGAGAGATATGAAGTCTCCAACAAGTTCTATAGCTAAAACATGGAGGAGAATCGCTCAACTAGTGAGCATGTGCTCAGATTGTGTGAGTACTACAATCGTTGAATCAAGTGGGAGTTAATCTTCCAGATAAGATACTGATTGACAGAATTCTCTAGTCACCATCACCAAGTTAGTAGAACTTCGTGATGAACTATGATATGCAAGGGATAACGGAAACGATTCCCAAGCTCTTCGTAATGCGGAAATTGACGAAGGTAGAAATCGAGAAAAACATCAAGTGTTGATGGTAGACAAGACCACTAGTTTCAAGAAAAGGGCAGAGGGAAGAAGGGGAACTTCAAGAAGAACAGGAAGCAAGTTGCTGCTCAAGTGAAGAAGCCCAAGTCTGGTCCTAAGCCTGAGAATAAGTGTTTCTACTGCAAAGGGACTGGTCACTGGAAGCGGAACTACCCCAAGTGATTGGCAGATAAGAAGGATGGCAAAGTGAACATAAGTATATTTGATATACATGTTATTGATGTGTACTTTACTAGTGTTTATAGCAACCCCTCAGTATTTGATACTAGTTCAGTTGCTAAGATTAGTAACTCGAAACGGGAGTTGCAGAATAAACAGAGACTAGTTAAGGGTGAAGTGACGATGTGTGTTGGAAGTGGTTCCAAGATTGATATGATCATCATCGCACACTCCCTATACTTTCAGGATTAGTGTTGAACCTGAATAAGTGTTATTTGGTTTTTGCGTTGAGCATGAATATGATTTGATCATGTTTATTGCAATACGGTTATTCATTAAAGTCAGAGAATAATTGTTGTTCTGTTTACATGAATAAAACCTTCGATGGTCATACACCCAATGAAACAAGTTCATTGGATCTCGATCGTAGTGATACACATATTCATAATATTGAAACCAAAAGATGCGAAGTTAATAATGATAGTGCAACTTATTTGTGGCACTGCCGTTTAGGTCATATTGGTGTAAAGCGCATGAAGAAACTCCATGCTGATGGGATTTTGGAATCACTTGATTATGAATCACTTGGTGCTTGCGAACCATGCCTTATGGGCAAGATGACTAAAGACTCCGTTCTCCGGAACAATGGAGCGAGCAACTGACTTATTGGAAATAATACATACTGATGTATGCGATCCGATGAGTGTTGAAGCTCGCGGCGGGTATCATTATTTTCTTACCTTCACATATGATTTGAGCAGATATGGGTATATCTGCTTGATGAAACATAAGTCTGAAACATTTGAAAAGTTCAAAGAATTTCAGAGTGAAGTGGAAAATCATCGTGACAAGAAAATAAAAGTTTCTACGATATGATCGCAGAGGTAAAATATTTGAGTTACGAGTTTGGTCTTCAACTAAAACAATATGAAATAGTTTCACTACTCACGCCACCTGGAACACCATAGTGTAATGGTGTGTTCGAATGTCATAACCATACTTTATTAGATATAGTGCGATCTATGATGTCTCTTACCGATCTACCACTATCGTTTTGGGGTTATGCATTAGAGACAGCTGCATTCACGTTTAATAGGGCACCATCTAAGTCCGTTGAGACGACACAATCTGAATTGTGGTTTGGCAAGAAACCAAAGTTGTCGTTTCTTAAAGTTTGGGGTTGTGATGCTTATATGAAAAAGTTTCATCCTAATAAGCTCAAACCCAAATCGGAGAAATATGTCTTCATAGGATACCAAAAGGAGACTGTTGGGTACACCTTCTATCACAAATCCGAAGGCAAGACTTTTGTTGCTAAATTCAGAGTTTTTCTAGAGAAGGAGTTTCTCTCGAAAGAAGTGAGTGGGAGGAAAGTAGAACTTGATGAGGTAACTGTACCTGCTCCCTTATTGGAAAGTAGTTCATCACAGAAATCTGTTCCTGTGACTACTACACCAATTAGTGAGGAAGCTAATGATGATGATCATGTAACTTCAGATCAAGTTACTACCAAATCTCGTAGGTAAACCAGAGTGAGATCCGCACCAGAGTGGTACGGTAATCCTGTTCTGGAAGTCATGTTACTAGACCATGACGAACTTGCGAACTATGAGGAAGCGATGATGAGCCCAGATTCCGCTAAATGGTTTGAGGCCATGAAATCTGAGATATGATCCATGTATGAGAACAAAGTATGGACTTCGGTTGACTTGCCCGATGATCGGCAAGCCATAGAAAATAAATGGATCTTCAAGAGAAAGACGGACACTGATAGTAGTGTTACTATCTACAAAGCTAGAATTGTCGCAAAAGGTTTTCGACAAGTTCAAGGTGTTGACTACGATGAGATTTTCTCACTCGTATCTATGCTTAAGTCTGTCCGAATCATGTTAGCAATTGTCGCATTTTATGAAATCTGGCAAATGGATAAACAAAACTGCATTCCTTAATGGATTTACTAAAGAAGAGTTGTATACGATGCAACTAGAAGGTTTTGTCGATCCTAAAGGTGTTAACTAAATATGCAAGCTCCAGCGATCCATCTATGGACTGGTGCAAGAATCTCGGAGTTGGAATATACGCTTTGATAAGTTGATCAAAGCATATAGTTTTATACAGACTTGCAGTGAAGCCTGTATTTACAAGAAAGTGAGTGGGAGCACTACAACATTTCTGATAAGTATATGTGAATGACATATTGTTGATCGGAGATAATGTAGAATTATTCTGCAAAGCATAAAGGAGTGTTTGAAAGGAGTTTTTCAAAGAAAGACGTTGGTGAAGCTGCTTACATATTGAGTATCAAGATCTATAGAGATAGATCAAGACACTTGATAAGTTTTTTTCAATGAGTACATACCTTGACAAGATTTTGAAGTAGTTCAAAAATGGAACAGTCAAAGAAAAGGTTTCTTGCCTGTGTTACAAGGTGTGAAGTTGAGTAAGACTCAAAGCCCGACCACGGCAGAAGATAGAAAGAGAATGAAAGTCATTCCCTATGCCTCAGTCATAGGTTCTATAAAGTATGCCATGCTGTATACCAGATCTATTGTATGCCCTACCACTGAGTTTGGAAAGGGAGTACGATAGTGATCTAGGAGTAGATCACTGGACAGCGGTCAAAATTATCCTTAGTGGAATAAGGATATGTTTCTCGATTATGGAAGTGAAAAAAGGTTCGTCGTAAAGGGTTACGCCGATGCAAATTTTGACACTAATCTAGATGACTCTAAGTCTCGGTCTAGATACATATTGAAAGTGGGAGCAATTAGCTAGAGTAGCTCCATGCAGAGCATTGTTGACATAGAAATTTGCAAAATACATGCGGATCTAAATGTGGCAGACCCGTTGACTAAGATTCTCTCACAAGCAAAACATGATCACACCTTAGTACTCCTTGGGTGTTAATCACATAGCGATGTGAACTAGATTACTGAATCTAGTAAACCCTTTGGGTTTTGGTCACATGGCGATGTGAACTATGGGTGTTAATCACATGATGATGTGAACTATCGATGTTAATCACATGGTGATGTGATCTAGATTATTGACTCTAGAGCAAGTGGGAGACTGAAGGAAATATGCCCTAGAGGCAATAATAAAGTTATTATTTATTTCCTTATTTCATGATAAATGTTTATTATTCATGCTAGAATTGTATTAACCGGAAACATAATACATGTGTGAATACATAGACAAACAGAGTGTCACTAGTATGCCTCTACTTGACTAGCTCGTTAATCAAAGATGGTTATGTTTCCTAACCATGGACAAAGAGTTGTTATTTGACTAACGAGATCACATCATTAGGTGAATGATCTGATTGACATGACCCATTCCATTAGCTTAGCACCCGATCGTTTAGTATGTTGTTATTGCTTTCTTCATGACATACATGTTCCTATGACTATGAGATTATGCAACTCCCGTTTGCCGGAGGAACACTTTGTGTGCTACCAAACGTCACAACGTAACTGGGTGATTATAAAGGTGCTCTACAGGTGTCTCCAAAGGTACATGTTGGGTTGGCATATTTCGAGATTAGGATTTGTCACTCCGATTGTCGGAGAGGTATCTCTGGGCCCTCTCAGTAATGCACATCACTTAAGCCTTGCAAGCATTGCAACTAATGAGTTAGTTGCGAGATGATGTATTACGGAACGAGTAAAGAGACTTGCTAGTAACGAGATTGAACTAGGTATTGAGATACCGACGATCGAATCTCGGGCAAGTAACATACCGATGACAAAGGGAACAACGTATGTTGTTATGCGGTCTGACCGATAAAGATCTTCGTAGAATATGTAGGAGCCAATATGGGCATCCAGGTCCCGCTATTGGTTATTGACCGGAGACGTGTCTTGGTCATGTCTACATTGTTCTCGAACCGTAGGGTCCGCACGCTTAAGGTTTCGATGACAGTTATATTATGAGTTTATGAGTTTTGATGTACCGAAGGAGTTCGGAGTCCCGGATGAGATCGGGGACATGACGAGGAGTCTCGAAATGGTCGAGACATAAAGATCGATATATTGGACGACTATATTCGGACTTCGGAAAGGTTCCGAGTGATTCGGGTATTTTTCGGAGTACCGGAGAGTTACGGGAATTCGCCGGGAGAAGTATTGGGCCTTATTGGGCCATACGGGAAAGAGAGAGGGGCTGCCTAGGGCAGGCCGCGCGCCCCCCCAAGGCCTAGTCCGAATTGGACTAGGGGGAGGGGCTGCATCCCTTCCTTGTTTCCTACTCCTACTACATGGAAGGACTCCTAGTTGGACTAGGAAAGGGGGAATCCTACTCCCGGTGGGAGTAGGACTCCCCTAGGGCGCGCCATAGAGAGGGCCGGCCCTCCCCTCCTCCACTCCTTTATATACGGGGGCAGGGGGCACCCCATAGACACACAAGTTGATCTTCGTGATCGTTCCTTAGCCGTGTGCGGTGCCCCCCTCCACCATATTCCACCTCGGTCATATTGTAGCGGTGCTTAGGCGAAGCCCTGCGACGATAGAACATCAAGATCGTCACCATGTCGTTGTGCTGACGGAACTCCTCCCCGACACTTTGCTGGATCGGAGCCCGGAGATCGTCATCGAGCTGAACGTGTGCTAAAACTCGGAGGTGCCGTAGTTTCGGTGCTTGATCGGTCGGGCCGTGAAGACGTAAGACTACATCAACCGCGTTGTGCTAACGCTTCCGCTGTTAGTCTACAAGGGTACGTAGATCACACTCTCCCCTCGTTGATATGCATCACCATGATCTTGCGTGTGCGTAGGAATTTTTTTGAAATTACTACGTTCCCCAACACTTGAGGCACTATCCGAAGCCTTAGCGGCCGAGGAACTGACTACGCTGCGCTCCACGGTTAACAGGGATGATGTGATACTCGACAAGAGATCCAAATCCACATCCTTCAAGCCAGCTGACGAAATAGTCAAATTCCAGGTCCATCCAATGGACCCCAATAAACCAGGGGCATGACTGAACCCTGATGTAGACGCCAAACTGCGAGAGTTCCTACGAGAGAACTGGGACATTTTCGCCTGGCACCCTTCAGACATGCCAGGGATCCCACGCAGGCTGGCCGAACACAGCTTAAATATCCCAAAAGGATTCAAACCTGTCAAACAAGCCCTTCGGCGTTTTTCCGAACCCAAGAGACAGGCTATGGGAGAGGAGCTAGCCAAGCTATTGGAGGCCGGATTCATTAGAGGCATAAAACATCCGGACTGGCTAGCAAACCTGGTGATGGTACCAAAGAAGGACAAATCCTGGCGCCTGTGTGTCGATTTTAAAGACCTTAACAAGGCTTGCCCAAAGGATCCCTTCCCCCTCCCCCGTATCAATCAAATTATCGATGCCACCGCAGCACACGACTCGTTGTGTTTCCTCGACGCATACTCCGGATACCATCAAACCAAGATGGCAGAATCAGACCAAGCCGCAACAGCATTCATCACACCATACGGCCCATTCTGCTTCAACACAATGCCCTTCGGGCTGAAAACGTCGGCGCAACATATCAGCGCATGATCCAGACATGTCTGGCAAACCAGATCGGCAAAACAGTGGAGGCGTATGTGGATGATGTGGTCGTCAAATCAAGACATGTCGAATCTCTATTAGACGACTTGAGGCTCGCATTCAATAACCTCCAAAAATATGACATCAAGCTCAACCCGGAAAAATGCGTCTTCGGTGTTCCAGCCGGAAAGCTCTTGGGCTTCATTGTATCCGATAGAGGAATTGAAGCAAATCCAACCAAGATCCGAGCTTTGTCACCATTGGATATCCCAAAGGACCTCAAACAAATACAAAAATTAACCGGATGTGTGGCGGCTTTAAGCCGCTTCATCTCCCGCTTGGGAGAAAAGGCACTACCCCTCTATCGCCTCCTTCGGTGCACCGAACACTTCGAGTGGACGGATGTCGCCATGGCCGGACTTGATGAAATAAAAGCCATATTGGCAACAAACCCAGTCCTGGCCGTGCCGAACACCGGCGAACCAATGTTATTGTACATTGCAGCAACACATCAAGTTGTCAGTGCAGTGCTCGATGTCGAGCGGGAAACGGATGGACACAAATTCCCCCTTCAAAGGCCGGTCTACTACGTATCCACTGTCCTCACTCCATGCAAATCACGGTACCGGCATTATCAAAAGATTGCATACGCGGTATTCATGGCATCCCGGAAGCTATGACACTACTTTCAAGAGTGTTCCATAACAGTAGCCTCGGAAGTACCACTCAACGATATTATCAACAACCGCGACGCAACGGGCCGGATTGCAAAATGGGCCATCGAGCTTCTCCCGTTCGATATAACCTATAAGCCACGGCGAGCTATTAAATCGCAAGTTTTGGCTGACTTCGTCGCAGAATGGACGGAGGCCGAGCTCCCTAAAGAGTACGGCACATATTCAAACTGGATTATGCATTTCGACGGCTCCAAAATGTTGGCCGGACTGGGGGCTGGCGTCATCCTGACGTCCCCCACAGGAGACACAGTCCAATATGTGCTCCAGATCATGTACACGGATTCCAACAATGCAGCCGAATATGAGGCCCTCCTACATGGTCTCCGGATAGCAGTATCCATGGGTATCCAGCACCTAGAGGTACGCGGGGATTCAAACCTCGCGATATCCCAAATAAATGGAGACTTCGACGCCAAGGACCCAAAAATGGCAGCTTACCGCAACGCCATCCTAAAAATGTCAGCTCGGTTCGAAGGGCTGGAGTTTCACCATATAGCCCGAGAAAACAATCAAGCAGCAGACATCTTGGCACGCATCGTAGAAAAATGCGATGCAGTCCCCCCAACATCTTTTTGGAAAGATTGTTCAAGCCATCCGTAGCATGGGAGGGGGAACCCGCAAATAACAGCCCGGACCCAGCCACACCACTCGACGCCGAACAATCTGACACAATTGGAGGCTCTGCCAATGAAATTACACCTTCAGCCCACGTAATAATGGCGGTTATCGCCCCGTGGACAGAACCATTCCTAGCCTACCTTACTAGGCAGGAACTCCCGGAGGACCAAAACGAGGCCCGCTGCATAGTGCGGCGATCTAAAGCCTATAGAGTCCATGAGGGAGAGCTTTATAAGAAAAGCACTACCGGAGTCCTTCAAAGGTGCATCTCCGAAGAGGAAGGGCGGAACCTTCTGGCTGAAATTCATGCCGGACTCGGTGGTCACCACACCGCTGCTCGGTCCCTCGTTGGTAAGGCTTTCCGTACAGGCTTTTATTGGCCGACGGCCCGGGCAGACGCTTAGGACCTAGTACAACGATGCGCTGGTTGCCAACTTTTTGCCAACCAAAGCCATATGCCACCCACCGCACTCCAAACTATACCCATCACCTGGCCTTTTGCGGTCTGGGGGCTTGACATGGTCGGACCCCTTAAAGGTGGGACCGATAGGAAAAAATACTTACTGGTCATGGTGGATAAATTCACCAAATGGATAGAAGCCAAGCCTGTTAAAACGGCCGAATCCGGACCTGTGATAGACTTCATATCTGGGCTTGTACACCGTTATGGCGTCCCCACAGCATCATAACCGATAACAGTACAAACTTTGCCACCGACGAGGTAAAACTCTGGTGCAAAAACATGGGCATCAAGCTCGATTATGGTTCCGTCTATCACCCACAAACCAACGGCCAGGTCGAACGTGCAAATGGTCTTATCATGAGCGGCATTAAACCCAGACTAGTGCGGTCCCTCAAGGAATCTAACACGCACTGGGTAGAGGAGCTCGACTCCGTGCTATGGGGGCTGCGGACCACGCCAAATCGCACCATCGGATACACACCATTTTTTATGGTGTACGGCGTAGAGGCAGTTCTGCCCTGCGACATAATTCATGACTCACCTAGAGTGTGCATGTACGAAGAAAGAGAAGCCGAGCTCGATCGGCAGGACAACTTGGACGCCCTGGAGGAGGAGCGTTGCATGGCAAAAGCCCATTCCGCATTTTATCAACAGCAGGCCCGAAGATATCAAAGCAGAGAAGTACGGGCCAAAAATTACAATGTTGGCGAACTAGTTCTACGCCTGCCGGATAAGAAAAAGGACAAACTCAAGCCCAAGTGGGAAGGTCCATTCATAATCAACCAAGTCCTGACTGGCGGGGCGTACCGCCTGCGAGATGCGTCGGATGACCGACTCGAGCCGAACCCGTGGAACGCCACCCGTCTCCGAAGATTCTATGCCTAGCGCCGGACTCTGTGTTCGTCTCCTTCCTCTGTCCATTTTTTGCATTTTCCTATCTTACATTTCTCTCCTTCCCCTCTTTTCTTTTATAGCCCTTAAAGGCTCATCTAGTGACGCGCCACTCACGCTCATTAAACCTGGGGGCTTCTTTAACAGAAGCTTATTTATACGGGCTTCACGCCCAAGACATGCGTCAAACTTCCTCATGTACCTTTTTCTTCACCATTATATGCATCGATATGACTTAAGTTTTGGCCAAGCTGGGTTGCCTGGCTCTTGTGCTTACCCCTACGTTCCCAATTGTTCGGCTAGGCAGTAAAGGGAGCACCTCTGCGATTGTTACTGTCGGGTCAGCCGGATGTGTACCTCAGACTGGGTGAAGCCGAAAGCTAGTGTTCTTAAGGGAATATTCGGTCGGTGAAATAAAAGATGATCTTTTTACTCATTTTATGCGCCCCCAGATGCTTTTTTCTGCGTCTTTTCACGCAGTCCGGACATGCACTTTAGGGCATGCCTCCCAGCGAAAGGAACCCCTAACGGAACTATTCTCTCTGGAAGATGTTTCTTACTAACCATGTAATATAACATAGCTAGTTGAGTACTTGTCTGATAAAGCACTAATGACCCCTATGCCTGGTCTCCACGCATACCCCGGTTCTTATATAACCGCTATGGTATTCGGACACACTCCGGACCGTCAGGTCCCGAGGTTGAAGCGAAAAGGTCGGCAATGACAAACGATCTACAATCCGGCTAGAAGGCATTACACATGTCGATTCAAAATTACATAGTCATTCTGACTGATTGTATTCCTCTTCTATACCATCTAACAGGCTGTCTAATTTATAGTCCTGCTGGGAATACTTCGCGGACAACTCTACTTGGCCGTATACTAAGCTCACAGGGATCTCCTTCCCATTAGGCCCCACTGGTCCGACCTCGGCCATGTGGTTTGGGTCAGACTTCGTAAAACGGGTCTTCACCATGGCCCAGGATTCCCCAGCGCCTTGTCGGCAGGCCGATATCTTCCACAACCGGAAGCGCCGCCGAGCCCCCTTCAGCTTCTCCGCAAGCCCTCCAAGGCCCTCGGGCATGGAGTGGGCAGGCCATAAGGCTTGGGCAACACCTCGCATCGCCTGCCAAATTCGCTCGTGCAGTCGCATGAGTTCGGGAAGAAGGTCACCCGTAGAACCGGGCATCTCCTCTGCAGGACGACCTGTGAGCATACCTACAGACATTACTCTGTTAGTCCACTTCCTCGCCGAACTCTTTTTTTTCAAAGTTCGTTCAAGCACTTACTATATATGCCGCGTCGAAGCCGCTGATTCTCCCTCGTGGAGTCCGACAGCTGGCCACGAACATCTTTAAGTTCGACGTCCAGCCTGGTGTTGGCATCCTGAAGATCATTCTTCTCTCGCCTCACCTTTGTCAACGTAATCTCACCGGCCTTTAGCCGGCGTAAGAGTTGTTGCTTTTCTGGATCGAATCCGGCGCCATCTGCAACATGATTTGTCAGATTTGCACCCACACCGCACAATACTAATCTTTCGAAGCGTATCTTACCCGAGGGGGTCTCTTTGGGCTCCCCTGCTGTGGCTAGTGCGGCCTCTAGTTGGGCCTTGCACTTTTCCAGCTCCTGGGACAGTACGGTATTCTTCTCTGTAAGAACCTGCATATTAAATGATCCTTAAATCAGTTGCTCTAACTGTTTCAAGTCTCGGGGGCTACTAGTATATCTATATTTGACCAAAATTTTCTTACCCGTATGTCTTTTACATACTGCTCCGTGGCTCTGGCTAAACCATTTTGAGCGGCACGGAGGTACGCATCTCCCGAATTAAAGGCATCTAAAGCCTCTTGGGAGAAACAAGCATCGCGTAGAACTGTCTGGCGACGCCTGTGGTTCATGGCACTCTCCACTTCAGAATTTGTGGCAGACAGCCTGTCCGCATTCTCTGTCGGAGGAGCGACCGGTGCGTGCCTTGTGCTCGCCTCCGCTTCCTGGCTAGACGTTGGAGCCTGGCTGGTGGGGGCGCGATTGGCAACCTCTCCGGATGTAGTCCGGCGAGGTCTCTTCGTTCTGAAGATAGCACGAGCGTTAATATGCCCTGACAGAATAACACCAGGGAAACAGAGGGTGCGCTATACCTTTGCGCCGGCATCTTAGTCCGGACTGCATTCCTTTTTGCCCCACGGGGTCCCGCGACCCCTCGTTGGCTAGCCGCCGCAGGTTTGGCCTTCTACCTCGGAAATCTCCCCTGCAAAACACGGTTGTCGTCAGAAACACCGGAATACGTGAGAGTGGAATCTCTCTCAAGGGAATGAGACTCCGGTTTCTGTCACCTGGGAGGCCGGGATTTCTAAACCCTGGGTAATCAGCCGTGATGGCTACCAAGGTATTGTCCTTGCTTAGCTGATGGAACACCCCGCCGATAAGCTCCACCGATATGTCCGGATCCTCTTTGGAGTCCGGATCGAGGGACCGTTCTGGGTCCTCGGGCTGTGGAGGGCGGCTGTTTATATCCTTTACCTCCTATCGCAGTTCCTGCACTGAAGTCGTTAGACTACATATCTAACCGTGGGAGTATAAAACAAACGGGCAAGCGCAATTGTTCACTTACCCAACTTGGAGGATCGTACACAGTAAATCCGGCCTGCGGATTGACGCGGAGGAATTCCTCCTTTTCTCCCTTGTACAAAGAGGATAAGATCTTTACTAGAGCGGCAGCTGAGGCCGGCCCCTTACGACCGTAAAGGGTGGCGTCATCCTCCCCGTTGAAATCCCACATGGGGTGGCCTCTATATTGAAGCGGCTGCACCCCCCGCATAATGCATGTGGCCATGACTCCAATCATGGTTAGTCCGGAATGAGCCAACAGTCTTATCCGGCCCATCAGGTAAAGGACGTCTCTGTCGCTTTCTCTCTGAGAGCTCCGCGGACGCCAGCTCAAGCGTTTCTTCAATGGGGCACTGTTGAACTCAGGGAGACCGACCCGGATAGGGTCCGGTAGCGGGACGTCATCTATGTAAAACCATTTCGAAGGCCAATCCTCGGACGCCTTCTTTGGGGTTCCGGATAGGTATCCGGTCCCGGCGATGCGCCATACTTCGGCTCCGCCCACTTGGTATATAGACCCCTCTCGAGAACGGGGCACCAGGCAGAATAACCTCTTCCACAGCGCGAAATGAGCCTCAACGCCTAAAAATAGCTCGCAAAGGGCGACGAAACCCGCAATATGTAATACGGAGGCGGGCGTGAGATTGTGCAGCTGGAGGCCGTAGAACTCCAGAAGCCCGCGGAGAAATGGATGAATTGGAAACCCCAGTCCCCTTATTAGATAGGGGACGAGGCACACCCGCTCTCCTTTAGAAGGATTGGGGGTGCTCTCCGCTTGTTTTCCGCCATTATAGGTGGCGAGACCGGCTCGGACCGGGACCATGTATGCCTGAGGGAGAAATCCCTTGGCCTGAAGCGACACTAACTCGCTATGCGGGATGGTGCAACTCTCCCAGTCCCCGGGTTTGGGACCGGAGGGGCGAAGGGAGGAGCTGCGATGGCTGGTCATGTTGGAATGGACCTTTGCTGGAAGCGCTCTGATGATAACTCGCGGAGAGGAGAAGATGTGGTTTGGACCTAAATCCCCATCCCGTTAAATAGGCGGCTCATTTATACGGCTAGGGGCGTGGATGTAAAAACGCCCTGGCTTTTCGCATTCGTTTGACACGTGGAAGATGGCCATTATTGGGCGTGGGAGCCGAGGAGCGCTACATTACAAAAATTGGACATTATTCCTACAGGTACACAGGATTTGGAGAAGAACCCGCCTTGCAATGCCGAACAATCTGCGCGCCGGACTCATCGTCATTGAAGCCTGGTTCGGGGGCTACTAAGGGAGTCCTGGATTAGGGGGTGTTCGGGTAGCCGGACTATACCTTCAGCTGGACTCCTGGACTATGAAGATACAAGATTGAAGACTTCGTCCCGTGTCCGGATGGGACTTTCCTTGGCGTGGAAGGCAAGCTTGGCGATGCAGATATTCAAGATCCCCTACCATTGTAACCGACTCTGTGTAACCCTAACCCTATCCGGTGTCTATATAAACTGGAGGGTGGTAGTCCGTAGGACATCAACTCCATATACAACAATCATACCATAGGCTAGCTTCTAGGGTTTAGCCTCCTTGATCTCGTGGTAGATCTACTCTTGTACTACCCATATCATCAATATTAATCAAGCAGGAGTAGGGTATTACCTCCATCGAGAGGGCCCGAACCTGGGTAAAAACATCGTGTCCCTTGTCTCCTGTTACCATCCGGCCTTGACGCATAGTTCGGGACCCCCTACCCGAGATCCGCCGGTTTTGACACTGACAGGGAGCAATTTGCTAGAGTAGCTCCGTGCAAAGCATTATAGACATAGAAAATTTGCAAAAGACATACGGCTCTAAATGTGGCAGACCCGTTGACTAAATTTCTCTCACAAGCAAAACATGATCACTCTTTGGGTGTTAATCACATAGGATGTGAACTAGATTATTGACTCTAGTAAACCCTTTGGGTGTAAGTCACATGGAGATGTGAACCAATCACATAAAGATGTGAAGTATTGGTGTTAAATCACATTACGATGTGACCTAGATTATTGACTCTAGTGCAAGTGGGAGACTGAAGGAAATATGCCCTAGAGGCAATAATAAAGTTTTTATTTACATTTCCTTATATCATGATAAATGTTTATTATTCATGCTAGAATTGTATTAACCGGAAATTTAGTACATGTGTGAATACATAGACAAACAGAGTGCCACTAGTTTGCCTCTACTTAAGTAGCTCGTTGAATCAATGATGGTTATGTTTCCTAACCATAGACATGAGTTGTCATTTTATTAACGGGATCACATCATTAGAGAATGATGTGATTGACTTGACCCATCCGTTAGCTTAGCACGATGATCGTTTAGTTTGTTGCTATTGCTTTCTCCATAACTTATACATGTTCCTGTGACTATGAGATCATGCAACTCCTGATTACCGGAGGAACACTTTGTGTGCTACCAAACGTCACAACGTAACTGGGTGATTATAAAGGTGCTCTATAGGTGTCTTCGATGGTGTTTGTTGAGTTGGCATAGATCGAGATTAGGATTTGTCACTCCAATTGTCGGAGAGGTATCTCTGGGCCCTCTCGGTAATGTACATCAGTATAAGCCTTGAAGGCAATGTAGCTAATGAGTTAGTTACGGGATATAGCATTACGGAACGAGTAAAGAGACTTGCCGGTAACGAGATTGAACTAGGTATTAAGATACCGACGATTGAATCTTGGGCAAGTAACATACCGATGACAAAGGGAACAACGTATATCGTTATGTGGTTTGACCGATAAAGATCTTCGTAGAATATGTGGGATCCAATATGAACATCCAGGTTCCTCTATTGGTTATTGACCAGAGACGTGTCTTGGTCATGTCTACATAGTTCTCGAACCCGTAGGGTCCGCACGCTTAACGTTCGGTGACGATCGGTATTATGATTGTATGTGTTTTGATGTACCGAATGTAGTTAGGAGTCCCGGATGTGATCACGGACATGACGAGGAGTCTTGAAATGGTCGAGACATAAAGATTGATATATTGGACGGCTATATTCGGACACCGGAAGTGTTCCGGGTGATTTCGGAGAAAACCGGAGTACCGGAGGGTTACCGGAACCCCCCGGGAGAACTAATAGGCCGCATGGGCCTTAGTGGAGAGAGAGAGGGCCAACCGGGGCAGGCCGCGCGCCCCCTTTCCTTCTCCCTCTCCTCCTTCCTTTCCCCCTCCTAGTAGGAGTAGGAAAGGGGAGTCGTACTCCTACTAGGAGGAGGACTCCTCCTCTCCTGGCGTGCCCCAAGGGCCGGCCGCCTCCCCCCTTGCTCCTTTATATACGGGGGTAGGGGGTACCCTAGAACACACAAGTTGATTGTTTCCAGCCGTGTGTGGTGCCCCCCTCCACCATAATCCACCTCGGTCATATCGTAGCGGTGCTTAGGCGAAGCTCTGTTCCGGTAGCATTATCATCACCGTCATCACGCCATCGTGCTGACGAAGCTCTCCCTCGACACTCTGCTGGATCGTGAGTTCATGGGACGTCATCGAGCCAAACATGTGCAGACCATGGAGGTACCATACTTTCGGTACTAGGATCGGTCGATCTGAAGACGTACGACTACATCAACCACGTTGTCATAACGCTTCCGCTTACAGTCTACGAGGGTACGTGGACGGCACTCTTCCCCTCTCCTTGCTATGCATCACCATGATCTTGCGTGTGCATAGGATTTTTTTTTGAAATTACCGCGTTCCCCAACAATTGTCTCAAAGGGAGAATAGAGTGAGCCTTCGTGGCGTTGATGTGCCTTCATGGTAACATCCACCTCTCTAACGGTAACTAGCTTCCCTCCAAGGAAGTGAACATCGGGATACATCCTCGTCTCCGTGTCTTTGGTTATTTCTAACCCTAGCCACTTCTTGTGGTGTACTTTGGTCTCTTGACCTTACATTCACAATATATTGTTGTCCTCATTATATTGTGTTGGCTATTTCCTTGTAGAGATTATTTAGGCCTACACTTTATATCCCGCGATTCATACTTGTTACCATTGATATATCTTGTCATTAGTATGAATTGCTAACTTATGTCATACACTTCCATATCTTGTGATATTGCTCAAGTAAGTTTGTGTAACTTACTTGTTCTTGTTAGTATCCTTGTTGTGCTCATCTTATTTATAATAAGTTGTTGGTGCACTTAGTTGAGCCTAGTGTATTTAGGATTTGAGCTTGAAAAGTATCCTCTTAGTTTATTTCTGCATTAGGATTAAGCCAAATCCTTAGAAGTTTTTAAAACGCCTATTCACCCCCTCTAGGCGACATCATGGCCCTTTCAATATCATATAATCAACTCACGGATACTCACGGTGACATTGGGGTATCTATAGTTTGGTTCATAAAAGAAAACAAAAAAATGGAATTGAGGTTGCATCATATTATTCATCTTTATAACGTCTTTTGTGGAAATGATGGAAAGGAAAACTATGCTCAATTGATAGAAGAAGAATTCAATAAAATGTTTGGTATAAATGATGAGCATGATTGCAATGTTCTTAGTATGAATTCTTTGAATATCCATGATGCTAATGATATGCAAGGCCATAAGCTTGGGGATGCTATGTTTGATGAAGATGATATTTTTAGTCCCCCAAGATATGATGTGCAAATTTCTTATAATGATTGCATGCCTCCTATTTATGATGATTATATTGATGAGAGTGGATTTGGAGAGGACATGACTTTATTTAGTGATGAATCCACTATTTTGGAGGAGGCTGCAATTGACTATGACAACAAAGTTGCTATCTATGATGATTATGGTGATGACATGTATGCTATAAAAATGATAATTGTCGGCGTTCTGGGAATGGGGGTCCCTAGACTTGCCTGTGGCTCGTGGCGTGGCTGAGCCAGCAGGCTGTACGACCCATCTTCACCAGCAAAGCACTCAAGACCCTCGCAAGGGGCCAAGCCTCACGAGGCAGACGACGCAGGACCTCCTCCGGAGCGGCCTAGCTGGGCAGGTTCACGAGGAGCGGAGATATCAAGGCGGGGTGAACCTCACGAGGTTTCGTGAGTGAGCCGTGACGATCGACACCAGGCGGGCGCCAGCGCGCACAACGTCCTTGTTTCCTCTTTGGTGCAAAGGGGGCAAGCGCAGCCGCGGATTATCGAGGCATCAGGCAAAGGTTGCCATTTCGGTGCAACAAGACCAAGACCAAGGACTGCAAGACGGAGGTTATCATGGAGCCCGGAACAACGTCACCACGAGAACTTTGTGCAGGCGAAGACTACTTTTGTCAGGATAGCTTGTACTAGCTGTCCCCCTTCAAATTAGCCTGCCATTGTTGGCTCCCTTCCCGCTCGATATTTGGGAAGAGGACCAGGGTCTCTATAAATATGACTAGCCACCATAGTGGAGAGACAAGAAGACACACAAGCTCACCGGGCCCAAGAACGCCTCAACCTCAGGAGGCCGTTCTTCCCTTGTATTGTTCATCATCAGCCCAAGAGGCAATCCACCACCACCACACTGGAGTAGGGTGTTACACTGCAACGGTGGCCCGAACCAGTATAAACCCTGTGTCCATCTGTGTTGTGAGTTCGTCGAGTTCGTCCGCGAGATCCTAGCAAGCTAGAGCATAGATCGCTTGGAGGGATAGACTTCGCGCGCACCCCAGTGTTCGAACCTTAAGGGTTTGTCGGGACCCCAACCCCGACATTTGGCGCGCCAGGTAGGGGTGCACCGTAGCTTCCTCTCCATCGCTCATCGCTTCGTCGCCCCGTCGTCCCCATGGCGGACGCTCGCCGTGCTCGAGCTGAGCGTTGGGCCGCCCTCGCCTTCCGCGTCGCTCAGACGGCACCCGTCGGTGGGCCGCCTCGTCGATCTTCGTCCCCCGCCGCCAGCGCAGCCACCGACCCGGTGGGAAACGAGCAGCAGGCGTCCTCGCAACATCCTTCGGTGTGGCAGGACGGCCGCACCGCTACTCCATCACTCACTCCTGCTGGCTCTTCGTCTCACGCACACCGCGCTCCCCTGGAGGCACGGGCCGTGCTCATCGCGGCAAACGAGCTCCTGCGTTACCGCCCTGTCGACGACGTCTATGAAGAGTGGCTCGACCGCGTCGCCGAGCTTGTCCGTGCCGCAGGGGGCTCTCTGGCGCCGTCTCACTCTCTGCCTCCCCCTCAGCAGGCTGCGGGCAACGGGGCCTGAGGCACGCCTCCACCACCTCGACCCCAAGACGGTGCCTTGGCGCCAAGGCGTGCGCCTCCGCAACGCGATCTGCCGCGCCCGGCGCCTGCGCGTGAAGAAAGGAGCTGCCAAGAAGTCCCGCGACCGCGAGAAGCCACACCAGCGCTCCCGGCGCCACCTCATCAAGACCGCGCGCCGCCTGTAGTGGCACAGCGCGGACCTCGCCAAGACCAAGCTCCGCCCCCGAGGCAGGCCCCGGCAACCACGGCAGGCTGCTGCGCCTTCACCCCTGAGCTGCGTAGCGTTGCCTGGCCAGGCAAGTTCAAGCCAGATCTGCCTCCACGGTACGACGGCACCGCCGACCCTGCGGAGTTCCTGCAGCTCTATGAGTTGAGCATTGAAGCGGCCAACAGCGACGAGAAGGTCATGGCGAACTGGTTTCCCATGGCTCTCAAGGATGGGGCCGCTCCTGGCTCCTGAACCTGCAGCACGGCTCGATCTCCTCCTGGGACGAGATGCGCGACTGCTTCGTCGCCAACTTCCAGGGTACTCGTGACCGCCCACCTACGCCGCATCAAGCAACAGCCAGGAGAGACCCTCCAGAAGTACATCCAGCACTTCAACAACACCCGCCTCAAGATTCCCAAGGTCTCGGACGAGGCCATCATCTCCGCGTTTTCCGACGGCGTCCATGACGTCAAGATGAAGGAAGACCTGGCCATCCATGAGGAGCTCTGCACATCTCAGGATCTGTTCAACCTGGCGAGCAGGTGCGCAAGAGCTGAGGAGGGGCGCCTCTCTCTCCTGGAGCTGCCAGCTGCAGGAGTGGAGGAAAAGAAGGCCAAGGCCAAGGACGTGAAGCGCAAAGAGGGAGTCATGCTCGCAGCGGAGCCCGACACCAAGCGAGGCAGAGATCAGCTCGAGTCATCCAAGAACGGCTGGCCCTTCTGCGCCATCCACAAACTGAACACCCACAACACCAGCGACTGTCAAGAGCTCAGAGCTATTCGAGAAGGACGCTTCGGCCGACGCCCCGAGCGCAGTGACCGGGGCTACGGCCATAGAGGAGGACGCGGAGGCGGACGCTGGGACGACCGTGGCCCGTGCCAGGAGTGGCGTGACCGGCCTCGTGAGGACCGCTGGCAGGATCAACCTCGCAAGGGTGCCTGGAGGGACCCGCGTCGCGAGGATCGCCCCCAGGGCAACACCGGTCTTCCCCCGTTGCCGCCGCCAAGGAGGAACAACGACCATCACCAGGACGAGGGGGCTGGGGGCTTCTAGGAGCCACGCGCGGTCGCTTGCATCCTGGGCGTTCAGGCCCCAGCCTCTCAGCGCATCTTCAAACAGTTCGCTCACGAAGTAAACGTAGCGCTCCCCAAGCTCGAGGCCACGCGCCCGCTCCAGTGGTCCCAATGCGCCATCACCTTAAGCTCGGCCAACCAGCTCAAGTGTGCAGCCGCCGCTGGCACACTCCCTATGCTGTGCTCCCCAGTCATCAGCAATGTGCAAGTCACCAAGACTCTCATTGATGGCGGCGCAGGGCTCCACGTCCTATCCGCCGACACATTCGACAGCCTCCAAGTGCCCTATGAGCAGCTCCAGCCAACCAAGCCTTTCTTAGGAGTGAATGAAGGTTCCACCACACTAGTAGGGCAAGTCCGCCTGCCTGTCACCTTCGGGGAGCGCAAGAATTACCGCACCGAGCTCATCGACTTCAACATCGCACACATCGCCTGCCATACAACGCCATCCTCAGGTACCCGGCCCTGGCCAAGTTCATGGCAGTCACTCAGCACGGCTACAACGTCCTCAAGATGCCAGGAAGCGGGGGGGATCATCACGGTCCCATGTGAAGAAAGGGATGCGGTGTGCTCCCTTGAGCGTGCCTTCCAAGCCGCGGCAATCGACAACCCTGACTGCAGAAGTGAGGGCCCTCCGGAGACCATCCCCAAGAAGAAGCTACCGCACCGTGCAGGACCCCAAGAAGATGGCGTCGCATCAGGAGCCTCGTTAGGATCGGCGCCCGCTCCAGGGGTGCCTCCCTCCACCACATAGGAAAGCGCGCCCGACACCCTCCTCGAGCAAGGCTCGGGGGCTCTCTTCTGGAGGGCCTCAGACCTTGCCACTCTCATGAGGGAGGCGCTTGGGCACCACTTGGAAGCGTGCTTCGCAACACGTGTTCCGCAGGAGAGCATGAGGTGAGGAATGCCCACCACCCAGGAGTTCATCACCAAGACCACCCAAGAGCTACAAGACGCAAGAGCCATGCGTGGCGACAGCCGCTCACAGAGCGTGGCTCACCACCCAGGTGAGGGTGCTGAGCTGCGCGCCTGCATTGACATCCCATGGCTCAACTGGGCAGCATCTCAGGAACGCTTCTGGCCATCACGCGCGGGCCGTTGTGAGGGTCCACCGCACAGCTACGTTCGCATGCCCTTCAGCATGCCGAGCATGGCGTCAGCCTATCAGCGCAACCTGCCGCAAGTCCAGGCGGCTCAGGAGGCCAGGTTCCACGCTGTTCGGGAGGAGATGGCGATGGCCTTCAGGGAACCTCCTGAGCTCCTAGAGCCTCCTGAGGCTTAGGGTCCCGGTGGCTCATGAGGAGTCATTCCTTCGACACGTGGCTTCAGTTGCACTAGCTCTACTTCATCTACAGACCCAGGTGACATCTTCCAAGTTCGACTAAGCTGGGAGCACCCCTCGGGCTGCACTATTCCCAGGCCGCGTGGGTCCTTCCCTGTGGCATGTATCGCTTTTACTTATGTCTTTAGCTTACCTTGCCGGGGGCGCCTCTCGGGCTGCATCATCCCCACACCGCACGGGCCAGACCCAGTGGCATGTATCTTCCTTCATTTATCCTAGTCGATCTGCTCTTCATGCTTAACCTGCCAACTGCTATCACCTGCTCGATAATCACCCCCCTCGGGGCCCCTACACAGGCACGGCGCTGGTGCATGGGTCCGTCCCTGCCACGACCGACAAATCCGAGTGGTCGAGCTCTGGCTCGCGGCACGCACCGTGCACGTCACCTCACCAGGCCCTCAGTGCCTTCACTTCATCCGGACCAACCAGCGGCAGGCAGGCGGCAGTAACGACCAACCATGTTTCTCCTTGTGCCTGTTCACAGGAACCCCACGGGAAGGATAGCAGGCGGCACCGCGGGTTTCCTTTCTTCTCGCACGACTTGCTTGCACGTTAAAAGGGGGGCTCCTGAGCATCGTGACTCAGGAGATCTTACTGGCTCTCAGCCCTCACCCCCTGGCCTTGACCACAGCATCGCGACCTGGCATACCAGCGACGGCTGAGCTCGCTCGAGGGCGGGGACCTGAGGACGTAGAGCATTCAGGGGAGCTCGGGAGAAGGAAAACTCACACGGGCCGGCCTAGCTATGTCACGTAAGTTGGCGCGCAGCCTTAGCGCAACATCGGGAATCACCGCAAAGTCATCAAGATAAGTTTCGCCCTTAGATCAGCAAAACATTTGGGCCCCATATACGCTCACCCATGCCGCGACCCCGATGCGGCCAAGTCATCTTCCTTTGTTTCCTTGCAATGGCCGCTTGGGCGCTAAGGGGGACCTCCTCAGCATCGCGCCTCAAGGGCTCTTATTGGACCTTGGGCTGCGCACCTCCTGGCCTTGACCATGGCATCACGACCTGGCATACCAGCAACGGCTATAGCTGCCTTGGGACCGGGACCCGTCGGCATAGAGCAACAAGCTATCGCGAAGAAAGAAAGGGGAGGCCGAGCCTTAAAGGGACATGCGTTCATCAAATTTTCACAACAAGGAAAATAGGTACAAAGGCATTGCGGATCCTTACATGCCCCCATGGGGTGATTCATGATTCTTCGCAGGAAACAAAAGTTGATGCTAAGGGGGATCCTATCTACATCCTCCCGTGGTAGACTCCATCATCCACAGTGGGCCATGGGAGGCCGACGCCAACCCCATCCAGATCAGCGGCGACGGTGGCCAGAAGCCGCAGCCTTGCCCCAGGCACGGCAAGAGCTCGGGGGGACGTAGCTGTCGTCACTCGTCTCCGGAGTCTCCTGGAGCTCAGGAGAACTACTGGATTCCCAAGGGCTGCTGCTGCTAGGGTAGTCGCGGGTGGAACACGCGTCAACCTTGCGCTCCTCTCTAGAGCAGCACTCCAGGCGGCGGCCCTCGGTGTCAAAGACCTTGAAGAGAAGCATGGAGGCGCCGTCGTACTTGAAGTGAATCGCGAGGGCACCCCTCGCGCGACAGATCCACGCAATCTCGGCCCAGCCGCGAGTCATGAAGATTTTGCCAATGGGAACCGCTTCAATCTTCGCTCTAATCACCGGAGCGCCACAGTCAGCATGCTGCAGCCAGAGCTCGAGAGGCCCCCTCAGCGGCATCACGTCGGAGAAGAACCGTGGGAAGCGGATCCAGGAGTTCGGAGGCGTCGGCGTCCACAGCACCAGCTCGCGCGAGGAGTCCACCGCGTGGACGGCCCGCGTCGCCGAGGCACGGCGGCCCCGGGTGCGGTGAGGGTGACGCTGCTCGCCGCTTCGTCCCCTTGAGCCTACGGCTGGGGCGTACAAGGGTAGCGGGTACCCTGGCGGAGGACGCTCGCACAAAGGCCTTGCCACCACCTGCAACGCCGCCTCGTCACAACGATGGACCGACCTCTTCTTCGATGGGAGTGGCTCCGGGGCATCCCGGGGGGCTTTCCCCTTCCCCTCGGCGGAGAATCTTCTGATGGGCGCCATTGGAGCAAGCAGTGGAGCAAGAAGGAGGAAGCAAGCAAGGAAGGGATGGACAACGGGGGCTTCACCCCCTCCCCATTTATAACAAGAGAAGGCCAACCAGCGTCTCCCACGATCACAGGTAATGATGGTTTCCCTTGCATGTCGCAGGGACTTGTCAAGTCGTGCAGTCGCCGAAGCAGTGTGGGGAAGCGGAGACGCCCACGTTCAATCAACCGCCACGCGTCAACCGAGGCCGTAGGCTTTTGGGGCCCGCGGTGCTTCGAGCTTGACCCTTGGCTTCGCCGTGAAGCCAAGCCCGTGCGCACCTTCGGCCCCGGGGTTACTGTCGGCATTCTGAGAACGAGGGTCCCTAGACTTGCCTGCCTGCAGCCTGCGGCGTGGCTGAGCCAGCAGGCTGTACGACCCATCTTCACCAACAAAGCAGTCAAGACCCTCGCGAGGGGCCAAGCCTTGTGAGGCGGACGACGCAGGGCCTCCTCCAGAGCAGCCTAGCTGGGCAGGCTCACGAGGAGCAGAGATATCAAGGCGGGGCGAACCTCAAGAGGTTTTCATGACGTGAGCTGTGACAATCGACACCAGGCGGGCGCCAGGCGGGCGCCAGCGCGCACAGCGTCCTTGTTTCCTCTTTGGTGCAAAGGGGGCAAGCGCAGTCACGGAGTACCGAGGCATCAGGCAAAGGTTGCCATTTCGGTGCAACAAGACCAAGACCAAGGACTGCAAGACGGAGGTCATCGTGGAGCCTGGAACAGCGTCACCACCAGAACTTTCTACAGGCGAAGACTACTTTTGTCAGGATAGCTTGTACTAGCTGTCCCCCTTCAAATTAGCCCGCCATTGTTGGCTCCCTTTCCGCTCGATATTTGGGAAGAGGACCAGGGCCTCTGTAAATAGGACTAGCCACCATAGTGGAGAGACAAGAAGACACACAAACTCACCGAGCCTAAGAACGCCTCAACCTCAGGAGACAGTTCTTCCCTTGTATTGTTCATCATCAGCCCAAGAGGAAATCCACAACCACCACACTGGAGTAGGGTGTTACACCGCAACGATGGCCCGAACCAGTATAAACCCTGTGTCCATCTGTGTTGTGAGTTCGTCGAGTTCGTCCGCGAGATCCTAGCAAGCTAGATCGTAGATCGGTTGGAGGGATAGACTTCACGCGCACCCCAATGTTCGAACCTTAAGGGTTTGCCGGGACCCCAACCCCGACAATAATCATGAAACTTGTCATCATGATTTTAATTTTCAACCACATGATAGTTATTTTGTTGAGTTTGCTCCCACTACTATTGATGAGAATAAATTTGCGTATGTGGAGAGTAACAAAATTTCTATGCTTATGTATCATGAAAAGAATGCTTTATGTGAAAGTTATATAATTGAATTCATTCATGATGCCACTGAAAATTATTATGAGGGAGGAACATATGCTTGTAGGAATTGCAATAATATCAAGTTTCCCCTCTTTATGTTGAAAGTTTTGAAGTTCCACTTGTTTTGCCTTCCTTTGCTAGTTGATTCTTGTTCCCATAAGTTGTTTGTTCATAAAATCCCTATGCATAGGAAGTGGGTTAGACTTAAATGTGCTATTCATTTGCTTCATGATGCTCCCGTTATGTTTCAATTCTTATCTTTTATGTGAGCATCATTGAAATCATCATGCCTAGCTAAAAGGCATTAAAAACACTTGTTGGGAGACAACCCAACACTTTTACCTACTGTTTTTGTGTGTTCACACGATTATGATACTGTTATAGCTTTTGTTTCAATTAAGTGCCAAGTAAAGCCCCTGGGATAGTGTGGATGATAGTTGATTTGATTCTGTGCAAAAACATAAACTTTTGCGCTCAATGACAGAATCGATATGCTCTGCTGGAACATGATAAGTTCTTGAATTTTTTACATATGATTGATATACAAATTTCCCATGTTTTCCTAAATTTTTCAGAATTTTTGTAGTAGCATAAGTATGGTAGCTTTCCAAATCATTACAGACTATTCTGTTTTTGACAGATTCTATTTTCAATGCATAGTTTGCTTGTTTCCTAGTTTCTATGGCTTATATTTCTCAATATAAATTGTGGAAATGATAAGGTACAGTAGGCATTGTGTGGAAACAATTATGTATCTTGTCTTTGACAGTACCAAAGTGAAATGGTTTGCCCTTTATCATACTAACCTATCTCACGAAGTTCCGTTAAGTTTTGTGTGATTGAAGTTTTCAAGTTTTGGGTGAGATGTCGATATGAGGAGAATAAGGAGTGACAAGACCCTAAGCTTCGGGATGCCCAAGGCACCCAAGGTGATATTCAAGGAAGATCCAAGCAACTAAGCTTGGGAATCCTCCGGAAGGCATCCCCTCTTTCGTCTCCAACATTATCGGTAACCTCACTTGGAGCTATGTTTTCATTCGTCACATGATATGTGTTTTGCTTGCAGCATCATTTTATTTTATTATAATTTTATTTATGTTGTTTAGAATAATGTTTTGCATCTTTTATTTCAATAAAAATGTCAAGTATAGCCTTTACCATGCTTATTTTGCAAGTCTATATGTGGCTGTTTGAAAACAGGAAGTTTATCGCTGTTGCAAAAATTCCCGAGAAAATTCATAATGTGATAAAATGCTGAAACTTTTTGCACAATAAGCTTTGATAAATTTTCTACAGTGTGGTAAATTTTCATAATTTTTGGAATTAAATAAGTTGTGACGCCCCCGATTCAACCGTACACTAATCATACACGCAAATGTGTACGATCAAGATCAAGGAATCACGTGAAGAAATCACAATACAACTCTAGACACAAATTAAAATAATACAAGCTTTATATTACAAGCCAGGGGCCTCGAGGGCTCGAATACATAAGCTCGAATACACAAGAGTCAGCGGAAGCAACAATATCTGAGTACAGACATAAGTTAAACAAGTTTTCCTTAAGAAGGCTAGCACAAAAGCAACAACGATCGAAAAGGCAAGGCCTCCTGCTTGGGGGGCCTCCTAACTACTCCTAGTCGTCTGTGGTCTTCACGTAGTAGTAGGCATCCTCCGGGTAGTAGTAGTCATCAGTGGCGTCGTCTGGCTCCTGGGATCTGTCATCTGGTCGCAACAATCGGGTATGGGGGAAAAGAAGTAGCAAAGCAACCGTGAGTACTCATCCAAAGTACTCGCAAGACTTACATCAGATCTAAACTAAGTATGCATTTGTATCAAAGGAGTGGGTTGTATCTGTGGGCTAAACTGCAGAATGCCAGAAGAGAAGGGGAAAGCCTAGCCTATCGAAGACTAGCATCTTCTGGAAAGCACCATCTTGCAAAAACAGGAGCGAGTAGAGTAGCATAAAGTAAAGTAGCAGTAGTGTTATCAACCTCGGCCAGAGATCCTTTCTCGACTCCCTGCGAGAAAGCAATCCCAGAGCCATACTATCCAGCTATCATCTCATATCCAAGTCTCATCACAATCCATTTCTCATCACAAGTATCCAGTTCTAGTTGTATCGATCGGGATACAACTCCAAGTGTCCGTTACTGTAGGACAGGCTATCGATAGATGTTTTCTTCCCTGCAGGGGTGCACCAACTTACCCACCACGCTCGATTAACTCCGGCCGGACACACTTTCCTCGGTCATGCCCGGCCTTGGCCAAACAATACGCCGCAACCCGACCTAGGCTTAATAGAGAGGCCAGCACACCGGACTAAACCTATGCCCCAGGGGTCATGGGCCATCTCCTCGGGAACTCATGCACGTTGCGTACGCGGCCGGTGAGCTAACCTAGCTACCTCCTTCAACAAGGTAGGTGCTTACCAGCCAACCCGGCGCACACCGCTCAGTCGCTGACGTCTATTAAGCTTCGACTGATGTATACGACGCAGAACGCCCATACTATGCCCACGTGATGGTTAGTGCTATCAGGCCAGAGGCCCCTCGGATCAAATATCCAAATCGTAGTGGATTAGGAACTTGCAGTAACGAGCAGAGACTCACGATCGATGTGACCCCGTCGCCCCGTCTTGAGTACTCGCGGCAAGGGCTAAGAATGCCCGGCCACGCCTCGTAAGTATCTCGCGGGCACCTTCCAGGTCAACCCGACTCCACATCACTCGCTATTAAGCTCGCGCGGGTACCCCTCAGGGTCGACCCGTCTTTAGTAACATGGTTCAGTGTAAAGTCATAGTAACCATAGTAACTGTGTGTCTAACACCAAAGGGAAAACCCGAGGAATCACCCCGGTGAATTCCACTCGATGTTGTCATCAAGGTGAATGTAAGAGGATCCACCCTCGAGGTCCAAGTTTGATGGGTTGCACGACAGAGCCGTAACGGAAGTGGAGGAGGAAATCACCCTCGATGACCTCGACCGTATAGCTACACTACGGAGATCTCATCAGGAGTGATGTAAGAGGTTCCACCCTCGGCACTCGATGGTAACTCTACAGAGTCATACAACTAGGGGGGTGATGTGCGGTGTCGGGGCCTGGACGTCGATCACATTGATCGAGTCATCGAACATAAAGTGAGGCAACTGGGACAAGGTGGGGGTCACTGATGGATCTCTAACCAACCTATACTAAGCAGTTTAGGATAGGTAGGTAAGGTATAAAAGCAGGTAACAACAATAGGCTATGCACAAGAGTAGGATCATACAGAGAGCAGGAGCAGTTCTAATGCAAGCATGATAGGAAAAGAAATAGGTGATATCGGAATGCTCAAGGGGGTTTTGCTTGCCTGGTTGCTCTGGCGAGGAGGGGAGTTCGTCGTCGACGTAGTCGATCACAAGGGCAACATCGGTCTCGGGGTCTACCGGAGAGAAGAGGGGGAAGAAACAATAAATATAAAGCAAACATAGCACCACAAAGCATAACATGGCAATAAGATGTGCCGGGTGTGACCTAACGCGGTAGGAGGTGATACCGGCGAAGGGGGGAAACATCCGGGAAAGTATTCCCGGTGTTTCACGTTTTTGGACGGATGAACCAGAGGGGGAAAGTTGTGTGTTCGCTATGCTAGGGATGAGTGGCGGACGAACGGGCTGCGTATCCGGATTCGTCTCATCGTTCTGAGCAACTTTCATGTACAAAGTTTTTCCATCCGAACTACGGTTTATTTTATATTAAAATTAAAAGATTTAAATCATTTTTAGGATTTAATTAATTAATTTAAACAACAATATCCAGAACAGTTCATGCTGACGTCAGCATGACATCAGCAGTCAACAGAGGAGTTGACTGGTCAACTGACGTGTGGGTCCCGTTCATCATTGACTGTTTAAACTAATTAGGGTTTAATTAAACTAATTAGTTAATTAGATTAATTAAACAGGATTAATTAATTAATTATTTTAACTACTATTTATTTTATTTGATTTTAAATATATTTTTTATAAAAACGTTTTGGGCTTGGGCCCCGTTCGGTCAGTGGCCCAAGGCCAATGCGGGCGTGCGGGCGCCAGCGGTGCGGTTACGGGCGCATGCGGTGCGTGCGCCCGCGCATCAGCCCGAGGCCACCAGGGGGCACCGGCCACAGCGGTGGCCGGAGCAGTGGTCTGGGCCGGCGACGGGAGGAGTCGCTGGAGCCGTGCTAGGCGGGAGGCGGCCGGACGAAGCAGGGCAGAGGTGGCCGGCGGTGGGCGTAGGCAGAAGCAACAGCCAGCAGCGGAGCTAGCAGCGCAGCAGGGGAGCATGCTAGCGGGCGGCAGCGGGGGCGTGCAGCGCAGGGGGCAACTGGGGCATGCGCGAGCGCGGGGGCAGCGGCGGCCTGCAGGGGCGTGCGGAAGGCTACGACGCAGTGGGCAGGGCGGCGCAGCAGTGAGTGGGACGAGCGTGCTGGTGCAGCCGATCGGGCGCCGTGTGCGCGCGAGCAAGGGAGACCGACGGGCGAGCGGGCGCGGCCACACGAGTCGGGGACGTGCCCAGGCGAGGGGGCAGGGCCCTGCTTGCGA
>NC_041388.1:262605904-262618496 GCF_002162155.2 Triticum dicoccoides
GGAAGTCTGCCATGCGGCGGACAGGCATGGTAACCAGGGGGGAGAGGAGAGGGGTTGCGGCTCACGAGGGGAACGTAGGGAACAGGGCAGCGGGCTCGGGGAAGGTTGGGGTGGTCCGACGACGGAGAGGATGAGGAGGTCCGGCGAGGCTTGACGGAGCCGATGAGGAGGCGAGGCGACGTGGAGCGGCTCCGACGAGCGGCGTCCGTCGGCGAGGTCGGGGCATCCGGCGTGGCGACGAGGATGGGACGATGCTCGGCGAGGTGGCGAGGGAACGCGCCGGGCGGCGGCGTCGGGAGCGCAGAGCGATGGCGTCGAAGACGGGATCGGGCCCGATCCCGATCCAACCGAGAGGAGGGGAATGAGAGGGAGACGTGGGGAGGGAGTGGGGCGATTTGTCCAGATATTTTGGGTGCGTGGGGGGATAAGGGAGAGGGAGAGGTGGGCTGGCCAGATGGTCTGGTGGTCCAGCTGGGCCACGACCCAGTGGGGGAAGGGGCTTCTCTCTCCCCTCTTCTCTTTTTCTTTTGTCTTCTCTGCTTTGCATTTTCCTTTTGCTCCAAAAGACTTTTGTAAAAAGTGTAGCTTCTCTCAATAATTATTATGTAATATTTAGCACTGCCTAAGAAGTTTGAGAAGTAGTTGAAAAGCCTTAGAATCTTTATAACTTTAAAAGTGATTTAAAATATTGTTTTGACCCCTTGTTTTATTCATTTAAGGGCATTTAAACAATTTATGAAAATATGGGTTTCAACATGACAAATACCCAGGGATTATTTACAACACTTTGAACATTTTGTTCTTCATGTTTGGCAATTTGAATTTTGGACTTTGAATTGAATTTGAAATTTGAACCAGTTTTGAACCAACGTGAGTTTAACAACAGTAATCATGATGATGTGGCATCATTAGGAGGGTATTACTATAACTTAATTATCCGGGCATCACAATTCTCCTCCACTACAGGAAATCTCGTCCCGAGATTTAAGGGGGAGTAAGGAGGGAAAGACTTGAGAAGAACGGAGCTCAACACAAGGTAGGTACCAGGGGGCTATCTTAGTGAACGTGGCATAGAGGCATCTCTCGAGTTTGAAATATAAGAAAGTCATCGAGAGCAAGGTAAGAAGGTGCAATAAGAAGTTTCAACTGGGTAGGAAATTGCTTGATGTCTGCAACAGAGTGCGAAAGAGGCTCAAAGCACCGAGAATAAGTATTGCATTTGATACCAGAACAGATCACAAGGAAGATGGCTCGCGAATACAACGAAGCCAAGCCCGAGGGATAACTTAGAAAACAAGGATGCATAGGAGAGTCAGGTTTCGATCCTGTGGAACTGTGGGTTATGGGCCCACCATGTGGGTTAAAAGCAGGAAGGGTGCTAACATTTTGTACGGCTAAGGTAGCAAGGCATGTCATAGGACAACCTATCAGTTATGTTGGCAACAACGTTGGTTCCAAGGGCGAGGGACGAAGAGAACCATTTTCCTGCTCGTTAAGACGAGGCAGACCAATAGGCAAAGTTCTCATCCATCAGTGGCTATCGGAATGTCATCAATAATAGTAACAGGGTCTCACTAACAAGATTATACTCCAGGGTGTTTTATAAGCAGGGAATTATTTCTACTTATATCCTATAGATCACAGGAAAGTTTAAACAAACCAATGGAAAGGAGAAATGTGTTTGCACACAAGAATTGGGAGTATATCTTTTCCCAAGGAAAGTAGGGCATGATATACATGTTAGAACAACAAGTACATCACCATTTAGATAAAGGGCAAGGAAATTCATGATGTTATCCATGCAACGGTGTCCGGATGATAGATCCAAAACCTTTGGTAATGTGCTACCAATGTTCTTGTCGATATTCGGAATACCACAGTCATGCTTCGAGGTAGCATTAACATGGTGTTACAAGTAGGGGGGTTGGAGTTGAAGATCACAAGAAAACTCAAGGAACAATTGCAGGAATAGCAAGGAGTCCAAGGTATAACCAAGACATGGTCAAACATGTGTTGGAAAGAAGACAAGGGAGTTGTCGATGATAACTCAAATCATCGAAGGTCAAGGATGGTATTTATCATCATGAATTCTATTGATATGCTGGAAGAGCTCAGAATGTTGATGAGCACGACACAATTGTCGAGAGATTTCAGGAAGATGTAATCGATCGGTGATGACATCAAGTCAAAGGAATGATGAAGCGAAAAGTTATTGGAACCACGGGTATGACACAAACTCGAAAGCAAGCTTGCTATTCCAGGCGAAATGGTATGACTAGGAAGATCGACATAAGCTTAGCTCATCGTCGAAAATTTTGTTCCGGGAAGGACCAGGTAGCACAATTAAAATTTAGCACAATAATGACATAGTCGGCCAGGCTAGGAATGACTTGAAGGATTATTAAACTCGTAAGTAATGAAAATTACTTAGAGTTATAGAATCGGAGTGCGGAATCGATTCAATCGATTCATATCGGTGTCCTCGAGTGATTAATAACTCAGATCCCGGGGGAAGTCTGAAATTAGTGAGAAGCAATACTAGATGAAGACTCATAGGAAGCAACATAGTTCTTTGTTATTCTCGAGGTACCTGAGGTTAATACTGGAAGGAAGATCAAAATAGAGGTTGGACAGGTGAAAAGATCTGAATAAGAGAAGTACTTAACTTGTCCGAGAAATGGAATCAAAGGAGAACAATCATGGTCGGAACCACGATTACAAAGGACCAAACATAGATACAAGATGAACTTATCACAAGGGGATTATTAATATTGCAAGAAGCTTCCATGATAAGTCCCACATCATGTCCATGGGCATGAACACAAAGTTCAAGGTTGACTCCCACTTCTCCAATGCATAACCTTTCATTCACTTCTCGCTTTCGATGAAGTTGTAGTGTTGATATTTTATCTGGCATAACACCAGAAGAGTAAGACTCATGAAGACTCTTGGGTTCAGACGGATTAGGGGAGGCGTAGGTTCAACCCATAGGGGCATCTTAGGAACCTATACCACAACTTTAGGAGTAATCAACTCAAGCTCGATAGCAGAGTTTGGTTGACAAGAGCGGGGGATACAATTTACCAAGGCATCATGTATCCGAGGAAAGGCTCACAAGGTTAGTGAATATGAAGAACATTGTTGGATAAAACCGAACAAAAGGTCTGGTGGTCCACAAGGGATCTGATGTGAGCATCGATACTCACCTAGAAGAAGAAAGAATGCAAGGATATCAGATTATAGAAACAACTGACTAACTCAAAGCTTGAAGGCAAAGGGAATTATGAGTTCCAAAACGGGGGATTATAAGAAGAGGCTCTGATCAAAGACAAGTAAGTTGAAAAGGCATAGATCGACAATCAATCAAGGTTTGATTTGTCGAGCACCAGCTCATGTCAGGGGCGACGTCTGAGCAGAAGGGAATAATTCTAACTTTGTTTGATGATTGCAAGCATTCACAAACATATAGAATCAAATTCTCAAAATTAAAGATGACAAAGGATACTACTGTATATTGCCAGGCATATGGAAAGCATCCACAATGCAAGTAGACAAGGAGGAGCAAGAGCAATAGGTTACTAAGAATTTTCAGAAGATCGGTTAATATTCCAAAGAATTTTGTGAAACAAAGAACAACTATGGACAAATGGATACTCGACAAGCGCGAGTAATTATCCACAGGGGTATTCATGTGGCAAAGAACTGCAAGGCAGTAGGCTCAATGGATTCTCAGGACAACAGAGAGTAATTCGGGGCATCTTGTAATAACAAGAGCAATTGGGGATGAAGGTATGAACGACAACGTAGGTAGTTACTCATAAGGATTTATCGGTGGTAGGGATCGCAATGGCAAGCGTATAAGGGTCTCGGTAAAACATCGGAGAGTATCTTTAGAATCTTCTGGTGCACCAAGAAATCATCTGGAGTGAGGGGCTCTCCGGTAGAACGTATTTACGAGAACGTAGAGTTAGCAAAATCATTTAACCCGAATAGAAGAGATATCAGATTCCCAGAGTATAGACTAGGAATAAAAGATCCTAATACCACCCAATGGCGACGTGGGCCCATAAGTCACACAGCCATGTTAGTAAAAATAATTTTTCAAAGACTAGACTCAACTTCGGCCAAGGAGTTTGGAAGGGGATTCCTATAGGCAGTCGACTCTGATACCAACTTGTGACGCCCCCGATTCGACCGTACACTAATCATACACGCAAATGTGTACGATCAAGATCAAGGACTCATGGGAAGATATCACAACACAACTCTAGAAACAAATTAAAATAATACAAGCTTTATATTACAAGCCAGGGGCCTCGAGGGCTCGAATACATAAGCTCGAATACACAAGAGTCAGCAGAAGCAACAATATCTGAGTACAGACATAAGTTAAACAAGTTTGCCTTAAGAAGGCTAGCACAAAAGCAACAACAATCGAAAAGGCAAGGCCTCCTGCCTGGGAGCCTCCTAACTACTCCTAGTCGTCTGTGGTCTTCACGTAGTAGTAGGCATCCTCCGGGTAGTAGTAGTCATCAGTGGCGTCGTCTGGCTCCTAGGATCTTTCATCTGGTCACAAAATCGGGTATGGGGGAAAAGAAGTAGCAAAGCAACCGTGAGTACTCATCCAAAGTACTCGCAAGACTTACATCAGATCTAAACTAAGTATGCATCTGTATCAAAGGAATGGGTTGTATCTGTGGGCTAAACTGCAGAATGCCAGAAGAGAAGGGGAAAGCCTAGCCTATCGAAGACTAGCATCTTCTGGAAACCACCATCTTGCAGAAACAGGAGGGAGTAGAGTAGCTTAAAGTAAAGTAGCAGTAGTGTTATCAACCTCGGCTAGAGATCCTTTCTCGACTCCCTACGAGAAAGAAATCCCAGAGCCATAGTATCCAGCTATCATCTCATATCCAAGTCTCATCACAATCCATTTCTCATCACAAGTATCCAGTTCTAGTTGTATCAATCGGGATACAACTCCAAGTGTCCGTTACCGTAGGACAGGCCATCAATAGATGATTTCTTCCCTGCAGGGGTGCACCAACTTACCCACCACGCTCGATTAACTCCGGCCGGACACACTTTCCTGGGTCATGCCCGGCCTCGACCAAACAATACGCCGTAACCCGACCTAGGCTTAATAGAGAGGCCAGCACGCCGGACTAAACCTATGCCCCCAGGGGTCATGGGCCATCTCCCCGGGAACTCCTCCATGTTGCGTACGCGGCCGGTGAGCAGACCTAGCTACCTCCTTCAACAAGGTAGGTGCTTACCAGTCCAACCCGGCGCGCGCCGCTCAGTCGCTGACGTCTATTAAGTTTCGACTGATGTATACGACGCAGAACGCCCATACTATGCCCACGTGATGGTTAGTGCTATCAGGCCAGAGGCCCCTCGGATCAAATATCCAAATTGTAGTGGATTAGGAACGCGCGATAACAAGCAGAGACTCACGATCGATGTGACCCCGTCGCCCCGTCTCGAGTACTTGCGGCAAGGGATAAGAATACTCGGCCACGCCTCGTAAGTATCTCGCGGGCACCTTCCAGGTCAACCCGATTGCACATCACTCGCTATTAAGCTCGCGCGGGTACCCCTCAGGGTCGACCCGTCTTTAGTAACATGGTTCAGTGTAAAGTCATAGTAACCATAGTAACTGTGTGTCTAACACCAAAGGTAAAACCCGAGGAATCACCTTCGGTGAATTCCACTCGATGTTGTCATCAAGGTGAACATAAGAGGATCCACCCTCGAGGTCCATGTTTTATGGGTTGCACGACAGAGCCGTAACGGAAGTGGTTAAGGAGGAAATCACCCTCGATGACCTCGACCGTATAGCTACACTACGGAGATCTCATCAGGAGTGATGTAAGAGGTTCCAGCCTCGGCACTCGATGGTAACTCTGCAGAGTCATACAACTAGGGGGGTGATGTGCGGTGTCGGGGCCTGGACGTCGATCACGTTGATCGAATCATCGAACATAAAGCGAGGTAACTGGGTCAAGGTGGGGGTCACTGATGGATCTCTAACCAACCTATACTAAGCAGTTTAGGATAAGTAGGTAAGGTATAAAAGCAGGTAACAACAACAGGCTATGCATCAGAGTAGGATCATACAGAAAGTAGTAGCAGTTCTAATGCAAGCATGATAGGAAAAGAAATAGGCGATATCGGAATGCTCAAGGGGGGTTTGCTTGCCTGGTTGCTCTGGCAAGGAGGGGGGTTCGTCGTCGACGTAGTCGATCACAAGGGAAGCATCGGTCTCGGGGTCTACCGGAGAGAAGAGGGGGATGAAACAGTAAATATAAAGCAAACATAGCACCACAAAGCATAACATGGCAATAAGATGTGCCGGGTGTGACCTAACGCGGTAGGAGGTGATACCAGCGAAGGGGGGAAACATCCGAGAAAGTATCCCCGGTGTTTCACGTTTTCGGACGGATGAACCGGAGGGGGAAAGTTGCGTGTTCGCTATGCTAGGGATGCGTGGCGGACGAACGGGCTGCGTATCCGAATTCGTCTCGTCGTTCTGAGCAACTTTCATGTACAAAGTTTTTCCATCCGAGCTACGGTTTATTTTATATTAAAATTAAAAGATTAAAATCATTTTTAGGATTTAATTAATTAATTTAAACAACAATATCCAGAACAGTTCACGCTGACGTCAGCATGACATCAGCATGACGTCAGCAGTCAATAGAGGAGTTGACTGGTCAACTGACGTGTGGGTCCTGTTCGTCATTGACTGTTTAAACCAATTAGGGTTTAATTAAACTAACTAGTTAATTAGATTAATTAAACATGATTAATTGATAAATTAATTAATTAATTAATTATTTTAACTATTATTTATTTTATTTTATTTTAAATATATTTTTTATAAAAACGTTTCGGGCATGGGCCCCGTTCGGTCAGTGGCCCAAGGCCAATGCGGGCGTGCGGGCGCCAGCAGTGCGGTTACGGGCGCAGGCGGTGCGTGCGCCGCGCATCAGCCCGAGGCCACCAGGGGCACCGGCCGTAGCGGTGGCCGGAGTAGTGGTCTGGGGCGGCGGGCCGAGGAGTCGCTGGAGCCGTGCTAGGGCGGCGGCGCGCTAGCAGGCGGCGGGGAGCAGAGGCGGGAGGCGGCCGGACGAAGCAGGGCAGAGGTGGCCGGTGGTGGGCGTAGGTAGAAGCAGCAGCCAGCGGCGGAGCTAGCAGCGCAGCAGGGGAGCGTGCTAGCGGGCGGCAGCGGGGGTGCGCGGCGCAGGGGGCAACCGGGGCATGCGCGAGCGCGGGGGCAGCGGCGGCCTGCAGGGGCGAGTGGAAGGCGGCGACGCAGCAGGGAGGGCGGTGCAACTGTGAGTGGGGCGAGCGCGCTGGTGCAGCCGGGCGGGCACCGTGTGCGCGCGAGCAAGGGAGACCGGCGGGCGAGCGGGCCGGCCACACGAGTCGGGGACGTGGCCAGGCGAGGGGGCAGGGCCCTGGTTGCGAGCGGCAGCGCAGCGGGACGTCGAGCGAAGAAGGGGGGGTTCATGCGCGAGCACGGGCCAAGCAGGGCACGAGCGAGGAAGGCCCGAGGCGCGCGCGACGAGCAGCGGCGAGGGAAAGTCGGCCGTGCGGCGGACAAGCATGGTAACCAGGGGGAGAGGAGAGGGGTTGCGGCTCACGAGGGGAACGTAGGGCATAGGGCAGCGGGCTCGGGGAAGGTTGGGGTGGTCCGACGACGGAGAGGATGAGGAGGTCCGGCGAGGCTCGACGGAGCCGATGAGGAGGCGAGGCAACGTGGAGCGACTCCGACGAGCGGCGTCCGTCGGCGAGGTCGGGGCGTCCGGCGTGGCGACGGGGATGGGACGGCACTCAGCGAGGTGGCGGGGGAACGCGCTAGGCAGCGGCGGTGGGAGCGCGGAGCGATGGCGCCAAAGACAGGATCGGGCCCGATCCCGATCCAACCGAGAGGAGGGGAATGAGAGGGAGACGTGGGGAGGGAGTGGGGCGATCTGTCCAGATATTTTGGGTGCGTGGGAGGATAAGGGAGAGGGAGAGGTGGGCCGGCCAGATGGTCTGGTGGTCCAGCTGGGCCACAAGCTAGTGGGGGAAGGGGCTTCTCTCTCCCCTCTCTCTTTTTCTTTTGTCTTCTCTGCTTTGCATTTTCCTTTTGCTCCAAAAGACTTTTGTAAAAAGTGTAGCTTCTCTCAATAATTATTATGTAATATTTAGCACTGCCTCAAGAAGTTTGAGAAGTAGTTGAAAAGCCTTAGAATCTTTATAACTTTAAAAGTGATTTAAAATATTGTTTTGACCCCTTGTTTTATTCATTTAAGGGCATTTAAACAATTTATAAAAATATGGGTTTCAACATGACAAATACCCAGGGATTATTTACAACACTTTGAACATTTTGTTCTTCATGTTTGGCAATTTGAATTTTGGACTTTGAATTGAATTTGAAATTTGAACCAGTTTTGAACCAACGTGAGTTTAACAACAGTAATCACGATGATGTGGCATCATTAGGAGGGTATTACTGTAGCTTAATTATCCGGGCGTCACATAAGTACTGATACTCTTGCATTCTTTCAGACTGTACTGTTTTGGCATATTGCTGTTACATTTGCATTGTTTGCATATGTTTGCTTGTTTAATGATTCTATTTGAGGATAGAAGTGTTAAATATGCAGAGGCATTTAGTATGCAATGTTAAATAAATATTTTAGTGATTTGCTACAGTAGAGAATGATAAGGTTTTTGCATTGGTTTATACTAACTTATCTCACGAGTTCTTGTTGAGTTTTGTGTGGATGAAGTTTTTAAGATTTAGGGAAACCATGATATAAAAGAAATTAAGGAGACACCAAAGCTCCAACTTGGTGATTCCCAAGGCACCCCAAGATAATATTTCAAGAAGTCTCAAGCATCTAAGCTTGGGGATGCCCCGGTAGGCATCCCACCTTTCTTCTTCAACAATTATTGGTTAGCATTAGTTGAGCCTAAGTTTTTGCTTCTTCACATGAGTTGTGCTATTCTTGGAATGTCATTTTGTTTTGTTTAGCTTTCTGTTTTAATAAAATACTTAGATCTGAAAGTTTTTAAATAAAAGAGAGTCCTCAAATAGCTACCCATTTACATAACTACTCGCTTGATCTTCACTTATATCTTTTTGGAGTAGCTTGTCATTTGCTCTTGTGCTTCACTTATATCCTATGAGTAAAATGTTGAATAAATTGAATATAGTGAAGCCAAAATTATATGTTCATATCATGCCTAGTGGTAGCTTCACATTGGGTTTAGAAAGTGAAATCTTTTGAAGCTTGACAATCACAATATTGGTCATACAAGCAATTCATGAATAATTAGTAGAAGGAAGAGAACTTTCACATGCAAATACACTATCTTGGAAACCTTTTGTGATTGTGAGCCCCCATCAAAATATTATATGCCAAAATTGTTGACGTTGGACAAGGAAGACAACGTAATGATTTATGTTTGTTCGTATTCACGTAGAAGTTATATTGTCATAGATCCTTCAACATGTGGTGCTTGCCCCCCATCTTTGCCAGCCAAAAATTCCGCACCAAGTAGAGATACTACTTGTGCATCCAAAAACCCTTAAACCAAAATCTTATTTTCAAGTGTCCACCATACCTACCTAAGGATTGAGCAAGATCCTTCAAGTAAGTTGTCATCAGTGCAATAAGACAATGAAAATTGCTTCTAAAAGTGTTAGATCATTTAGTGAAAGAGAAAATTGAGTGTTGTACGAACTTGTGATGGCAAAGAATAAAAGCGACAGACTGCATAATAAAGGTTGCTATCATAAGGGGCAATATAATGCGACGTTCTTTTGCACTAAGGGGTTGATCGGTGGAGCTGGATGGACTCCAGAAGTGTATGCGGAACATGATAAGCAAGAAACTTAAGCTTGTCAACATAGTCCAGGTCATGCTCTTCTGCCGGATCCTCCCGTGTCAACAACGGGATTTCAACTTATGGGAGTTCGACCCGGCCCAACACCAGACTCTAAGAGATCTCTTCGACACGGCACATAAGGACGTCTGGAGGGTGCTGTTCAAGGGCTCCGAGGTCCCTCCTTCTCTTACCGAGGACCGCGGGCTAAGCACAAAGCGCCCTGCGAATTCTATAAGTTCTGTACATCTGGTAGGGTGTTTATTTCCCATAGCTTAACCATGTGCGAGGTCTGAGCTCCCATGCCTTTGTCAGGACTGGGTGGAGACATCGGAGCAGATTAACTATCCGGCCCCTCTGCCCGAAGACCCCGCAGACGCTCTCCTGACGGAGATGCGGACTCCGGCTCCTTATGAGGTGCTGAAGAAGACCAAGAAGAAGGCCAAGGGAACCCGAAAGAGTTCCCGGAGCCAGGTGGTATCGGACTCATCGTCTGATAACTCCGAGGCGCACTCCTCCCGTGAAAACGAGGAGGAAGATGAAGATTCTCCCCCTCCAGCCGGGGGAGACAAGAAAAGCAAGGCCGCCCCAACCGGGGAGGCTGAAGGGTCCAAGAAGGGAAGGACTCTCCTTCCGGACCGTTCCACCACCGCCGCCGACGGCGAAGATGAGTGGCTGCTCAGGGCCAAGCCCCTGGCGAAGTCGTAAGTATTCGGATATCAGAGTAACTCATAGCATACTTTTGCTGCACTGCTTCTCCTAATGTCGAATATGATTATGCAGTCCGCCCAAGCCCGTATCAATGTATCATCGTCGGATGGTTCCTTGGACTCGTCGGACATGAATAGTGATACACTTCCACCCGCCTCTTCTCCTTGCCCTACGGACAATGACGAGGTATTGTCTCAAGGGGCACCGAGCCGGGGGGGAGACAGTCCCGGAGGCGCCTCAAGGCGACCTTCCGGACTCCAGGAGCAAAGGGAGCAAGGCTCCCAGGGGCGCCAAGTTCGGCCCTCAGCCGGACACCGCGCCGGAACCTCCAGTGGTTCCGGACTCGGGCAGGAGGCCCTCTTCGAAGAGGGGCAAGCCGCCCATGCCGGTGACCTCTGTCCATCCAGAGACACTGGACGAACTGCTGGGAGTGCTTCGCGGGGCTTCCATCGATGAAGAGCACCGCACTATTATGAGTGCGATGATCAAGAAGGTTCAGTCCGCCAAGAGCGGACTGACTGAAGCCTGTGCCAGCCTTCTAACAGGCTTTGAGGTAAGTATTTAAAATATAGGAAAAATATTACCGCATAGACAGTAGCCCCTGATGCTTTGTTTGGCGTTCACAAAGAAAAGCCGAATAGAGGATCAAATAATATCTGCAGGAGTCTAATATAAGTATGTCTATATGCGTATGCAGGCTTCGCTGCTGACCTCTGACGCACTGACTGCGGAGGTCGCCGTACTGAAGTAGAACCTCGAGCGGTCCGAGGAAGAGCTCAGCCTTGCCAAGAGACAGCTCGAGGAGAACAAAGGTAAGTAATGCCTTGTCCATATATATATATATATAGTGTTACTATTCATCACCCAGGGTGCAGAATAAGTTATTCTTCACCCGAGGTAATCTTACGATCATTTCATAATTAAATTACATTTGGAATTCAAATAGTTACATTCCTACTGATTCACTAATTTGACATAAAAAAAATAAAAATATAGGTCATAAGACAAGAAAATTTGCAGTTTATGTGTATTTTAGACTATGTTTTTACATTTGTAATTTTACATAACATAAAATATCTTTTACGGCGATTACATATTTTCTTACGGTCTCTTTTTGCGTCAGAAAAAATAAAAAACTTACGGAACGTAAAATTACGGTGCATTGATGGTAAAATAGAGGGGGGTGAAGAATAACTATTCCTCACCCAGGATGACGAATAGCGCGACCCTATATATATATATATATATATATATATATATATATATATATATAGGGAAAATCCATCCTACCACCTGGGGGTAGTTACCCCACATGTCTCATATACTACCATGTGGTACTATATATATACTATTTTATTATTTTAAATATGTTCATATACTATATCTGAGATATTTCAAAGCAAGTTACATGAAAAAATTGCATATGAGCCCATAGTTTTTGTTATATTTGCGAAATACGTACATATTTATACGTAAAAAAGAGCATACTCAAAAAAAGGTATATACTACCTAAAAATTAGTATATATACTACCTAATCATTGTTATATACTACATACTACACGTACATACTCTCGGTTTCGTTATACATACAATATACAAAACGCAAGTGCTGGTAACTACCACTGCTTGTAGGAAACATTTGGCGGCATATGTCTTTAGGGACTCGAGACCTCTCGAACAGCGACCAGCTCTCGCCTTATCATGACAGTCAGTTTTAGCTTTCTCTACTAAGGTGCTTAGCCCAGATGAACCGGGGCACAATTGCAGTAGTTCTCCCAGTGCTACCTTAGCCGATATAGCGGAACATAAGGTACCAAAACATGGGAGGCGGGCAAACCCAACTATTGACCCAAGACATGATTCGGAGCTGATGCATATAATGCTATAAGTTTGGGGTGCCGCACTGTCGAAAGTGTTCGGACTTCTCATGTCGTATTATGGGGTACGCTTAAGCCCCTGGCGTATTGGCCGTACCAGAGTGTACGGGTGCTGAATGTC
>NC_041388.1:262618817-262688251 GCF_002162155.2 Triticum dicoccoides
ATATATATATATATATATATATATATATATATATATATATATATATAAGAAGAATGCGATAATAGTCTAGTGCTATGCATTGTTTATTCAAAAATGTGCGTCGAAGCAGAATGATACAAGTAGTGCGATAAGAAAAAAGTAGGACTATTTGACATGTCCCCTCCAAGGGCAAGCTGAGGAATGGTATTTAAAGCAGGTATTTCACTCGTTATCAGAGACCACCTGGGAATTCCTTGATGCGACGTAGCTTTCTGCCTCCTTGGTTGTTGTATCGTGTGTCCGGCAATCGTACTGCCGGACGGGGCTTCCAGAGATTAAAGTCCTGAAAGAAAGAAAAATAACAAAGCGGGAAGCCCCTAGTGCAGTTGAGCCGCGTCTTGGGGCGTGCCGTAGTCGTGCCCCCTCCCCACCTGTGCCTATGGTATTTTCAATGCGTAATTATGTACGTGTGGCACGGATTTCGCCGTTTGGCTGGGACTGGGGTGGGGGCCGCATTGCTATGAAAGCTCGGAACGTGCCAGTCGGTCTTGTTGCCGATTACTCCGGGCGCTCTTGAAGGTGTCCGGGTCCTTAATCGCCAAACTGGTGGATTGCCTTAAGAGGCTGCTTTGCGCTTCTGCTGCGAGGGCCGCAGTGTGCTCCTCCATGCGGAGAGAGCGCTCTGTGTTTCCATTGACTGTGATGACCCTCCAAGGTCCTGGCATCTTGAGCTTGAGATATGCATAGTGCGGTACCGCGTTGAATCTCGCAAATGCGGTTCGCCCGAGCAGTGCATGATAACCACTGCGGAACGGGACTATATCGAAGATTAACTCCTCGCTCCGGAAGTTATCCGGGGATCCGAAGACCACTTCCAGTGTGACTGAGCCTGTGCAATGGGCCTCTACACCTGGTATGACGCCTTTGAAGGTCATTTTTGTGGGTTTGATCCTTGAAGGGTCTATACCCATTTTGCGCACTGTGTCCTGATAAAGCAGGTTCAGGCTGCTGCCGCCGTCCATAAGGACTCGAGTGAGGTGAAATCCGTCTATGATTGGGTCTAGGACTAGTGTGGCGAATCCGCCATGACGGATACTAGTGGGATGCTCCGTGCGATCGAAGGTGATCGGACAGGACCATGGGTTGAACTTTGGGGCGACTGGCTCCAACGCATATACATCCCTTAACGCCCACTTCCGCTCCCTCTTGGGGATGTGGGTTGCGTATATCATGTTCACCGTCCGCACTTGTGGGGGGAACCTCTTCTGTCCTCCAGTGTTCGGTTGCCGGGGCTCCTCCTCGTCATCGCTATGTGACCCCTTATCTTTGTTTTCAGCATTTAACTTGCCGGCCTGCTTGAACACCCAACATTTCCTGTTGGTGTGGTTGGCTGGCTTGTCGGGGGTTCCATGTATTTGGCACGAGCGATCGAGTATTCGGTCCAAACTGGATGGGCCCGGAGTGCTTCTTTTGAATGGCTTTTTCCACTGACCGGGTTTAGAGCCTCTGAATACGGCATTGACTGCTATATCCTCGGTATTGTCGTTGTTGATGCGGCGCTTGTGTTTGTTGTGACGTGACCTGCCATTGCCATCCTTGGTATCCAAAGTACCATGGTTCTTTGATATATTATTGCTGCGAGCCAGCCAGCTGTCTTCTCCCCCGCAAAAGAGGGTCATGAGTGTCGTGAGGGCTGCCATAGATTTCGGCTTTTCCTGGCCAAGGTGCCGGGCGAGCCACTCGTCGCGGATGTTGTGCTTAAAAGCTGCTAGGGCCTCTGCATCCAGACAGTTGATGATTTGATTTTTCTTTGTCAGGAACCGTGTCCAGAATTGTCTGGCCGATTCCTCTGGCTGCTGAATTATGTGGCTCAAGTCATCGGCATCTGGTGGTCGCACATAAGTGCCCTGGAAGTTGTCGAGGAATGCGGCTTCCAGATCTTCCCAACAATCAATGGATTCTGATGGCAGGCTGTTGAGCCAATGCCGAGCTGGTCCTTTGAGCTTGAGTGGGAGGTATTTGATGGCATGTAGATCGTCACCGCGGGCCATGTGGATGTGCAGGAGGAAGTCCTCGATCCATACCGCAGGATCTGTTGTGCCGTCGTATGATTCGATATTTACAGGTTTGAAACCCTATGGGATTTGGTGATCCATTACTTCGTCTGTGAAGCATATGGGGTGTGCGGCGCCTCTGTAGTGGGCTATGTCGCGACGCAGCTCGAATGAGTCTTGTCCGCTGTGTTCGGCCTGGCCGGATTTGCTTTTACTGTATCCGGCGTGACGGTTATTGTCTCGCGTGGTGGCGCGCCCTCGTGATCCGTAGACCGATCTTGCGTGTTTTGCTTTGTCCTCCAATATGTCTCGCAGGTCTAGCGTGTTTCCCCGTGCCTTGTCATTTTTATTTGAGTGGCGTCGGGTGCGGGCTGAGTTTTTGGCTGAAATGCCTCTCTGTCGCGGCCACGAGGTGGCCGATCAGCCGCATCATATGCTAAAGATGTAGGTTTGAATGCTTCCTCCTCCAGTCTGGGTAGCAACCTACGCTTTGAGTAACTCTTGGAGGGGCGTTCAAGTTCATATTCCTCGGCCGCAAGGACTTCAGTCCATCTGTCTGCTAGCAAATCTAGATCAGCTTGAAGCTGCTGCTGCTTTTTCTTAAGGCTATTTGCTGTGGCTATAAGCCGGCGCTTGAAGCGCTCTTGCTCGACGGGATCCTCCGACATGACAAATTCGTCATCGTCGAGGCTTGCCTCGTCTTTGGAGGGAAGCATGTAATTATCATTCTCTGCCTCTCCATCTGCCGCTCTCTCGGGAGGGCTGGCTTCCCCATCCTCCTGCTCTAAATCTTGCTGGAGGGGATTGTTGTCGTCTTCGGCACTATCCGGAGTGCTATTATCTACTGTGCCGGTGTCACCGATTTTGCTTTGGCGAGACTTAGAGCGGCGCCGCTGAGGTCGGCGCTTGGGTTGCTTCTTGGAGGGGTCATCCTCCGCTGTCCCGTCGCCATTGCCTTCTTTGGGTGTGTCCACCATGTATATATCATATGATGAGGTGGCTGTCTAGTGCCCTATGGGCCGTGGTTCCTCTTCGACTCCCGCATTGTCGTCCATACAGTCGATGTCTTCGGAGTTTAAGTCGAGCATGTCGGTCAAATTGTCGACAATGGCTACTAAGTGGGTGATGGGTGGGCGGCGAATTTCTTCGTCATCTGCATCCCAATCCTACCGAACATAGTTCGTCCAGGACTCTCCTGGCAGGGAGAGAGACCTTAATGAGTTCAGTATGTCGCCAAAGGGCGAGTGCTGAAAGATATCCACGGAGGTGAACTCCATGATCGGCGCCCAGTCGGATTCGATAGGCACGACCGCAGGCGGTTCGGAGTCCGTGGCCGGGGAAGATTCTGGTAGTTCGGCGTCACAGCTCCTGTGAAGGGTAAGGTCGATACTCGGCTCGATCGCTGCTGAGAGTACGGCCTCCGTGGCGGGGTCTATCCACCCGTCCATGGATGGCGCCATTGGCTCCGAATTGAGGGTCGGAGCGGTTGCCGGTGCGATCTCCTGAACACTGTCCGAAGGTAGAGCTAAATCATGCTCATCATGACCGTGCGGCACACTCGGCAGGGGCTCGAATCCGTCGAAGATCAAGTCTCCGTGGATGTCAGCCGTGTAGTTCAAGCTTCCAAACCTGACCTGGTAGCCAGGGGCGTAACTCTCGATCTGCTCCAGATGGCCAAGCAAGTTGGCCCGCAGTGCGAAGTCGCCGAATACAAAGATCTTTCCCGGGAGAAAAGTCTCACCCTGGACTGCATCGCTATCGATGATCGAAGGAGCCATCAAGCCTAACGGTGACGACACAGAGGAACTCTCAATGAAAGCACCAATGTCGGTGTCAAAACCGGCGGATCTCAGGTAGGGGGTCCCGAACTGTGTGTCTAAGGCGGATGGTAACAGGAGGCAGGGGACACGATGTTTTACCCAGGTTCGGGCCCTCTTGATGGAGGTAAAACCCTACGTCCTGCTTGATTATTCTTGATAATATAAGTAGTACAAGAGTTGATCTACCACGAGATCGGAGAGGCTAAACCCTAGAAGCTAGCCTATGGTATGATTGTCTGTTGTCCTATAGACTAAAACCCTCCGGTTTATATAGACACCGGAGGGGGCTAGGGTTACACAAGGTCGGTTACAAAGGAGGAGATATACATATCTGTATTGCCTAGCTTGCCTTCCACGCCAAGTAGAGTCCCATCCGGACACGGGACGAAGTCTTCAATCTTGTATCTTCATAGTCCAACAGTCAGGCCAAAGGATATAGTCCGGCTGTCCGAAGACCCCCTAATCCAGGACTCCCTCAGTCACCAACTCACATAACTCATATAATGCTATATCGTCAACGAACATTAAGTGTGCGGGCCCTACGGGTTCGAGAATGATGTAGACATGACCGAGACGCTTCTCCGGTCAATAACCAATAGCGGGACCTAGATGCCCATATTGGTTCCTACATATTCTACGGAGATCTTTATCGGTTGAACCTTTATGACAGTATACGTTGTTCCCTTTGTTTGTCGGTATGTTACTTGCCCGAGATTCGATCGCTGGTATCTCCATACCTAGTTCAATCTCATTACTGGCAAATCTGTTTACTCGTTCCATAATACATCATCTCGTAACTAACTCCTTAGTCACTTTGCTGGCAAGCTTCTTGTGATGTTGTATTACTGAGAGGGCCAGATATACCTCTCCGATATACAGAGTGACAAATCCCAATCTTGATTCACTCCAACTCAACAAACACCTTCGGAGATACCTGTAGAGCATCTTTATGATCACCCAGTTATGTTGTGATGCTTGATAGCACACAAGGTATTCCTCTGGTATCCGGGAGTTGCATGATCTGATGATCGAAGAAACATGTATTTGACATTAAGAAAGCAGTAGCAATAAACTGAACGATCATATGCTATGCTAACGGTTGGGTCTTGTCCATCACATCATTCTCCTAATGATGTGATCCCGTTATCAAATGACAACTCATTCTATGGTTAGGAAACCTTAACCATCTTTAATCAACGAGCTAGTCTAGTAGAGGCTCACTAGGGACAAGATATTTGTTTATATATTCACACATGTATTTAAGTTTTTGGTCAATACAATTCTAGCATGAATAATAAACCTTTATCATGAACAAAAAATATAATAATAAAAACAACTTTATTATTGCCTCTAGGGCATATTTCCATCAGTCTCCCACTTGCACTAGAGTCAATAATCTAGTTCACATCGCCATGTGATTAACACCCATAATTCACATCGCCATGTGACTAACACCCAAAGAGTTTACTAGAGTCAATAATCTAGTTCGTATTGCCATGTGATTAATACCCAAAGAGTACTAAGGTGTGATCATGTTTTGCTTGTGAGAGAGGTTTAGTCAATGGGTCTGCCATATTCAGATTCGTACGTATTTTGCAAATTTCTATGTCTACAATGCTCTGCATGGAGCTACTCTAGCTAATCGCTCCCACTCTCAGTATGTATCCAGATCGAGACTCAGAGTCATCCGAATCGTTGTCAAAGCTTGCATTGACATAACCTTTTACGACGAGATCTTTGTCACCTCCATAAACGAAAAACATATCCTTGCGTAGGTACTTCAGGATGTTCTTGACCGTTGTCTAGTGATACACTCCTGGATTACTTTGGTACCTCCCTCCCAAACTTATGGCAAGGCACACATCAAGTCTGGTACATAGCATGGCATACATTATAGAACCTATGACCGAGGCATAGGGAATCACTTTCATTCTCTCTCTATCTTCTAAAGTGGTCAGGCTTTGAATCTCACTCAATTTAACACCTTGCAACACATGCAAGAACCCTTTCTTTGACTGGTCCATTTTGAACTTCTTCAGAACTTTGTCAAGGTATATGCTTTGTGAAAGTCCTATTAAGCGTCTGGATCTATCCCTATAGATCTTGATGCCCAATATATAAGCGGCTTCACCGAGGTCTTTCATTGAAAAAAAAATCTTATTCAAGTATCCTTTTATGCTATCCAGAAATTCTATATCATTTCCAATCCGTAATATGTCATCCACATATAACACTAGAAATGCTACAGAGCTCCCACTCACTTTCTTATAAATACAAGCTTCTTCGTAAGTCTGTATAAAGCCATATGCTTTGATCACATCATCAAAGCGTATATTCCAACTCCTAGATGCTTGCACTAGTCCATAAATGGATCGCTGGAGCTTGCACACTTTGTTAGCACCTTTAGGATTCACAAAACCTTCCGGTTGCATCATATACAACTCTTCTTTAAGAAATCCATTAAGGAATGCAGTTTTGATGTCCATTTGCCAGATTTCATAATCATAAAATGCAGCAATTGCTAACATGATTTAGATGGACTTAAGCATTGCTACGGGTGAGAAAGTATCATTGTACACTACAAAAAAAAGACACATCCATGACATTTTGGGCCGAACGAAATTTTTTCTGTCATACTTATGACACTTCTATGACGATAATTGTGACAGAACCCGGTATCATCATTGATGTGGTGGGATCCTACTTCTATGACAAAAAATCATGACAGAAAATGGGCTTTTCGTCCTGGGTGGGCTGGAGATGCAACTGCATGACATTCTTTGGGCCGTCCATGGCGGAAAAAACCATGGTAGTAGCGAGGGCGCGGAAAATATCGGGGAGTTCCCGGTACGGTGGGTGGTCGGGGGCCGAGCGATGCACATTTCTCTCGTACGTACACGCATGTGTGCGAGGCGTTGCACTCTAACTGAACCCGAGCGAGGCATTCGGCTCTAACTGAACCCGAGTGATTGCACTGCAGGCTACGCGCTACTGAACCCGAGCGATCGATCGATGGCTGTTAACTGAACCCGATCGAGCGATTCCTTCGCTACTGCTGCTAACTGAAGCCGATCGATGCTGCCTCTGGATGAACAGTGAGCGTTGTTGGGGGGTTTGGATGAATAGTTCCCGGTGGGGGTTGGATGAACAGGAACCCATGGTAGTAGAGTCCGTTGCCGCTGGATGAACAGTACCCAATCGATCAAGCCGGTGGATGAACAGGACCCCGTGGAGGGCTAGATGAACAGGACCTCATGGAGGGCTGGTTGAACAGTAGCCGGTGGAGGGCTGGTTGAACAGTAGCCGGTGGAGGGCTGGATCAACAGTAGCCCGTGGATGGGTGGTTGAACAGGACCCCGTGGAGAGGGCTGGTTGAATAGTAGCCGATGGAGGCTGGATGAACAGGAGCCCGTGGATGAACAATCATAGGTGGAGGCTGGGGGAGGTCGACAGTGGGTGAACAGTAGCCTGTGGAAGCTGGAGGAGGTTGACGGTGGAGATGAACAGTAACTCGTAGAGTCCCGTTTTGTGGTACGCCACACCCCTCCCGATGAGCAGTACCCCTATTTTGATCGTAGTGCTCCAACACAAGTCCGTTTCCTCTGTTTTGCGTTACACCACACCCCTCCCGATCAATAGGACCCCGTTTCGACCGTAGGAGGTCTGTTTCCTCCATTTTGCGGTACGCCAAACCCCTCCTGATGAACAGGATCCTGTTTTGACCGTGGCCGGTCGAACTCAAGGCCGTTCCCTCCGTTCTGCGATACGCCAGGCCTCGTTTCCATCGGCTGTTCCGTCCAAACCGGTTGGCTCCCGATGAATAGCACATGTTCCGTTGCCTCCCGATGAACAATACGCATTCCGTTGCCTCCCCATGAACACGACAATGGCGCAGCTTCTCCGTTCCGACCCAGCCATGTACACGAGCCCTGGCTGTACGTATGCGCGAGTAGGCATTCGAGTCCCGCCCATATGTATGTACGTGGTTGTATTTTCTTTCTTGCACCCTGGCCGTTGTACGTACGTGTACATGCTACATGCGCGCCTCTACTACGACACGTGCACGCCTCTACATCGACCAGTATGTACGTACATGTTCGCAACCAGAATGACAAAGCTACGTATGCTTCGACCAGGTGGGTCCCGACTGTCAGGCACTTCCTTGCGTGCGAAGATGTAGCTGGTGGGTCCCAGTAGTCAGGGGGAGAATCATTTTATTTTTGCTCGTAATATGGACCCACTTCCTTGCGTGCAAAGATGTAGCTGGTGGGTCCCGGCAGTCAGGGGGAAACGTTTTTTCGTGAAATACGGTGGCCCGTCCGGTGGGTCCCTGCTATCAGGTGGAGGAATAATTATTTTCCGCGTAATAAGGAGGCACTTCCTTGCTGCGGCCGTGGACCCAGCTGTCAGCCTCTCCACGTACAGTACTCTTCCGATGGAAGTCGGTCGTTGACCACATTGACCATGCCACACCAAGAGCACCAAGACGGTGGACGACGGCGAGGACTAGGAAGGGGATGATGTAGAGCCAGGGAAGACGCGACATTGGATGCCTACGTGGAGAGGAGTACGAGGGTTCACTGGTTCGGCTACGATGTGAGGATGCCGTTGCCACAGGGCCTGGCCAGCGGTGGGAGTGCTAGGGGGAGGTGAGGTCTCTGCGGCAGCACAGCCGGCCACGGGAGGCAGGAGCAGGCGGCACGACCAGCGCTGCTTTGGGCGGCTGGAGCAAGAAGACCAGAGGTTGAAGAATCACAACGGCCATTGGATGGACATCGTATGGTCACTGCAGCTAGAATCGTTTATATTGACTAAGTTGACAAAGCCCTTGGTACGCGTCAACTTAGCAGGCCCACAGGTCAGCTTCTGAAATGGTGCGCCCTAGATGTCAGGGGGAGGAATCATTTTTTGGGCGGGTGAAGCTAAAATATCCAAGATTGAAGAAGAAGCATGACATCCGTTGGATGAACATCCAACGGCCACTTCTGCTAGAACCGTGTGTTCACTATAAGTTGACAAAGCCTTGCATACGCGCCAACTCTTTTTTTTCGAGGGGACGCGTTAACTTAGTAGGCCCACAAGTGTGTGGCAGAGAACTTATAGCCCATTTGAGATTTGTAAGAATGTATAGCCCATTTTTGAATTCTAATGGAATTTACTACAGCCCATCTATGATTTGTTAAAAGTACAGCCCATTTTCTAGCTAGGACAACGATTAATAGTTTCAACAAACCGTTGAAAACAGAATTCAATAAAATTTCCCACATTTTGATGGGATCTGAAATATTTTTATCCCGAAATTTCTAGTCATATTAAATACAATTTCAATATAAATTTGTATTACGTAAAAATCCAAAGAAACACTGCGCACGCAACAATTAATGAAATCAAAATTTTCAAAGTCCAAAAATAATATTTTATAAAGTAATTACGTGTTTGGTGCATTTTTTATAGTTACTGCCCAGTTTTTATAACTACATCCCATTTATTATTTCTTAAAGCCCATTTTCTTGTTAAGCCTAATGCATCCCTCCTAGGAAAGATTTGCAGCCCAGTGGGGCAGAGAATAACAAGTTGACCTTTCCTGGGTATTCCTCAAAAAAAGTATAGCTGGGCTAGCCATTTTCAGCTTGAAAAAAAATAATATCTGGGCTGGATATCTGGCCTGGGCTAGACGTGCCACAACCCACCCAGTTAATACCATGCTCTTCTCTGAACAACAACGAAAACATCGCTTAAGAAAAACTCTGCAGTGCTCACACCTCAAAAAGACAAATACTGCTCGAGCTGCTTGGTCCCATCTGTCGGCCGCTCCTTGTGCAATTCTCTCATTTATGGACTACATAGGTTGAAAATGGTGTGGGACCGTGATGTCAGGAAACCAGGAGGAAACAAAAAATATTACAGTTGTATATAATAAGGAGGTACTTGCATATGTGCGGCTATGGCCCTGCTGGGTCCCCACTGTCATCCTCTCCAAGTAAAGTCATCTCCTCATCTCCTCATGCCATTGACCATCTTGACAACGCGAGACGGCGGCGCCACGGCGAGCGCAACAACTCGAAGGACGACGGAGAGGGCCTCACGGGCCCTACGGATGGTCTGATATAACGCCCGCTGCTCATTCGGGAAGCCAGGATCAAACGGCCAGATGTCCGCGACAACATTGTCATTCGCTTGTTCACCGGTGCTCGTTGAGGAGACAGAGGTTGCAGCACAGGTCCTCCAGCGCTGGTAGCTCTTCCACCATTAGGGCGTCGAAGTGGGCCGGACCTACTCTATGGTGAACACGGCATGAACCGGCTTGGATAGTGGCGCCAGCTCCTGGTCGGAAGCTACGTCCATCGTCTGATTGTCGTCGCTCAGCTCAGCGAGCTTGCTGGCGAGCCAGCATGTCCGGCTGCTGGACCGACCCACTGCCAAGCACGAGTCTGACTGCCTTGGCCCACACAGACCACCTCCCTCGCCCACGCACGCTTTCCGCCCGAAACGGTCAGCGCCGTCCGCCCTGCTTCCCGGTGCAGGCGATTGCTCCGCCTTCAAACGACACAAGTGTCGTCCGTCCGTCCATCTGCCGTCCACATTAATGATACGCGGTTGCCGAGGTGGCTATTTTGGCGCCACACGTCTGTCCCTCCGCCGCCCACCATTTCTATATAAACTACTTCGCCGACCATAGCTGCAGTCATCCGCCTCCGTTCCCTTTCTCCTGTCCAGACCACTACCGCCCACCATGGCTTCCTCGCGCTCCAGTGCTCTTCGGGACGGGCGGACGATGGACCACAAGGAGATGGCAGCCATTGCTGCCGACTGCCTGGCCGGCAGGCAGCCGGAGGACGATGACATCCCAATGGAGAACATGGTAGTCGACGATCTGGCGCCAACCCCCTACTCCGCGCCATCCTTGCCGGTGCATTGCACCATGACCATCATAGAGGCCCGTGCCCAATATGGTGAGGCAGAAGCGTGAGGAGCAGTTCTGAGTGGCGCATGCCGATGTCGCCTACAACCACCATCTCCTCCAGGAGCACCTGCAGGCGGAGGAGCAGGTCACCGTGGAGCAGGCCGAGCAGGAGGCACTGCTCGACTCGTACCCGTGGGGGCCGCCTTGAGCGCTGGCGGTACCACACGGGGGTGGCAGAGGCTGCGATTGCTATCGGTGTCAAAACCGGCGGATCTCGGGTAGGGGGTCCCGAACTGTGTGTCTAGTATCGATGGTAACAGGAGACGGGGGACACAATGTTTTACCCAGGTTCGGGCCCTCTCTAGGGAGGTAATACCCTACATCCTACTTGATTGATCTTGATGAATATGAGTATTACAAGAGTTGATCTACCCCGAGATTGTAATGACTAAACCCTAAGAGTCTAGTCTGGCTATGGTTATTCAGGATTTGGTCTATCTATGGACCTAGCCCTCTGGTTTATATAGACACGGGAGGGATCTAGGGTTACCCAAGGTCGGTTACAGAGAAAGGAATCTTCATAGTTGGTCGCCAAGCTTGCCTTCCACGCCAAGGAGAGTCCTATCCGGACATGAGTAGAGTCTTTAGTTTTTGTATCCTTACGACCCATCAGTCCGGCCCATATCCAATAGATCGGACACCCGAGGACCCCCTAATCTAGGACTCCCTCAGTAGCCCCTGAACTAGGCTTCAATGACGATGTGTCTAGCGCGCAGATTGTCTTCAGCATTGCAAGGCGGGTTCTACTTTCCGAATACTCCAGGATAGTCTTCGGATGAAACGAAGGTGGCCAGATCTGCAACACAAGTACCACACACAACTGCAAGGAATATAATATTTCACGAGCCCCATATGCTGACAACTTTTTGCAAGATAACATCACATCTGTTCGGTCACTATATCAAACCATTTTTGTCCGCCGTTCCGTGCTTCGAGGTGTGGTTTCATTGGCACGTCTTGACAAAGCAGAGATTGTGTCCCCTTATTGCGGGATTTTCATCAATGCGGGCGTGGGTAACCCAACCGTGCCGTTTACACAGCCCTTGGGAATAGGCGAGTTTTAGGGCGAGTGGGGAGGTGTTCGATATTCACTGCCTTTATAAGGGGATAAGGATTCCCCTTCTTCTCCCACGCCTTCTCCCTTCCTCTACCCTTCCACTCTTGAGCTCCAGCGCCCAAGTTCTCATCTTCTTCCCACTCAAGCTAGAACTCAACCATGTCCGGATCCGGAGGTCAAGGCAAGTGGATGGTCTCCTCCGTCAAGGAGAAGGACATTACTGAGCTTCGGGCGGACGGGTACTTGGTGAAGGAAATCGCCCACCGTCTTCCAGCCCAGGGGCAAGTTGTCCCCACACCGAAGCCGAACGAGAGGGTGGTATTCATCCCTCATTTCCTCCGCGGGCTAGGGTTTCCACTCCACCCTTTCGTCCACTTGTTAATGTACTATTACGGGATAGACTTCATGATCTATCCTCGAACTCTTTCCTCAACATCTCGGTGTTCATCGTCGTGTGTGAGGCCTTCCTCCACATTCAACCCCACTTCGGGCTATGGTTCAAGGTCTTCAATGTGAAGCCAAAGGTGGTGGATGGCCAGCACGCGGAGTGCGGAGGCACCGTGGTGAGTAAGCTGACCAATGTCTCCTGGCCGAAAGGCACTTTCGTGGAGACTGTTAAGGAATGGCAAAAACAATGGTTCTACATCACAGAACCCCGCGGCACAAACTGGGTCGTAGCTACCAAATTTAACTCCGGCGCTCCCATGCGACTCACCTCCTGGGTCGAGAAGAGCCCGAACTGGTGTTCGCCAGATGAGCTGATAGCGTTGCAGACGCGCGTTCAAAGCATGGTGGACAAGGACGTCAAGCTTGTTGACGTAATCCAAGTGATGCTGGTTCGCCGGATCCTCCCCTACCAAAGCCGAAAACGCCCCCTTTGGGAGTTCAATTTGAAGAGGCACCAAAGCCTGGAGGGGCTCTTCGAAACAACTCACGAAGATGCCTAGAAGTTGCTCTTCAAGGGCAACGAGATACCGCCAACCACGGATCGGACCATGGGCACGGCATTAACCACCCCGCCAGCGAGGTAAGTTTTCAACCCATCCTGTACTTGTTTGTTTCAAGGAGGATATCTGAACTTTTACTGTCATTGCTTCTTCAGGACTGGATGGAGAGGGCGAAGCAGATCCAGTGTCTGGCTCCGCTGCCTGAAGAACCAGTCATCCCGCACTTAGCGAAGATGCTGGTGCCGGCGCCCTATACAGTGCCGGTGAAGAAGGCCATGGGGAAGGCCAAGGGGGTCCGGAGTGGCCCCCGCCGCAAGGGCGCTTCGGACGCGACGTTCGAAGACAAGACCCGCTCCTCCGTCGCCGAAGACGACAACAATGAGGAGGAGGAGGAGAGCGATTCTCCCTCTGATGGGGGGAGGAAGAAGAGGGCGGCCCCCACAATTCTGGAGGTGGAGGCGCCCAAGAAGGGGAAAGGCCCGCTCGTGGGCAGCTCCGCATGGGACGTCGACAGTAGTATGGAGCGACGCCCCCACACTAAGCCTCGGGCCGCATCGTGAGCGCTAAGACTCGTACATGCCCATAAATCTAACCTCTCCTCTTTGTCTTATTGACATTATTAATTATGCTATTGCAGTCTAGCCCACTACAGCTCCCAGCGATCCTCATCAAGAGGCTCGTTGGACTCAAAGGAGATGGCCAGGGAGACACCGCCGGCCGCTTACTCTCCCTAGGCCAAGGGAGACATCGAGGTGCTGTCCCGAAGGACCTTCCTAGGCCAGGGAGAGGTTCGGGAGGTCATCAAGGCGGCGCTGGAGGGTGATACCTCGGCCGCCAGACACATAAGGGAGCAATCCCCCATGGAGACTGACGATGGGGGTCGTACTCAATTCGGCCCCCCTCTGAGCACGGATCCGGAGAACCATATGGCCCAGGAGTCTGACAAGCAGCCTCCATCAAGAGAAGGAGGCACGCCCGTCCCACCGGCGACCTCTGTCCAACCAGAGGCGCCGGATAATCTATTGGAAGCGCTACGAGGCGCTTCCATTGTGGAAGAACACCATATCCTTATGGGTATGGTGATTGAGAAGGTTCGGTCTATTAAGAGCGGACTGACCGAAGCCTGCAGCGGCCCGCTGACAGGTTTTGAGGTAAGTAGCGTTTAACCGAGAAAATCTCAGTATAGACAGTAGCCCCTGAGACATTGTCTGTTGTTCGGAAAGAGAAGCCATACAGAGGATCAATGAAATTTCACAGGAAACTAACTAAAATGTGTCTGATTTGAATAAGCAGCCTTCGCTGCTGGCTGCGATCCCTCACACTGTCGAAGTCTCTGGGCTAAAGCAGAGACTGGAGCGGGCCGAGGAGGAGCTCGGCCAAGCGAGGAAGCAGCTGGAAGACCAGCAAAGTATGCAATGGCTCGCTATATATTCGGAAAGAGTAAATGATGTATACTGACCGTAGTGTCATTATATGTGTAGAGGCGACGACCGAGGTCGATGCACTGAAAAAGGCCCTGGCCAAAGCCGAGGAGAAAGCTGTCAAGGAGCAGGCCGCTCGCAAGAAGCTGAAGGCCCAACTAAACGAGGTCCAGCAAGAGCTCCAGGACACGGTAAAGAAGTACGAGACCTTGGAGGGTGATGTTTCAGCTCGAGAGACTGAATTCTCCAAGGCTCATCAAAGCGCGGAAGCGGCCTGGGTTGAAGCCCAGGGTGCCCTCCAGGAGATCCAAGAGGCCAGGAGGATCACGACGGGTAAGGCGTTTAGTATGCAAAGCAAGTATATGAAGAAGAAGTACTTCTTACTAACCCGGATTCGGAGTTCTCCAGGAGCCTTCGCAGATCTGCCGTGCAGTGTGTCCGACGTCGCGGAGTTCTTCCGAGCCGAAGAAGGGAGCTCCACAGAGAAATTGTTCTGGTCGCAGTATCTAGTGCCAGAGCATCCTGTGCCCTTCACCGATCAGCTAAAATAGTTGGTGAAGCTGCGTAGGGTGGCCGAACTAGCCATGAAGGATTTGATAATCCGGATGTGGCTAGCCGAAGCTATGCCTGTCGGTGTCAAAACCGGCGGATCTCGGGTAGGGGGTCCCGAACTGTGCGTCAAGGCCGGATGGTAACAGGAGACAAGGGACAAGATGTTTTTACCCAGGTTCGGGCCCTCTCGATGAAGGTAATACCCTACTCCTGCTTGATTAATATTGATGATATGGGTAGTACAAGAGTAGATCTACCACGAGATCAAGGAGGCTAAACCCTAGAAGCTAGCCTATGATATGATTGTTGTATATGGAGTTGATGTCCTACAGACTACAACCCTCCGGTTTATATAGACACCGGATAGGGTTAGGGTTACACAGGGTCGGTTACAATGGTAGGAGATCTTGAATATCCGCATCGCCAAGCTTGCCTTCCACGCCAAGGGAAGTCCCATCCGGACACGGGACGAAGTCTTCAATCTTGTATCTTCATAGTCCTGGAGTCCGGCTGAAGGTATAGTCTGGCTACCCGAACACCCCCTAATCCAGGACTCCCTCAGTAGCCCCTGAACCAGGCTTCAATGACGACGAGTCCGGCGCGCAGATTGTCTTCGACATTGCAAGGCGGGTTCCTCCTCCAAGTCCTTCATAGAAGATTGTAAACACCAAGAGTAGTGTCCGTCTCTGCAAAATAAGTTTCCACATATTTCCATAGAGAGAATAATATTAACACAAATCAAATCTGCTGACGTATTCCGCAGTTCGCCATCGCACTACGACCAAGTCCTTTACTCGAATCGTTTTTACTTTTCCACCTCAGCACGTTTTGCGAGGCGGTTTCCTTGGCACGTCTTGTCAAAGCAGAGATCGTGTACCCCTTTTACGGGATTCTCATCAATAGGACGTGGGTAACCCAACTGTGCCCGTTAGCACATTTCCTCGAGTAAAGGCGAGTCCCGAACGGTTGCGAGGAGGGCTCTTGGTATTCAACCTCTTATAAAGAGACCAAGGCCTTACTCCTTTTTCAATCTCAAGCGAGTTCGCCCGTCGCCTCGAGTTCCAACACCCTAGGCTCCAGATTCCAGGCGCTTCGGACCTTCGACGATGTCCGGTTCTGACCTTCAAGGCCGATGGACGCCCTCCTCCGCCACGAAGGAGGACGCACTAAAGTTGAGGGAGGCTAAGTTCCTGACCGGCGAAATTTCGCATAGGTTGCCTGCTCAAGGGCAGGTCATTCCCAGTCCCCAGCCCGGTGAGAGCATGGTGTTCATGTCTCACTTCCTTCGGGGGTTGGGCTTCCCAATGGATCCCTTTGTGAGGGAACTGCTGTTTTATTACGGGCCCATGACTTAGCCCCGGAGTCCATCCTCCATATCTCCTCGTTTATTGTCGTGTGTGAAGCGTTCCTCTGTGTTACCCCTCACTTCGGATTATGGCTCAAGACCTTCAAAGTGGAGCCGAAGATGATCAAGGGACAGCACGCAGAGTGCGGAGGCGCTGTTATAAGCAAAAATGCTGATGCTCCATGGCCCGAGGACTCTTTTCAGGAGGAGCTAGGCTTGTGGCAACGAGAGTGGTTTTATATCACTGCTCCCCAGAGCACCAAGTGGGTGGCACCTCCTGCCTTTCGCTCGGGTCCCCCATCACGGCTAGCGTCATGGGTCAACAGAGGGTTAGATTGGGGTTTGCCCAAAGATGTGCCCTTGTTACAGGGCCGCATTAAGGATCTCTTGGAAGGAGACCTCAGCTTGGTCAAGGTGACACAGGTCATGCTGATTCGCCGAATATTGCCCGGCAAACGTCGCTCCCTTCGCCTGTGGGAGTTTAATCCAGAGGGACCGCGAGCTCTCTAGAATTTCATGGGTGCCACGCCCGCGGAGATGTATAAACTGTTCTTCGGATCACAAGAGATGTGTCTGGATTTAACCGAGGACGCAGGCCTAAGCTGCAATCGCCCGGATACTCAAGTAAGCAACCTTGTGCCCGGACCTTCTATCCGTATAATTGTCATAAACTTGCCCCTAAAAGAGCCGTCCTTTTAAACAAGAGTGGATAGCGAAGGCAAAGCTGATCAGGTGTCCGGCTCCCCTTCCCAAAACCAGGCCGGATCCCGTGCTGGTCAGGATGCTGGAGATAATGCCTTTGGAGGGAAGCAAGGGGGAGGACAAGGAAACTATGGCCTCCTCGAAGGAGGCTGCTCCGAAGGGAGGAACCGACAATTCCTCTCCTAAGGGGAAGAAGAGAGCCGCCTCTGACGACCCGGAAACCATGGCCTCGAAGCGGGGGAAAAAATCCTCGTTAGAGGGTCCGACGCCGGGGAGTTCCTCGGCCGGACTACGCCCTCAAGGGTATCAGCTCTCCAGCGAGCCATAAGTAGAGAAAGATTTTCCTTTTGAGGGGTGAGGGAAATCCTTGATTTATATCTGAGAAGATTAACCGAATTTATACCTTGTAGCTCGGACCTCAGCCCTTCTCAGCAGAGCTCGTCTTTGGGGGATCTCCTTCCGGAGATGATGGAGAGCGGGACGCCTCCCCCTGTCGTGCCGCCTAGCGAGGCGGGCGACCCTGAGGTGTCGTCGCGGAGGGTTTCCCCGAATCCGGCAGGGGCGGAAGATAGCTATGTGGCCCCCCGAGGTTCTCCGTGTCCGGCCTTCGAAAGAGGTCGTGGGACAAGTCCGGCACCATCTGGTGCTCGGCCGAAGAAGCTAAAGATTCTGCTGGGGCGAGCTTCTATCTTGGAGGAGCACCGTGCATTGATGGGCACGGTGATTGGAAGGATCTCATCCGCAGAGAGCGGATTGCATGAGGCCGTCAAAAATTTACTGACGGGTTTTGAGGTACATTAGATAATGTACACTTTTGTCAGTTGCGCATGAATAAGATGCGCCCTGTGTAGATAGTAGCCCCTGAGACTCTGCGCGTCGTCAAGAAATGGCGGCACGCGGAGGATCATAATCCCAGGTCTAAGATGTCGCCTTTGAATGTAGGTGGCAGGGTGTCCGGAATCGAGCCGAACTGATGATTTTGCCGAACTAAAGCGGCAGCTGGACGTGGCAGATGCCGACGTCGCGCTTGTCAACAAGCGGCTTGATGAGGCTCAAGGTATGTAATTCCTCGGGCGGCATCAGGTAAGAAGGGTTTTATGCCAGTGTCTTACGATGTGTGTGCTTGACGCAGATGGTGCGGCCGCCATGGAGAGTCTTAGGGCAGAACTTGCCCGGGCTAAAGAACAAGCCAGAGAAAGTGATGCGGCTGCCAAGAAAGCCCTTGAAGAGCTGAGAGTCGAACAGGCTGCTCATTGCCGAAGCAAGGAAGAGATGGCTGAGATGGCCGAAAAGTTAAAGAGTGTTGCAGACCATTGCAGACTTCTTGAGAAAGAAGACCAGGCGAAACAGACGGACTTAGAGAAGGTCGTTGCCAATGCCAAGGACGCGCGCTCTGCGATGAGAGCTGCGAAGGAGGAGCTGCGTCAGGCCGAACAGATTGCGGCTGGAAAGCCCTTTATGCTGCGAAGGAAATTTTGCGATCCGAAGTTTGCTCCGTTGGACCGGATGTGGAGTGTGGAGGATACCTATCTGGATTTGGCAGCGAGTGCTGCTGATGCGACCGAACACTTTCAAGATCAGAAAGATCGCGAAGTGGAAAAGCTTTTCTGGTCGCAGTTTCACAATCCAGAGCGTCCACTGGCAGTGGACGATCGTTTGGCTCAATGGGCCTAACTGAATAGGTTGTCCGGACTCGCCATGAAGTACGTCATGGGTCATCTGTGGCCGGGGAGATCGGAGCCGAAGAGTTATTTCGGCTTGGTGCAGCAATTCCTTGACGCGGTGCCGCGTATTAATGCAATGAAGAGGTCAGCATGTATAGAGGGCGCAAGGATGGCTCTTGCCCGTGTCAAGACATACTGGGCAGAGATGGAGACCACCGTTGTTGCGTCCCGAGATTCGGACAAAATCCGAGTACCCTCCAAGCACTACTTTCAGGAAGTCCTTGAAGGCGCTCGTGTAATAGAGACGCAGTGCTCAAAAGATGCTATGTTATGATAGCATATGTAATTATAAAGTAATATTTTGATAAACTGTAGTGGCCTTTTTATACTTGTGCCTTCAAGTATTGGGAACACCTCCCGTGCGGCCGTTTTAAGATATATATATATACAAAATCTGAAAGATGGCAGTCATTGGCTTCAACCCCCACGCACATAGTGCGGGGTTGCTCGCAGAAGACGCATTTTCACACTTAACCCAACGTCTTGGTCCTACAAAGGAGGTGATAGCGCAGCGGGCCAGGCAACCGGACTATAATGCTTTAACACTTTCACTTAGCCATAGGAGCTTGACAGTGAGACTATTTAGGTAGCCCCTTGGTGGCGACTGCGCTCGCCCGAGTTCGGGGCGCGTATGTGCCTGACCGGGAAGCGGCCCTTCGTTAAAGCGGAGGAATCCGATAGATTCCGATAGGTCATCGAGTGGCTGACCAGTCTCACGCTACATCATGACAGTCAGTTTTCGGCTTTCTCTACTAAGGTGCTCGCCCGGCCGAACCGGGGCACAATCGCACTAGTTCTCCTGGTGCTACCTTAGCCGATAGAGCGGAACGTAAGGTAGCCGAACTCAGGAGCCGGGCAACCCAACATTTGACCAAAGACATGATTCGGAGCTGATGCATATAATGCCAAAACTCGCGATGCCGAACACTCCCTAAGGTGTTCGGTCTTTATGAGTGCGGGCGAAACAACACTCTTTATTAAAAAAGCCCCTAGTGTCCAGGTGCGTGCAAAAATTCTGATGTGGCCACATGCCAAGACGCCAGCCTCCTCCTTGGTTATATCAGAAAAAACCAGGGGATGTGTAGCAACAAGAGACAGTAAAAAAGGTTTACGCAGGGTCTTAATCTAAAAAAATCCTTTAGGACGGGTCCCTACTGCACGTCTGCGTCTGTGTCTCCGTTGTGTCGTATCCTGGACGGGCGCCGCACGATGTTCATCTGTAAAAGAGAGGAACTGAGTTGAAAACGGGTCGTGCCGAACAAAAGTTTAAAATAAACAAAGTATAAAGTAAAATATATAAAATTGAGCTTTATTGTCTCTTATTGTATATGCATGGAGCCCCTAGTGGGGGTATATGGCCACTAAGCCCGCATCAATGATGATTTTGTCCCGAACTCGTCTATCCGCGTTCGTGGTCTTTAATGACCTATTTCGAAGTTTTTTGGCCGGTGAGGCCATTTTACCGTGGGGCTGTCAAAGCGGCCGCACAGTCCTCCGCTTGGGGAGGTGCACTTTAGTGCTTCCCCTTCAAAGAGATGATGCCTCGTGGACCGGGCATCTTAAGCATGAGAGATGCATAATGCGGTATTGCGTTAAAGCGGGCGAAAGCTTCGCGTCCCAGTAGTGCTTGATAGTGACTTGAGAACAGGACGATATGGAAGGTCAGCTTTTCGCGGCCGAAGTTATCAGCAGAGCTGAATATAACTTCGAGCCGAAGAAAACCCATACAATGGGTGTCCGGACCAGGTGTTACCCCTTGAAAGGAGGTTTTGCTGCGGCGGATTCTTGCTGGGTTTATCCCCATGTGATGGATTGTATCCTGATATATCAGGTTTAGTCCACTGCCGCCGTCCATGAGGACATTTGAAAACTGGAGTCCGCCAATTATTGGATCGAGTATCAAGGCAGTCCAGCCTGCATTCTTGATATTTCTAGAATAATCTAGCTGATCGAAGATGATTGGTTTTGACAACCAGTGGCGGGACCCTTTGGGGATAGGTCGTGTGGTGCGTACCTTTATGGGCGCCGCACGTTTTGTTATGTGAAGTAAGTTTACTGTTTTTACTTCTTGTGGGAAGTTCTTTTGTTTCCTGGTGCTCCGCTTTTGGGGTTCGTCCTCGTCTTCGCTTGGTGTGTCGAGCCCCTTGTGTTCGGCATTGAGTCTGCCGGATTGTTTGAAAACCCAACAATCTCTGTGGGTATGGTTAGCAGGCTTCCCGGGAGTACTGTGTATCTGACATATCCTGTCCAGGATTTTATTTATGTTGGATGGATCGTCCCTGTTATCCTGGAGGGGCAGTTTTGTCTGATTTTATCGTGAGCCTTTGAATCTGGCATTGACTGCCGTGCTCTTCGGACTTTTTTCCTTAGTCCGGCGACGGTCCTTGTGGCGTCGTGGTTTTCCATTTCCATCCCTAGTTTCGGATGTACTTGGGTCGCTGGGGCTGCACCTTGCCAACCAGCTGTCCTCTCCTGCACAAAAGCGGGTCATGAGGCTTCTTAGTGCGGCCATTGTTCTTGGCTTTTCTTGGCCGAGGTGTCTGGCGAGCCATTCGTCTCGGACGTTATGCCTGAAAGCTGCTAAGGCTTCGGCGTCCGGACAGTCGACTATTTGATTCTTTTTAGTGAGGAATCTATTCCAGAACTGCCGAGCTGATTCTCCGGGCTGTTGAGTTATGTGACTAAGATCGTCTGCATCCGGAGGGCGGACATAGGTCCCGTGAAAATTTGCTCGGAAAGCTTCCTCGAGCTCTTCCCAACTTCCAATTGTGTTTTCAGGAAGGCTTTTAAGCCAATGCCGGGCTGGCCCTTTAAGCTTAAGGGGTAAATATTTTATGGCGTGGAGATCATATCCTCTAGCCATGTGTACGTGGAGGATATAATCCTCGATCCAGACTCCAGGGTCTATTGTTCCATCATATGCCTCTATGTTTACGGGTTTGAATCCCTCTGGAAATTCATAGTCCAGGACCTCATCGGTGAAACATAGGGGGTGTGCGGCGCCCCTGTATTTGGGTGTGCCGGATTCTGATGATGGCTTTATTGCATTTCTTATGAGAGCTTGCTTTCTTGGTCCATAAATGGACCTAACTGGGCCATGATGCGAATCCTTAGGTGGGTCGCATGCCGATTTAAGTGCGGCGCCGCTTGCCGCTTTATGGGGTCATCTATCCGACCGTGTGGCTTTCTTATTTTTTGAATGCGAGGGCTCTAGGGCCTCTTCGTCGAATTCAGGCAGTAGCTTTCTTTTCGGATAGCTTTTAGTGCGGCTATTGTCGCCGTATTTATCTATGGTATTGATTACTTTGCTCCATCTAATCCGGAGTGCATCTTCCACTGTTTTTAGCTTCCGCTTCTGCTTTTTCAGGCTGCGTGCAGTTGCAACGAGCCTCTCATGGAGATTCTTCTGCTCCATGGGTTTATCCGGCGTGATGTCGTCCGGAATGCCGTTTTGGCCGGAGGAGGGGTGTTCGGTTTCTCTATCCGTGTTGCCCTGTTCGGACGGTTGCTCTAAGGCTTGCTCGTCGTCTACCGGCTCGTCCTGCTCTATTGCTGGGTTTTTATCGAGGCGGGGCTTGGGTCGGCGTTTATGCCGACGCTTTGATTGCTTTTCGGGGGGTCGATCTCCCGTTCCATCCCCTTTTTCCTCGTTGTCGCTTCCTTTAGGGGTATCCACCATGTACACATCGTGAGATGAGGTGGCTGTCCAATGCCCTGTGGGCGTTGGTTCATCGGTATCTCCTGCATCGTCATCCATCTTGTCGATGTCTCTGGAGTCGAAGTTGAGCACGTCATTTAAATTGTCGACAGTGGCTACCAAGTGGGTGGTGGGTGGGATTTGAATTTCTTCATCGTCCATATCCCATCCTCGCTGACCGCAGTTCGGCCAGGGCTCTCCTGATAAAGAGAGAGACTTGAGAGAATTCAGGATATCGACAAAAGGTGAGTGTTGAAAGATGTCCGCGGTGGTGAACTCCATTATTGGCGCCCAATCGAATTCGATCGGCAGGGGCGCGGGGGGTTCGGAGTCCGGAGAGGAGTCCGGATCCTCGGAGTCGTGAGTCACGCGGAGTGTGGGGCCGGCGTTCGGCTCAATCGCCTTTGAGATCGCAGCACCCAAGGTGACGGGCAACCGCTCATCCTCCATTGACACAACTAGCTCCGAGTTAAGGGTCAGAGCTGGTGCATTTGCGGCTTCCGGGATACTGTTCGGTGACAGAGCTAGATCATGCCCCGCGAGACAGTGCGGCGCGCTTGGTTGTGGCTCGAATCCGTCGAAGATCAAATAGCCGCGGATGTCTGCCATGTAATTTAGGCTTCCAAACCTGACTTGATGGCCAGGGGCGTAGCTTTCGATCTGCTCCAGGTGGCCAAGCGAATTGGCCCGCAGTGCGAAGCCGCCGAAGACGGAGATCTGTCCGGGGAGAAAAGTCTCACCCTGGACCGCATCATTGTTGATGATCAAAGGAGCCATCGTGCCTAAAGGCGACGACACAGAGGAACTCTCAATGAAAGCACCAATGTCGGTGTCAAAACCGGCGGATCTCGGGTAGGGGGTCCCGAACTGTGCGTCAAGGCCGGATGGTAACAGGAGACAAGGGACACGATGTTTTTACCCAGGTTCGGGCCCTCTCGATGGAGGTAATACCCTACTCCTGCTTGATTAATATTGATGATATGGGTAGTACAAGAGTAGATCTACCACGAGATCAAGGAGGCTAAACCCTAGAAGCTAGCCTGTGATATGATTGTTGTATATGGAGTTGATGTCCTACGGACTACAACCCTCCGGTTTATATAGACACCGGATAGGGTTAGGGTTACACAGGGTCGGTTACAATGGTAGGAGATCTTGAATATCCGCATCGCCAAGCTTGCCTTCCACGCCAAGGAAAGTCCCATCCGGACACGGGACGAAGTCTTCAATCTTGTATCTTCATAGTCCTGGAGTCCGGCTGAAGGTATAGTCCGGCTACCCGAACACCCCCTAATCCAGGACTCCCTCAATGCCTGACAGCTACTTCGGGCTTGTGAAGCAACTGATGAATGCATGTCCTCGGCTGGACGCCGTCAAGCGATCAGCCTGTATTGAAGGTGCGCGCATGGCCTTCGCTCGCTGCAAGATGTGGTGGGCGAAGATGGATGCCGTCGAGCTGACCAAGGGGCCGCCAGAGGGCAAGGAGCACCGCACACCCGAGCGCTATTTTGCAGATGTCCTAGAGGGGTCTCGCATTGTAGCAACACAGTCTTCGCATCATATTATCTTTGAATGAATGTATTCGAGTTCCTTCTACTTTGTATGATAGAACAAAGTGGGTTTGTAATATAATGCTTGTTATGTTTTTAAATTTTACCTCTTGTGCGGCCGTGTTGTATGAAATCTGAGGGTTAACCAGTTGTCGGCTTCTACCCCCACGTAGGTAGTACGGAGGTGTTTGGGATGGAATCTAAACAATCTTGATCCAATTATATGGTCCTTGAAGGAGTTGTTTAGCGCAACGAACCAGGCAATCAGACTATGCGGCTTTAACGCCCTCACTTAGCCATAGGATTTTGACAATAAAAACATGGGCACAACCCCTAGTATCCGAACCAGAGTGCTATAAGCGTCTGATTGGGAAGTACCGATCCTTCGCATAATGCGGAAGAAATCTCCAACGATTTGCAACCTCCGAACAGCTGACCGGCTCTCGCCGCATCATGACAGTCAGTTTTTGGCTTTCTCTACTGAGGTGCTCCTTTGGATAAACCAAGGCACAATTGCAGTAGTTCTCCCTTTACTACCTTAGCCGATATAGCAGAACATAAGGTAGCAAGCACAGGAGCTGGGCAACCCAACTATTGACCAAAGACATGATTCGGAGCCAATGCATATAGTGCTAAATTCAGGGTGCCGAACTATACTGTAGAAGTGTTCGGACTTTTGTTGCCATGTTGTGGGGCGCTATGAAGCCCCTGGCAAATTGAAACGCACCTGAATGTACTGGTGTTATCTGATAGAATTACTAGAAAGGAAAAGACAAAAATAAAGAAAAAAGGAAGAACCAGTGGTAAGCTAGAGCCGTGAAAATTTGGGCCGCAAACTGTTTCTATTATAATTTCATTGGTGCGTTAAAGCGCATTTATACAAGTAGTTCAATAAGTAGAAAGGCTGTTTACTATGCCCTCACCAAGAGAGAGAGTTGTGTATGGGTTCTGAAGATAGGTAAAGGGATCAATGAAGAGACCACCTAAGAGTTTTCCAGTACGTCCATGCTTCTTGTTGTCTTTGTGTTTTTATCCTTCGAAAAGAATCGATGGTCGAGCTGCCAGGAAAGGCCTGTAAAAAAGGAAAAATCAAAGAAAAAAGAGGGAAATAGTGAAAGTATGAGTGTCCGGGGCGGTTGAGCCGTATTGCGGATCACAAGCTGATTATGCCTCCATCCGGGTCCATGGTATTTTTAGTGCGTAATTATGTACACGCGGTACGATGGCCGCCACTTGGTCAGGACGGGGACGGAGGCCAAATTGCTAGTCGAGCTCCTGACGAGCCGAGTTGTCCTTCTGCGGAATGGTTCAGACTCTCTTGACAGTGTCTGAGGGATCAGCCGCCGAATTGAGGTTCTGCTTGACAAGGCCGCCATGTACCTTTGCCGCTAAGGTAGTGGTGTGCTCCTCGGTGCGGAGGGAGCATTCCGTATTTCCATTGACTGTTATGATGCCGCGCGGTCCGGGCATCTTAAGCTTGAGATAAGCGTAGTGTGGCACCGCATTGAATCGAGCAAATGCGGTTCGTCCGAGCAGTGTGTGGTGGCCGCTGCGAAAGGGGCCGATATCAAAGATTAACTCCTCACTTCGGAAGTTGTCTGGAAACCCGAAGACAACCTCTAGTGTGATTGAGCCCGTGCAGCGGGCCTCTACGCCCAGTATGACTCCTTTAAAGGTAGTCTTTGTGGGCTTGATCCGCGATGGGTTAATGCCCATTTTGCGCATTGTATCCTGATAGAGCAAGTTGAGGCTACTGCCACCATCCATCAGGACTCACGTCAGGTGGAACCCATCAATTATTGGGTCCAGGACCAGTGCGGCTGAACCGCCATGACGGATACTGGTCGAATGATCCCGACGGTCAAAAGTGATCGAGCATGATGACCATGGATTAAATTTTGGGGCGACCGGCTCTATCGCGTAGACGTCCCTGAGCGCGCGCTTGAGCTCCCTCTTGGGGATGTGGGTAGCGTATATCATGTTTACTGTTTTGACGTGAGGAGGGAACATCTTCTGTCCCCCTGTGTTCAGCGGCCGGGGCTCCTCGTCGTTGTCTTCTCTTTGCGATCCCTTATCTTTGTTTTCGGCATTTAACTTGACGGCCTATTTAAAAACCCAACAATATCTATTGGTATGATTGGGTGGTTTGTCTGGGGTGCCATGAATCTGGCACGGACGATCGAGTATACGGTCCAGGCTGGATGGGCCCGAATTGTTCTTTTTGAATGGCTTCTTCCGCTGACCAGGCTTAGAGCCACTAAATCCGGCATTGACCGCCGTATCCTTGGTGCTGTCATTGTTATTTCGATGTTTGTACCTGTTGCGTCGAGACTTGTCGTTGCTATGTTTAGCTTCAGGGGTGCCGGCGTCGCTTGCATTGTTTTTGCTACGGGCCAGCCAACTATCCTCGCCCGCGCAAAAGCGGATCATGAGTGCCGTGAGGGCCGCCATGGAATTTGGCTTCTCTTGGCCGAGGTGACGGGCGAGCCATTCGTCTGGATGCTGTGTTTAAACGCCGCTAGGGCTTCAGCATCCGGACAGTCGACTATCTGGTTCTTTTTAGTTAGGAACCTGGTCCAGAATTTCCTGGCGGACTCTCCGGGCTATTGAACTATATGTCTTAAGTCATCGGCGTCCGGGGGTCGAACGTATGTACCTTGGAAGTTATCCAGGAAGGCTTCTTCCAAGTCCTCCTAGCTGCCGATGGAGTTTTGGGGCAGCCTGTTCAACCGGTGCCGTGCTGGTCCTTTAAGTTTCAGGGGAGGTACTTAATGGCATGAAGATCATCGCCGCGGGCCATATGAATGTGGAGAATGAAATCTTCGATCCATACCGCGGGGTCTGTGGTGCCATCATATGGTTCTATATTCACGGGTTTCAACCCTTCTGGGAATTCATGTTCCATGACTTCGTCGGTGAAGCAATGAGGGTGTGCGGCGCCTCTATATCGGGCTGTATCGCGACATAGCTCTGATGGGGTCCGTTGGTACGTCTCCGTCATATCTACTTTTCCAAACACTTTTGCCCTTGTTTTGGACTCTAAGTTGCATGATTTGAATGGAACTAACCTGGACTGACGCTGTTTTCAGCAGAATTGCCATGGTGTTATTTATGTGCAGAAACAAAAGTTCTCAGAATGACCTGAAACTTCACGGAGCGTCTTTTTGGAAATAATAAAAAATCCTGGCAAAAGATCAAGAACAGGGGGCCCACACCCTAGCCACGAGGGTGGGGGGAGCGCCTGCCCCCCTGGGCGCGCCCCTACCTCGTGGGCCCCCTGGAGCTCCTCCGACCTCAACCCCAACTCTATATATTCACTTTCGAGGAAAAATAAAGGAGAAGGATTCATCGCGTTTTACGACACGGAGCTGCCGCCAAGCCCTAAAACCTCTCGGGAGGGCTGATCTGGAGACCGTTCGGGGCTCCGGAGAGGGGAATCCGTCGCCATCATCATCATCAACCTTCCTCCATCACCAATTTCATGATGCTCACCGCCGTGCGTGAGTAATTCCTTCGTAGGCTTGCTGGATGGTGATGGGTTGTATGAGATTTATCATGTAGTCGAGTTAGTTTTGTTAGGGTTTGATCCCTACTATCTACTATGTTCTGAGATTGATGTTGCTATGACTTTGCTATGCTTAATGCTTGTCACTAGGGCCCGAGTGCCATGATTCCAGATCTGAACCTATTATGTTTTCATCAATATATGAGAGTTCTTGATCCTATCTTACAAGTCTATAGTCACCTATTATATGTTATGATCCGGCAACCCCGAAGTGACAATAATCGGGACCACTCCCGGTGATGACCGTAGTTTGAGGAGTTCATGTATTCACTATGTGTTAATGCTTTGGTCCGGTACTCTATTAAAAGGAGGCCTTAATATCCCTTAGTTTCCGCTAGGACCCCGCTGCCACGGGAGGGTAGGACAAAAGATGTCACACAAGTTCTTTTCCATAATCACGTATGACTATATTCGGAATACATGCCTACATTACATTGATGAATTGGAGCTAGTTCTATGTCACCCTAGGTTATGACTGTTACATGATGAACCGCATCCGACAAAATTCTCTATCACTGATCCATTGCCTACAAGCTTTCCATATATTGTCCTTCGCTTATTTACTTTTCCGTTGCTATTGTTACAATCACTACAAAATACCAAAAACACTACTTTTGCTACCATTACCTTTTGCTACTGTTACCACTACTATCATATTACTTTGCTACTAAATACTTTGCTGCAGATATTAAGTTTCCAGGTGTGGTTGAATTGACAACTCAGCTGCTAATACTTGAGAATATTCTTTGGCTCCCCTTGTGTCGAATCAATAAATTTGGGTTGAATACTCTACCCTCAAAAACTGTTATGATCCCCTATACTTGTGGGTTATCAAGACTATTTTCCGGCCCCGTTGCCGGGGAGCATAGCTCTATTCTTTGAGTCACTTGGGATTTATACCTGCTTATCATTATGAAGAACTTGAGAGATCCAAAAACCAAGATTTATCCCTCAACTACGAGGGGAGGTAAGGAACTGCCATCTAGCTCTACACGTGATTCACCTTCTGTTTTGAGTAAGCTTGCGACACCTAAGCCTTCTTCTGCTTTTGATTCTGATATGTTGCATGTTATTGATGATGCCACTTCTACTATGCATGATACTTATGATTAAACTACTTCTATTCTTGATACTACTGTGCCACTTGGTGAATTTCTTGATGAACAACTTGCTAGGGTTAAAGAGAATGAAATTATTGAAACTGATAATATTGATGAAAGTGATGATGAAGACTCTCCCCCTAATAAATATGAATTGCCTGTTGTTCCTAAGGGTTATGTTATGGATGAAGAAGCTACTAGAGCTATTTTAGCTTGCAATGATAGATATGATCTAAAGAGGTTATTAGCTAAATGTAAGCAGCAATCCCTTAATGCTAGAATGAAACCTGACCCTGCTTTTGCTACTTCACCAATCTGTGTTACTGATAAGGATTATGAATTCTCTGTTGATCCTGATATAATTACTTTGGTTGAATCTGATCCTTTTTATGTCTATGAATCTGAAACTGTTGTGGCACATCTTACTAAATTAAATGATATATCCACCCTCACTAATGATAAGAGAACTCGCTACTTTTATATCCTTAAAATATTTCTGCTCTCATTAAAGGGTGATGCTAAGATATTGTTTAATTCTCTTGATCCTGGTTGCATGCGTAGTCCCCAGGATATGATTTATTACTTCTTTGCTAAATATTCCCCTGCTCATAAGAAACAAGTTGCTTTAAGGGATATATATATAATTTTGTGCAAATTGAAGAAGAGAGTCTCCCACAAGCTTGGGGGAGGCTTCTCCAATTACTTAATGCTTTGCCTGATCATCCTCTTAAGAAAAATGAAATACTTGATATCTTTTATAATGGACTAACCGATGCTTCCGGAGATTACCTGGATAGTTGTGCTGGTTCTATTTTCAGGGAAAGAACACCAGATGAAGCTTAAATTCTATTAAATAATATGTTGACTAATGAAAATAATTGGACACTTCCTGAGCCTATTCCTAAACCAACTCCGAAGAAGAAAGGTGTTCTATTTCTCAGTCCTGAAGATATGCAAGGGGCAAAGAAATCCATGAAAGAAAAGGGTATTAAAGCTGAAGATGTTAAGAATTTACCTCCTATTGAAGAAATACATGGTCTTAATTTACCGCCTGTCGAAGAAATGCATAATTTTAGTCCATCTCCTATTTAAGAAACACATGGTCTTGATAACCCGACACAGGTAGTAAAGGTAAATTCTCTCTATAGATATGATAAAGCTGAAATCCCATGTACTAAGTTTGCTAGCCCATGCTTAGATGAGTTTGATAAGTTTATGGTTAAGCAAGAAGACTTCAATGCTTATTTTGGTAGAGAATTAAAACGCAGTGCTAATATGCTTTAACACTTGGGTGATTATATGGCTAATGTTAAAGGTGAACTTAAACTTATTAGTAAACACGCTTCTATGGTTACCACTCAAGTAGAACAAGTACTTAAAGCTCAAAATGATTTGCTCAATGAATTGAATAGTAAGAATAATGATTATGCTGTTCGAGTGGCTACTAGAACTGGTAGAATGACTCAGGAACCTTTGTATCCCGAAGGCCACCCTAAGAGAATTGAGCAAGATTCTCAAAGAAATTATATAGATGCACCTAGTCCTTCTAAAAGGAAGAAAAAGAAAAGTGATAGGACTTTGCATGCTTTTATTGAACCTATTGCTGAAACACCTGAGAATCCAAATGATATTTCTACTTCTGATGCTGAAACACAATCTGGTAATGAACCTGAAACTAGTGATAATGTTAATGATAATGTTCATGCTGATGCCCTACCTAGCAATGATAATGATATAGAAATTGAACCTCCTGTTGATCTTGATAACCCACAATCAAAGAATCAACGTTATGATAAGAAAGACTTTGTTGCTAGGAAGCATGGTAAAGAAAGAGAACCATGGGTTCAGAAACCCATGCCTTTTCCTCCTAAACCATCCAAGAAAAAGGATGATGAGGCTTTTGAGCGCTTTGCTGAAATGATTAGACCTATCTTTTTGCGTATGTATTTGACTGATATGCTTAAAATGAATCCTTATGCTAAGTATATGAAGGATATTGTTACATATAATAGAAAGACACCGGAAGCTGAAATTTCTACCATGCTTGCTAATTATACTTTCAAGGGTGGAATACCAAAGAAATTAGGAGATCCCGGAGTACCAAATATACCATGCTCCATTAAAAGAAACTATGTTAAAACTGCTTTATGTGATCTTGGAGCCGGTGTTAGTGTTATGCTTCTCTCTTTATATTGTAGACTTGATTTGAATAAGTTGACACCTACTAAAATATCTTTGTAAATGGCTAATAAATCAACTGCTATACCTGTCGGTATTTGTGAGGATGTGCCTGTTGTGGTTGCAAACGTTACTATTTTAACGGACTTTGTTATTCTTGATATTCCCGAGGACGATAGTATGTCTATTATTCTTGGAGGACCCTTTTTGAATACTGCAGGGGCTGTTATTGATTGCACTAAAGGTAATGACACTTTTCATGTCAATGGTAATGAGCATACAGTACACTTTCCGAGGAAACAACTCAAGTCCACGGTATCAATTCTATTGGAAAAATTTCAACAATCACTATTGGAGGTTTTGAATTCCCTCTTCCTACTGTCAAGAAGAAATATGATATTCTTATTGTTGGGGATGTGCATATCCCCGTTGAGGTAACCTAGTGTTATTCGAAAAATTCTCCGGTTCCATGTTATTCGGAATGAGTTTGTTAACAAGACCTGATCAACCTTGTTAGTGGATTCCTTTTGATGAGCATGAGATGGATGAATTTAGAAAACACAACTCTATGTACCCTCCTTTTACTTTCTGTTATTTATAATAAATAAAGTAAAAATAAGTATTTTCCGTCTGTTATATGAATTATCCGTGCAATATAAAAATACCCCAAAAATAAAAGTTCTCCAAATGCCCTGAAATTTAAATATGATTTTTTCTAGAATATTTGAGAATATTTGGCACTGAGAACACAACACGGGGGGCATCCACCTGGCCACGAGGGTGGAGGGCGCGCCCCCTGCCTCTTGGGCCCACGGTGGCCCTCCTTGATAACCCACAAGTATAGGGGATCGCAACAGTTTTCGAGGGTAGAGTATTCAACTCAAGTTTATTGATTCGACACAAGGGGAGCCAAAGAATATTCTCAAGTATTAGCAGCTGAGTTGTCAATATGATAGTAGTAGTAACGGTAGCAAAAGGTTTAGTAGCAAAGTAATATGATAGTAGTAGTAACGGTAGCAAAAGGTAACAGTAGTAAAAGTAATGTTTTTGGTATTTTGTAGTGATGATAGCAATAGCAACGGAAAAGTAAATAAGCGAAGAACAATATATGGAAAGCTCGTAGGCAATGGATCGGTGATGGAGAATTATGCCGGATGCGGTTCATCATGTAACAGTCATAACCTAGGGTGACACAGAACTAGCTCCAGTTCATTGATATAATGTAGGCATGTATTCCGAATATAGTCATACGTGCTTATGGAAAAGAACTTGCATGACATCTTTTGTCCTACCCTCCCGTGGCAGCGGGGTCCTTACGGAAACTAAGGGATATTAAGGCCTCCTTTTAATAGAGAACCGGAACAAAGCATTAACACATAGTGAATACATGAACTCCTCAAACCACGGTCATCACCGGTAAGTATCCCGATTATTGTCACTTCGGGGTTAACGGATCATAACACATAAAAGGTGACTATAGACTTGCAACATAGGATCAAGAACACTCATATATTGATGAAAACATAATAGGTTCAGATATTAAATCATGGCACTCGGGCCCTAGTGACAAGCATTAAGCATAGCAAATTCATAGCAACATCAATCTCAAAACATAGTAGACACTAGGGATCAAACCCTAACAAAACTAACTCGATTACATGATAGATCCCATCCAATCCATCACCATCCAGCAAGCCTACGATGGAATTACTCACGCACGGCGATGGGCATCATGAAATTGGTGATGGAGGATGGTTGATGATGACAATGGCGACGGATTCCTCTCTCCGGATCCCCGAACGGACTCCAGATCAGCCCTCCTGAGAGGTTTTAGGGCTTGGCAGCGGCTCCGTATTGTAAAACGCGATGATTTATTCTCTCTAGTTTTTTCTCCCTGAAACTCAATATATGGAGGTGGAGTTGGAGTCGGAGAGGCAACAGGGGGCCCATGAGGTAGGGGCCCGCCCTGGGGGGGCAGGCACGCCCCCCACCCTCATGGCAACGTGGTGGGCCCCCTGGCCTTCATCTTTGGCAGGTATTTTTATTATTTTCTGAAAAGTGTCTCCATGAAGTTTCAGGTCATTCCAAGAACGTTTGCTCCTGCACATAAATAACACCATGGTAATTCTGCTGAAACCAGCATCAGTCCGGGTTAGTTCCATTCAAATCATGCAAGTTAGAGTCCAAAACAAGGGCAAAAGTGTTTGAAAAAGTAGATACGTTGGAGACGTATCAACTCCCCCAAGCTTAAACCTTTGCTTGTCCTCAAGCAATTCAGTTGACAAACTGGAAGTAATAAAGAAAAACTTTTACGAACTCTGTTTGCTCTTGTTGTTGTAAATTTGTAAAGCCAGCATTCAAGTTTTCAGCAAAGATTATAACTAACGACATTTGCAATAACGCATAGGTCTCAAGTTTACTTATATCAATAGCATAATCAACTAGCGAGCCATAATAATAAACCTCGGATGACAACACTTTCTCAAAACAATCATAATATGATATAACAAGATGGTATCTCGCTAGCCCTTTCTGAGACCGCAAAACATAAATGCAGAGCACCTTTAAAGACCAAGGACTGACTAGACATTGTAATTCATGGTAAAAGAGATCCAGTCAAGTCATACTCAATGTAAACTAACAATAATGAATGCAAATGACAGCAGTGCTCTCCAACTGGTGCTTTTTAATAAGAGGGTGATGACTCAACATAAAAGTAAATAGATAGGCCCTTCGCAGAGGGAAGCAGGGATTTGTAGATGTTCCAGAGCTCGGTTTTGAAACAGAGGTGAATAATATTTTGAGCGGTATACTTTCATTGTCAACATAACAACCAAAAGATGGCGATATCTTCCATGCTACACACATTATAGGCGGTTCCCAAACAGAATGGTAAAGTTTATACTCCCCCTTCCACCACAACCATCAATCCATGGCTTGCTCGAAACAATGAGTGCCTCCAACTAACAAGAGTCCCAGGGGGAGTTTTGTTTGCAATTATTTTGATTTAGTTCGCATAAAGCATGGGACTGGGCATCCCGGTGACCAGCCATTTATCTCGTGAGTGAGGAGCAGAGTCCACCCCTCTTGAGAATAACCCGCCTAACATGGAAGATACAGACAGCCCTAGTTGCTACATGAGCTATTCGAGCATACAAAACAGGATATTTATTTGAAGGTTTAGAGTTTGGCACCTACAAATTTACTTGGAACGGCAGGTAGATACCGTATATAGGTAGGTATGGTGGACTCATGTGGAATAACTTTGGGGTTTAAGGAGTTTGGATGCACAAGCAGTATTCCCACTTAGTACAGGTGAAGGCTAGCAAAAGACTGGGAAGAGACCAGCTAGAGAGCGACAACAGTCATGAACATGCATTAAAATTAATCAACACTGAATACAAGCATAAGTAGGATATAATCCACCATGAACATAAATATCGTGAAGGATATGTTGTTTTTGTTTCAACTACATGCGTGAACATGTGACAAGTCAAGTCACTTAAATCATTCAGAGGAGGATACCACCCTATCATACCACATCATAACCGTTTTAATAGCATGTTGGCATGCAAGGTAAACCATTATAACTCATAGCTAATCAAGCATGGCAAAAGAAACTATGATCTCTAGTTGTCATTGCAAACATGTTTATTCATAATAGGCTGAATCAGGAATGATGAACTAGTCATGTTTACAAAAACAAAAGAGGTCGAGTTCATACCAGCTTTTCTCATCTCAGCTAGTCCGTCATATATCATCATAATTGCCCTTCACTTGCACGACCGAACAATGTGAATAATAATAATAGTGCACGTGCATTGGACTAAGCTGGAATCTGTAGGCATTCAATAAATAGGATAAGACAAGGCAATATGGGCTCTTTTGTCAGATCAACAATAATGCATATAAGAGCCACTACAACAATTTAATTATGGTCTTCTCCTATCGACCCCAAAGAAAAGAAAAGAAATAAAACTATTTACACGGGAAAGCTCCCAACAAGCAAAAGAAGAACATGAAATATTTTTGGGTTTTCTTTTTAATTACTGCAACAAGCATGAAAGTAAACTAATTAAGAGCTACAACTAATTTTTTTCGTTTTTTCTTAAGGTTTATTAAACACACAAGAAGAAAGCATAAAAAGGAAATTAAACTAGAATGGATGATACAATGAAAAATTATGAGCACCGACATCTGGCAATGAGTGTGTGAGCATAAATGTAATGTCGGTGAGAAATACGTACTCCCCCGAGCTTAGGCTTTTGTCCTAAGTTGGTCTATGGCCACGGCTGGCCTGGCTGATATCCATAATAGTAGTTGGGGTCGTACTGTGATGCAACAGCTATCGCCTGCTGAGCTGCAGCATGGCGACCAACAGCCTCCTCTCTCCTCTCGTACTCATCTGCCTCCTCTCTGGTAATAGTATATCCTCCTCTTGCCTGATAATCAAAGAAAGTAGGAGCAGGGAGAGTAATACGGACAACACGACGTCTGTCAAAGATTAGTCGATACTGGAGAGGTGATTCGTTCCTCTCGACAAACTGGTGGTGAACCATAGCATTAAAATCTAGATAGGCAAGAGGTAATTCAATATCATCTTCGCGCACATCTATACCAAGAAAATTAGCTACGCGGGTTGCATAAATTCCACCAAAGAAATCTCCATTAAATCTATTAAGATGCAACCTACGTGCAACAACGGCTCCCAAATTATGAGATTTGTCTCATAACACAGCACTCCTAAGAATACTGAGGTCAGGGACGCACATGTGACATGCCTCATCTTTACCATTTATGCATCTACCTTGGAAGAGAGCAAAATAATGTATAGCAGGAAAGTGAATGCTCCCTATGGTAGCTTGTGTAATATCTCTAGATTCCCCCAAAGTTATAGTAGCAAGAAAATCTCTAAATTCAGATTTGCGAGGATCCCTTATACTACCCCATTGTGGAAGTTTGCATGCAGTGGTAAAATCCTCTAAGTCCATGGTATAAGATTTATCATAAAGATCAAACAAGACAGTTGGAGAATTACGTGAAGTGGAAAATTCAAACCTCCTCACAAAGGAACTAGTGACATTATGATACTGGATGCACTTCTCTTCCTCGAAGCTCACAAGATCAGCGTTACGCAAATATGCGTTGAATTCTTCTTTTATTCCCGCTCGATCCATAAAATTTTTAGAAGGCCACTCACAAGGACGCACTGGAGCGTCTCTTGGTGGCTCTTCATCAGCATCATGCATTGCAAGCCTGGGTCCTTGCTTCCTTGAAGAACCACCATGGAACATCTTCCTAAGCATTTTTCTTCCTCTGAAAAATTCTGAAAATTGTTAGTAACTTCAAAATAAAAGTAAACCAAACTCATTAATATTGATAGCAAATACTCCTACAAGTGCCTAGGGCCTATATCATGCATCAAAACTACTTTTGACCATATAAATTTGACATGCAAGCTCAAGAACAGGGTCACCTAAGCAGCAAAAATTTGCAATGAATAAAGCATTAGAGCAAAAACTAATTGGACCAATGGAGGAGTCACATACCAAGGAACAATCTCCCCAAGCAGTTTTGTGAGAGGTGCTTTGAGCAAGGAGATCGAAAATGGCAGCAAAGTGAGCTAGAACTCGTGCTTGAGCTGGATATTCGTGTTTGGGGGAGGAAGAAGGAGTGTATGGGTGAAAGGATAAGTGGAGAAGGGCCACCATGGGCCCACGAGGCAGGGGGCGCGCCCTAGAGGGGTGGGCGGGCAGGTGGTTGGCCCCCTGGTGTGTTCTCAGTTCCATAAATCCTCAAATATTCTAGAAAAAAATCATATTTATTTTTCAGGGCATTTGGAGAACTTTTTTTTTCGAGGTGTTTTTATATTGCACGGATAATCAGATAACAGACAGAAACATATTTTTTTATTTAATATAAATAACAGAAAGTAAAAGTGGGGTACAGAAGGTTTGCCTTCTAGTTTCATCCATCTCATGATCATCAAAAGGAATCCACTAACAAGGTTGATCAAGTCTTGTTAACGAACTCATTCCGAATAACATGGAACCGGAGAAATTTCGAATAACACTATGTTACCTCAACGGGGATATGCACATCCCAAATAATAAGAATATCATATTTCTTCTTGACAGTAGGAAGAGGAAATTCAAAATCTCCAAATATAATCGATGGAATTTTTCCAATAGAGTTGATACTATGAACTTGAGGTTGTTTCCTCGGAAAGTGTACCGTGTGCTCATTACCATTAACATGGAAAGTGACATTGCCTTTAGTGCAATAAATAACAGCCCCTGCAGTATTCAAAAAGGGTCTTCCAAGAATAATAGACATACTATCGTCCTCGGGAATATCAAGAATAACAAAGTTCGTTAAAATAGTAACGTTTGCAACTACAACAGGCACATCCTCACAAATACCGACAGGTATAGCAGTTGATTTATCAACCATTTGCAAAGATATTTCAGTAGGTGTCAACTTATTCAAATCAAGTCTACGATATAAAGAGAGAGGCATAACACTAACACCGGCTCCAAGATCACATAAAGCAGTTTTTACATAGTTTCTTTTAATAAAGCATGGTATAGTGGGTACTCCTGGATCTCCAAGTTTCTTTGGTATTCCACCCTTAAAAGTATAATTAGCAAGCATGGTGGAAATTTCATCTTCCGGTATCTTTCTTTTATTTGTAATAATATCTTTCATATACTTAGCATAAGGATTGGTTTTGAGCATATCAGTTAATCGCATACGCAAAAAGATAGGTCTAATCATTTCAGCAAAGCGCTCAAAATCCTCATCATCCTTTTTCTTGGATGGTTTGGGAGGAAAAGGCATGGGTTTCTGAACCCAAGGCTCTCTTTCTTTACCATGTTTCCTAGCAACAAAGTCTTTCTTATCATAACGTTGATTCTTTGATTGTGGGTTATCAAGATCAACAGCAGGTTCAATTTCTACATCATTATCATTGCTAGGTTGAGCATCATCATGAACATTATCATTAGCATTATTACTAGTTTCAGGTTCATTACCAGGTTGAGTTTCAGCATCAGAAATAGAAACATCATTTGGATTCTCAGGTGTTTCAACAATAGGATCACTAGAAGCATGCAAAATCCTATCATTTTTCTTTTTCTTCTTTTTAGAAGAACTAGGTGCATCTAAATTATTTCTCTGAGAATCTTGCTCAATTCTCTTAGGGTGGCCTTCAAGATACAAAGGTTCCTGAGTCATTCTACCACCTATAGTCATAACTCTAACAACAATATCATTATTTTTACTATTCAATTCATTGAGCAAATCATTTTGAGCTTTAAGTACTTATTCTACTTGAGTGGTAACCATAGAAGCATGTTTACTAATAAGTTTAAGTTCACCTTTAACATTATCCATATAATCACCCAAGTGTCCAAGCATATTTGAATTGTATTTCAATTGTCTACCAAAATAAGCATTAAAATCTTCTTGCTTAGCCATAAATTTATCAAACTCATCTAAGCACGGGCTAGCAAATTTAGTAAATAGGATTATAGCTCTATCATATCTATAGAGAGAATTTACCTTTACTACCTGTGTCGGGTTATCAAGACCATGAGTTTCTTCAATAGGTAAAGGATTAAGATTATATGTTTCTTCAATAGGCGGTAAATTAAGACCATGTATTTCTTCAATAGGAGGTAAATTCTTAACATCTTCAGCTTTAATACCATTTTCTTTCATAGATTTATTTGCCTCTTGCATATCTTCAGGACTGAGAAATAGAATACCCCTGTTCTTCGGAGTTGGTTTAGGAATAGGTTCAGGAATTGGCTCCGGAGGTGTCCAATTATTTTCATTTGTCAACATATTATTCAATAGAATTTTAGCTTCATTCGTTGTTCTTTCCCTGAAAACAGAACCAGCACAACTATCCAGGTAATCTCTGGAGGCATCGGTTAGTCCATTGTAAAAGATATCCAGTATTTCATTTTTCTTAAGAGGATGATCAGGCAAAGCATTAAGTAATTGGAGAAGCCTCTGCCAAGCTTGTGGGAGACTCTCTTCTTCAATTTGCACAAAATTATATATATCCCTTAAAGCAGCTTGTTTCTTATGAGCAGGGAAATATTTAGCAGAGAAGTAATAAATCATATCGTGGGGACTACGCACACAACCATGATCAAGAGAATTAAACCATATCTTAGCATCACCTTTTAATGAGAACGGAAATATTTTAAGGATGTAAAAGTAGCGAGTTCTCTCGTCTTTAGTGAACAGGGTGGCTATATCATTCAGTTCAGTAAGATGTGCCACAATAGTTTCAGATTCATAACCATGAAAAGTATCAGATTCAACCAAAGTAATTATATCAGGATCAACAGAGAATTCATAATCCTTATCAGTAACAAAGATCAGTGAAGTAGCAAAAGCAGGGTCAGGTTTCATTCTAGCATTTAGAGATTGCTTACTCCATTTAGCTAATAATCTTTTAAGTTTAGTTCTATTTCTGCAAGCTAAAATGGCTAAAGAAGCATCTTGATCAAAAACATAACCCTTAGGAATGGCAAGTGCTTCTTCATCATCACTTTCATCAGTATCATCAGATTCAATATTTTCAATTTCTCTAGCCCTAGCAAGTTGTTCATCAAGAAAATCACTAAGTGGCATAGTAGTATCAGGCATAGAGGTAGTTTCATCATAAGTATCATGCATAGCAGAAGTGGCATCATCAATAACATGCGACATATCAGAACGAATAGCAGAAGCAGGTGTAGGTGTCGCAAACTTACTCATAATAGAAGGTGAATCAAGTGCAGAGCTAGATGGAAGTTCCTTACCTCCCCTCGTAGTTGAGGGATAGATCTTGGTTCTTGGATCTTTCAAGTTCTTCATAATGATAAGCAGATATATATATATCCAAAGTGACAAAAAGAATAGAGCTATGCTCCCCGGCGACGGCGCCAGAAAATAGTCTTGATAACCCACAAGTATAGGGGATCGCAACAGTTTTCGAGGGTAGAGTATTCAACCCAAATTTATTGATTTGACATAAGGGGAGCCAAAGAATATTCTCAAGTATTAGCAGCTGAGTTGTCAATTCAACCACACCTGGAAACTTAATATCTGCAGAAAAGTGTTTAGTAGCAAAGTAATATGATAGTAGTAGTAACGGTAGCAAAAGGTAACAGTAGTAAAAGTAATGTTTTTGGTATTTTGTAGTGATGATAGCAATAGCAACGCAAAAGTAAATAAGCGAGGAACAATATATGGAAAGATCATAGGCAATGGATCGGTGATGGAGAATTATGCCGAATGCGGTTCATCATGTAACAGTCATAACCAAGGGTGACACAGAACTAGTTCCAGTTCATTGATATAATGTAGGCATGTATTTCGAATATAGTCATACATGCTTATGGAAAAGAACTTGCATGACATCTTTTGTCCTACCCTCCCATGGCAGCGGGGTCCTTACGGAAACCAAGGGATATTAAGGCCTCCTTTTAATAGAGAACCGGAACAAAGCATTAACACATAGTGAATACATGAACTCCTCAAACTACGGTCATCACCGGTAAGTATCCCGATTATTGTCACTTCGGGGTTAACGGATCATAACACATAATAGCTGACTATAGACTTGCAATATAGGATCAAGAACACTCATATATTGATGAAAACATAATAGGTTCAGATATGAAATCATGGCACTTGGGCCCTAGTGACAAGAATTAAGCATAGCAAATTCATAGCAACATCAATCTCAGAACATAATGTACACTAGGGATCAAACCCTAACAAAACTATCTCGATTACATGATAGATCCCATCCAACCCATCACCGTCCAGCAAGCCTACGATGGAATTACTCATGCACGACGGTGAGCATCATGAAATTGGTGATGGAGGATGGTTGATGATGACGATGGCGACGGATTCCTCTCTCCGGAGCCCCGAACGAACTCCAGATCAGCCCTCCCGAGAGGTTTTAGGGCTTGGCGGCGGCTCCGTATCGTAAAACACGATGATTTCTTCTCTCTATTTTCTCTCTCCCCAAAACTCAATATATGGAGTTGGAGTTGGAGTCGGAGAGGCAACAAGGGGCCCACTTGGTAAGGGGGTGCACCCTAGGGGGGCAGGCGCGCCCCCCACCCTCGTGGTAAGGTGGTGGGCCCCCTAGCCTTCATCTTTGGCACGTATTTTTCTTATTTTCTGAAAAGTGTCTCCGTGACATTTTAGGTCATTCCGAGAACGTTTGCTCCTGCACATAAATAACACCATGGTAATTATGCTGAAAACAGCGTCAGTCCGGGTTAGTTCCATTGAAATCATGCAAGTTAGAGTCCAAAACAAGGGCAAAAGTGTTTGGAAAAGTAGATACGTTGGAGATGTATCACTCCTCCACTTATTCCTGCACCCACACACTCGTTCTTCCTCCCACAAACACCATTATCCAGCTCAAACCCGAGTCCAAGCTCATTTTGCTGCCATTTGCGATCTCCTTGCTCAAAGCACCTCTTTTTTTGACTATAAATAGTAGGGCAAAACACCCCACTGCAATTTTTATAATCAGAAGACAAGGCCCAGCAGTACAAAGTAACAAGAAAAAAAGACAACAAGGGCTTGAGGGAAGCCCCATGAAAAGAAAAGAAAGAAGAAGAAAAGAGAGGAAGCTAAGAAGCTAGAAAAAACCCAAAATCAGACTAAGAGAAAGGCTAATGCTAGAGCTACAGCTAAATACCTAGGCAGGAAGAAGCTGCCAAGAAAGAGAAATGAAGTTATCCTTGAAGAACCAGCCATGAGTTGAATTGGTTGGCATGCTTTGGTCTCATCCTATGCTTGAGTAACTTCAGCTCCATCAGGAAAATGTTCTTCCATCCTTGAAAAGTGGGGTAGATATGTTCAAAGATCTTGTTGTTTCTGGAAATCCAAATATCCCAAGATCTAAGTATAATTATGTCCATGAGAAAAGGTAATCTTAGCTTTTCCTTAATGCCCTAGAAAGCCTAAAAAACAGATAAATTTGGAGTTCTGGTGGGGCAGATGTGATCCCAACATCTCTTGGCAAAAGTGCATCCCCAGAACAAGTGATGCAGGGTTTCCTCCTGTTGGCACCCCCTGAGGGCACAGTTATAGTCTTCTAACACAAATGTTTTCCTTCTCAGAGGATTTCTTGTATTGAGTCTGTCATGTAAAAGCATCCAGAAGAACATTTTGTGTTTGGGTTGGCATGATGAGTCCCAGATCCAGTTGAAGTGAGGTGGGGTTTGTTTGAAGCCAATCATAACATTGTAAGCCTTGGCAGAGGAAAAGTGTTCATTACCCCAGATGTAGCTCCAAGTGTCTGTGTGGTTCTGATATTGTGATTGCCTCATGGAGTAACACATATTTTCAAGCTGCAAGAATTGCTCATGAGCCTCCATTGATAATGGAAGGTGAAAGAGATCTTCAAGGTATTCGGTGGCCAGAACTTGCTACACTGTAAGTCTGTCATTAATCACAAAAGAGAAAAGATGGGGGAACTGATGTTGCAGTAATTGCTCAGACATAAGTCAAACCAGAAAAAAGCACTTCTGCCATCTCCCAAGTTGCACCTTGCTAAGCATTTAAACTATTGTATTAGTTGCAAGTTTGCCTTCCACCAGAAAGAACCTACTAATTCATCTCCTGGCAACTTGTCCTCATTGTAATGTGTCTCCCAAATTAAATTCACCCAAGGAATGTCATGTCTATTGTAGAACTTGTGTAAGTTTTTCATAAGCAGTGCCTTATTCTGTGTGAAGATATCCACGACTCCTAGCCCTCCATGACTTTTTGGTCTACAAACAGTGGTCCATTTTACTAAAGCCGGTCTATGGTCTTCCATATCTGGTCCTCTCCACAAGCAGTGCCTGAAATATTTCAAGATTTGCTGCTTAATAGTCAGTGGTACATCCAAGCAGCTCATGAAGAAAATTGTGAGAGATGCCAGAACTGATTTAACCATTAACAATCTGCCTGCATAGGTCATGAATGTGGCAAAGCCATCCAATCTTTTTGCAATCCTGTTAACCAGTGGTAAACACTGCTCCACTGTTGGTTTGTGAAGTCCTAAAGGAAGCCCAAGGTATGTGAATGGAAAGTGTACCATCTGGCAATTAAGTGTTCCAGCATAAATTTGAGCCCTCTCTTCCTGAATATTGATAGGTACCATGATAGACTTTTGGTAATTTACCTTTAAACCAGTGGCAGCTGCAAAAGTGTTTAATAGGGCTTTAGGACAGATGAGCTGTCTAGAATCAGCTTGCATTATTAACAAGGTGTCATCTGCATACTGGGCAATTGGAAAGTCAGTGCATGAATTTATTTGTAGAGGTGCATGAAGGAGGCCATTCCCATTGCTTTATTGATTACTGATTGGAGCAGGTCAGCAGCTATGACAAACAACAGAGGTGATAGAGGATCTCGTTGTGGTACTCCCCTTCTACAGTAAATCTTCTTACCAGGTATTCCATTCAGCATTACAACAGTTGAAGCAGAGTTAAATATTATTTCTATCCATGAGATACACTTATGGCCAAAACCTTTTGCTCTAAGAATGTCTATAATTGCTTGGTGTTCAATGGTATCAAATGCTTTTTCAAAATCTAGTTTCAACACAAGCAATCTTCCCTGGATTTATAGCATTGGTGAATGTATTCATAGGACCACCCCAAACAATCTTGTATAACCCTGCCCTTGAGAAATCCATATTGGTTAATGTGGATCATTCGTAAAATCACTTTTTGCAATCTATTTGCCAGTAACTTAGTGATGATCTTGAGCACCCCATTAAGCAAGGAAACGGGTCTAAAATCACTAGGGGTAAGGGGAGCACAGTTCTTGGGGATGAGGGTGATATATGAGGTATTGATGCTCTCCAGAGAAATATTACCTTCATGGAAGTCATGCGCCAAGTTTCTTAGATCAGCTCCAATAATGTCCCAGCAGGCTTTAATAAACTCATTATTGAAACCATCCGGCCCAGGTGATTTATCAGTAGGCAAGTCCTTAACCACATTATTTATTTCCTCATCTGAAAATGGTTGTTCAGTGTCCTTGGAGACATCTGGGTTGATCTGATTGGCAAGAAGGTTTTCCAAATCAAAATGCATAGTATGTCCCTTAGATTTTCCTAGTCTCTGTTTAAAGGATTCCCAAAGTAAGCCAGCCTTTCCATCATGATCAGTGATTTCTACTTGATCCTCATTAAGGAGCATTGCAATCTTATTATGCCTGTAATTAATTGAAGCTCTAATGTGGAAAAACTTTGTGTTTTCATCTCCAAATTTTACTCCTTTAACTTTTCCTCTTTGTTTCCAATATATCTTCTGGTTTTTCAAAATAGTGAGCAAGTGCTCTTTAAGCAAGGCTCTACAATTCCACTCTATGGTATCCAGTCTTCTAAATTCCTCAAAGAAGTCCAGAAGGAAAATGCACTCATTGATGTCTGCAATCTGCTTCTTAAGGCATGTAAAACTCTTTGACCATAATTTTAGGGCCCTCCTAAGGTTTTTGAACTTGGCATTGATCAACTTGGCAGGATTTGAGTAACCCACAGGAATGTCCCAAGCTCTTTGACTATGTCTTTAAAAGAGTTGTGCTTCAACCAGTAATTCACAAATCTAAACACTTTAGCTTTTGGAATAGAAGTTCCCACTTTAATCAAACATGGCAGATGATCAGAAATAGGTCTTGCAAGAGGAAGAGCTAGGGAATCTGGGTATGAAATCATCCAGGAAGAAGAAGTGAAGAACCAGTCAAGTTTTTCTAATAGTGGGTTTTCCTACATATTACTCCAACTGAATTGTCTACCTTTTAATGGTATTTCAAGCAAACCTAAATTACTAATAACTTCATTATGAGGAGCATTTGATTGACATCTCCCCCTGGTTTGTTTCTGTCACTTGGAGATCTGGTGAAATTGAAGTCACCCATTACTATCCAATCCACATCAGGGGGCATTTGGATGTTACTAAACCATTGCAGAAATTTAGCTTTGTCTTCCTGGTTGCTAGGACCATAGATGTTTGTCAAAACCCAATACTGGTTGGAAATGTTACAAGTGAATTTCATGGAGAGAGAAAACTTGTTTTGGAACAAAACTTCTCCATGAAAAAGAGAACCAACCCAGATAACAATTATGCCTCCAGAGGCCCCAACAGAAGGTAGGTACTCAAATTTATTAAATCTGTATGGACAAAAGTTATGAACATAAGACAAGTCAAATCCCTCCCTGTTGGTTTCCTGCAAACATATAATCCCAGCTGCACTCTCTTCTATTTTTTGCTTTAAAGCTAGCCATTTGGCTTCTGCATTTATGCCTCTAATGTACCAATTTAATATGTTCCAAGATCTCTTGTAATTCATTAAGTAACATGGTTGTTATTAAATTGCTATCAAAGACCAGCCTTTGATAGACCACCACACAGCACCCATAGAGCCTGAATAAATACTGAGTGCGATGGGTTACTTGCAGAAATCCAGGTGCCCATATTAGCCTCATACCAGTCTTCCAGAAGTGCAAACCATTACAGCAAGAGCCAGACAGACTACCAGGAAAGGTCCCAGTCGTACACATAACAAAATGCCTCAGGCAGTACATAGAGTTCAATATTTGAGAAACTAACTTAGGAACATTCTCCCCATGGACCCTGGCTGTGCAGCCAAAATGTAGAAAGGGTTTACTAATCATTCTGCACTAGGGTTGGAGTTGTTATTCTCCTTGGCCTTGGAATTCTTGGCCTCTCCATCGGATTCCTTGCTTCTAGCCCTCTTGGCCATGTTCTCTTGCAGGTCCTCTCCAGCCACCTTGCAAAAGGATGAAGTGAGATTTTTAACTACTTTACTGTGTAAAACTGGAGGAGCATCATTGCAAGGGAGACATGCTTTTCCTGAGCAAGAATTTCTTTTAAAACCTTTGTTTTCCTCTCTAATTCTTCCACTTATTCTTACCTGAGTTTTAACAAGGGGTCCCTTTCCCCTCCTTTTCCTGGAGATTGCTTCACCAGCAGGTAAGAGTATCACATTAGTTGGAGAAACCATTTTTAGAGGACTGCCTGCTTCAGAAGCAGAGTGGGCTGCTGGACTACATCCAGCATTTTCTTTGTTAATACCAGCAGGTGACTGTAACTTGCATACTGGGGCCTGAGAGACAGAGCACTTATCAGGGATACAAAAAGTCATAGTATCTTCTTCTTTGCAGTTTTCAATCAAAATTTGCCATAAGGGTGATTTCAGAAGGTGCAAGGTCCTATCAAATTTGTCTGGAGTCAGAAGCAAGTGCAAAATAAAGTTAAACCAACTTACTAGAATTTCTGAAGAGAAAGAACTTGCCACCTGTGTGGGTGAAGGAGAAAAATGTTTCCCCCAGAGCTCAATACCTTCCTCAGACATAAGATGTGCACAGTCAATAACAGAAACAACATGTTGTGAGGCCAACTGGAACAATTCTTGTGGACTAATCAGGGAAGTAGAAGAAATATCCAAATTAACATTTGCTATACCTGCAGAAGGACCACCACTTTCCTTAATAGAGCTCAATGGACCCTCAGTAGCTGTTGGCACTTCTTTGAGAATACTCTGCTCTGCTGCAAGTTGTGGGTCTACTGAAATTTGCTGTACTGCAGTAGCACCAGAGGCTTCTACAGCTTCAAGCACCTGAATTTGTAGAGCCTCTTGAATGAGACCAGTGTCGTTCTGAATTTCATTGACAATGTTTAGACCAGGCACTTGTTGATCCACAGGTGCAATGAATTCACCCTCTTCCACATCATTTTCAGCATCAGATGGGTAAGCTTGCAGTAAGTTATGAAGACCATCACCAAGAGGGGCCTCAAAATTTCCCAGGGCCACTTGATTAACCTCCTGATTCTGAATATTAGGTCCACCATTGTGTGAGGACAAACCTTCAGATAAAGAAAGTGTTGTGGTAATGCTGCTGTTGGGCAAGACTTCATTTGCATCTATCTGAACTTCTTCTTGCTGTTGCTACTGAATTATATCCATAGGCTGAGCTGCTGGCTGAGGAAAAGCCCAATGTCCCTGCTCATCCCACTCTTCCCACTCTGCATTGTCTGCAGGTACATTGTTCAATTGTAAGTTATGAAATCCTGGAAAGTCATTAGCATTCTGAGGAATGGGGTGGGGATCAACTCCTGGTGGAGGGAATGGGTCCTCATCTGCAGGGCCACCACCCTGCATTTCCTCCAGCAACACCTCAATAGAACTAGTTAGAGATCCTTCTTCAAAGTTTTCTCCTTTAGACCAACGAATGCTCTTTGGAATTTCAATCAAGTATGTCACTCTTGCCTTGACCAAGATCTTGCCCTTTAGAGCATCTTCCTTTTCCCAGTGAATGGTTCTTCCAAATTTTGCTATTGCAGTGGCAATATCTTCAGTGTTACAGTGGTCGAAAGGAACACCAACAATCAGTAGCCAGCACACCCTGTTAAACTGCACCTCTCCTCCAGTTTCTACCCTCGTTATGCTTGGTAAATATGATGAAAACATCCCCAAAAGCAAGAGGGTTGTCTCTAACCAGCCTGTCCCTATCACGGATGTTCCTAAACTAAACATATGCCACCCCAAATGGGCAAGGCTGAATCTCTCGAAAGCCAACTTGAGCATCTGGGTCATTTTGCAGAAAATCTTCCAAAACCTCACGGACGTTGTGGAAGTGTACCTCATCGGGAAGAGGGTGGATGGTGGCGACGGCCCAATCCTCATGGCGACGCGGTTGAGGTGGAAGAACCACCCTGGTAACTCCATTTCTTCCCTCAATCTGCTGAATATGGAACCCGTGTGGTACAAATGGCTAAGGATAGATGGGAATGTTCACCATAATGGCCTCTCCAGATGAGTGGAGCTCGGAGTCTGACAACAATGGCGGAGGGGTTGAACGAGTTTGCACAGAAAGGGAAGTAGGAGTGGAATGCGAGGAGTCTGTCTGTGGTCTTGGTTGAAAATTTAGGAAATGCCCCGAGACCAGCTCCCTAAAAGAGGCAACCAATCTTGGCTCCTGGGCCAGCCCAATGTGCCTGAACCAGTCAGCAACTACCCCCTCAGCCCAGGCTTCGGCTGGTGGGCTGCTGAAGGTTGCTACTGGGATAAATGGCCACAACCCAGTAAGCATGGGCTTGGGACAGAAGCACGCCAGGTGACCCACGTCACCACATGCAAAGCATGCACGTTCGGAATAACGTGTATTATTGTCTGAATCCGAAATGCGGTCCTGATCCTCAATAATGGGCTCATTAACCTGATCCTCAATAATGGGCTCATTAACTGCTGTCGTAAAATTCCGTAATGAAGGCTGACTCAAATCACGCGCCGAATCAACTGCCCTAGATAACCGCTGAAATACCGACCTATGGTCCCTCATCGGAGCTGCACTCTGGCGATCGCCGGAGCAAAGAACAATGGCTTTGCCCTTATGACCGACAACGGTCCACTCAGCATCTAACTCTTTGTAATACAGAAATTCTTCACGACGCCAGTTAGGACCCCCATTACCCCAAAGACTAAAGACCATCTCAAAATCTTTTTCAACCACTCTCCCCACATTCTAAATGTGAAAACCCACCGATTTGGAAGCAACAGAGAACTTGAAAGAACGGTCCTTGAGAGAGGAGACCCTAAAACCTTGAGGATAACCTCCAAAAGTTGACTGAAGAGCAATACTAACCGTATGCGTATCCAACTTGAATGTAGCCCGGCAGAATGACACGACCAAGATGAATTCCTTTTGCCGAAAGCCAGGAGAGAAGACCACGGGGTGCCCAAACGTGCTCCTCATGGCTTCTTGAAACTTCTTTCCCCTCTCGAAGTTGAGAGAAAAAGGTGCCATAGTTCCACAGAGAAGTGATGCACGTGGATGAGACAAGGTGACAAGGTGGACGCCGAGGCCAGAGTGGCCGCCGACGTAGAAGGAGGTGGCCGTCGGGGCCGGAGTGGCCACCGGCGAGGTAATCCCCTAGGAGAGCCCAGTATTTCCCGTCCTTCAGTTATGTATTCAAAGCACCTCTTGGGGGGATTGTTCCTTGGTATGTGACTCCTCCATTGGTCCAATTAGTTTTTGTTCTAGTGCTTTATTCATTGAAAATTTGTGCTACCTGGGTGACCCTGTTCTTGAGCTTGCATATCAAATTTATATGGTTCCAAGTAGTTTTGATGCATGATATAGGCTCTAGGCACTTGTAGGAGTGGTTGCTATCAATATTGTTGAGTTTGGTTCACTTTTAATTGAAGTTACTAAAAATTTCAGAAATTTTTCAGAGGAAGAAATATGTTTAGGAAAATGTACCAAGGTGGCTTTTAAAGGAAACAAGAACCCAGGCTTGCAATGCGTGATGCTAATGATGAGCCACCAAGGGACGCTCCAGTGCGGCCCTGTGAATGGCCTTCAGAGGACTTTATGGATCGAGCGGAAATCAAGGACGAATTTAATGCATATTTGCGTAACGCTGATCTTGTGAGCTTCGAGGAGGAAAAGTGCCGCCAGTACCACTATCTCACTAGTTCCTTTATGAGGAGGTTTGAATTTTCATCTTCACGCAATTCTCCAACTGTCTTGTTTGATCTTTATGAAAAATCTTATACGATGGACTTAGAGGATTTTACCACTGCTTGCAAACTTCCACAATGGGGTAGTGTTTGGGAACCTCACAAATCTGAATTTAGAGATTTTCTTGCTAGTATAACTGTGGGGGAATCTAGAGATATAACACAAGCTACCATAGGGAGCATTCACTTTCCCGCTATACATTATTTTGCCCTCTTCATAGGTAGATGCATTAATTGTAAAGATGAGGCATGTCACATGTGTGTCCCTGACCTCAGTATTCTTAGGAGTGCTGTGTTAGGAGATAAGTCTTATAATTTGGGAGCCATTGTTGCACGTAGGTTGCATCTTAATATATTTAATGGAGATTTCTTTGGTGGAATTTATGCAACCCGCATAGCTAATTTTCTTGCTATAACCATACGTGAGGATGATATTGAGTTGTCTCCTGCTTATTTGGATTATGAGGCTATGGTTCGTCATCAGTTTGTTGAGATGAACGATCAGTTCCTCCAGTACCGACTAATCTTTGACAGCCGACGCACCTATCATGTCGCTCTCCCTGCTTCTACTTTCTTTGACTTTCAGGAAAAAGGGAGATATTTTATAACCAGAGAGGAGGCGGAAGACTATAAGCGGAGAGCTGAGATAGATCGCCTCCAAGCTGCAGCCCACGATGCAATGACTGCTGCATCTCAGTATGACCCCAACTATTACTATGGATATCCGCCAGGCCAACCGTGGCCATAGACCAACTTAGACCAAAAGCCTAAGCTTGGGGGAGTACGTATTTCTCACCGACATTACATTCATGTTCATACACTCATTGCTAGATGTCGGTGCTCATACTTTTTCATTATACTATCCATGATAGTTTATTTCCTTTTTATGCTTTCTTCTTGTGTGTTTAATAAACATTAAAAAAAATTAGTTGTAGCTTTTAGCTAGTTTTAATTTCCATGCTTGTAGTAGTAATTAAAAAGAAAACCCCAAAAGATTTCCTGTTGTTCTTTTGCTTGTTGGGAGCTTTCCCATGTAAATAGTTTTATTTCTTTTCTTTGGGGGTCGATAGGAGAAGACCATGATTAAATTGTTGAAGTGGCTCTTATATGCATTATTTTTGATCTGACAAAAGAGTCCATATTGCCTTGTCTTCTCCTGTTTATTGAATGCTTGCAGATTCCAGCTTAGTCCAATGCACGAGCACTATTATTGTTACTCACATCGTTCGGCCGTGCAAGTGAAAGGCAATTATGACGATATATGATGGACTGACTGAGATGAGAAAAGCTGGTATGAACTCGACCTCTCTTGTTTTTGTAAATATGATTAGTTCATCGTTCCTGATTCAGCCTATTATGAATAAACATGTTTACAATGACAACTATAGATCATATTTTCTTGTGCCATGCTTAATTAGCTAGGAGCTTATAATGGTTTACCTTGCATGACAACATGCTATTAAAATGGTTGTGATGTGGTATGATAGGGTGGTATCCTCCTCTGAATGATTTAAGTGACTTGACTTGGAACATGTTCATGCATGTAGTTGAAACAAAATCAACATAGCCTTCATGATATTTGTGTTCATGGTGGATTATATCCTACTCATGCTTCCATTTGGTGTTGATTAATTTTAATGCATGTTGACTGTTGTCGCTCTCTAGCTGGTTGCTTCCCAGTCTTTTGCTAGCCTTCACCTGTACTAAGTGGGAATACTGCTTGTGCATCCAATCCCATAAACCCCAAAGTTATGCCGTGTGAGTCCACCATACCTACCTATATACGGTATCTACCTGCCGTTCCAAGTAAATTTGTATGTGCCAAACTCTAAAACTTCAAATAAATATCCTGTTTTGTATGCTCGAATAGCTCGTGTATCAACTAGGGATGTCTGTATGTTCCATGGTAGGCGGGTTATTCTCAAGGGGAGTGGACTCCGCTCCTCACTCACGAAAGTGGCTGGTCACCGGGATACCCAGTCCCATGCTTTATGCAAACTAAATCAAAATAATTGCAAATAAAACTCCCCCTGGGACTCTTGTTAGTTGGAGGCACTCGTTGTTTCGAGCAAGCCATGGATTGATGCATGTTGGTGGAGGGGGAGTATAAACTTTACCATTCTATTTGGGAAGCGCCTATAATGTGTGTAGCATGGAAGATATCGCCATCTCTTGGTTGTTATGTTGACAATGAAAGTATACCGCTCAAAATATTATTCATCTCTATTTCAAAACCGAGCTCTGGCACCTCTACAAATCCCTACTTCCCTCTGCGAAGGGCCTATCTATTTACTTTCATGTTGAGTCATCATCCTCTTATTACAAAGCACTAGTTGGAGAGCACCGCTATCATTTGCATTCATTACTGTTAGTTTACATTGAGTATGACTTGACTGGATCTCTTTTACCATGAATTACAATGTCTAGTCAGTCCTTGATCTTTAAAGGTGCTCTGCATTTATGTTTTGCGGTCTCAGAAAGGGCTAGCGGAATACCATCTTGTTATATCATATTATGATTGTTTTGAGAAAGTGTTGTCATCTGAGATTTATTATTATTGCTCGCTAGTTGATTATGCCATTGATATGAGTAAACATGAGACCTATGCGTTATTGTGAATATGGTTAGTCTATAATCTTTGCTGAAAACTTGAATGTTGGCTTTACATATTTACAACAACAAGAGCAAACAAAGTTTGTAAAAGTTTTTCTTTATCACTTTCAGTTTGTCAACTGAATTGCTTGAGGACAAGCAAAGGTTTAAGCTTGGGGGAGTTGATACGTCTCCGTCGTATCTACTTTTCCAAACACTGTTGACCTTGTTTTGGACTCTAACTTGCATGATTTGAATGGAACTGACCCGGACTGACGCTGTTTTCAGCAGAATTGCCATGGTGTTATTTATGTGCAGAAACAAAAGTTCTCGGAATGATATGAAACTTCACGGAACGTCTTTTTGGAAATAATAAAAAATCCTGGCAAAAGATCAAGACTAGGGGGCCCACACCCCAGCCACGAGGGTGGGGGCGCGCCTGCCCCCTGGCCCCCCCGGAGCTCCTCCGACCTCAACCCCAACTCTATATATTCACTTTTGAGGAGAACAAAATAAAGGAGAAGGATTCATCACATTTTATGATACGAAGCCGCCGCCAAGCCCTAAAACCTCTTGGGAGGGCTGATCTGGAGTCCGTTCGGGGCTCCGGAGAGGGGAATCCGTCGCCATCATCATCATCATCATCAATCTTCCTCCATCACCAATTTCATGATGCTCACCGCTGTGCGTGAGTAATTCCATCGTAGGCTTGCTGGACGGTGATGGGTTGGACGAGATTTATCATGTAATCGAGATAGTTTTGTTAGGGTTTGATCCCTAGTGTCCATTATGTTATGAGATTGATGTTGCTATGACTTTGCTATGCTTAATGCTTGTCACTAGGGCCCAAGTTCCATGATTTCAGATCTAAACCTATTATGTTTTCATCAATATATGAGAGTTCTTGATCCTATCTTGCAAGTCTATAGTCACCTACTATGTGTTATGATCAAGCAACCCCGAAGTGACAATAATCGGGACCACTCCCGGTGATGACCGTAGTTTGAGGAGTTCATGTATTCACTATGTGTTAATGCTTTGGTCCAATACTCTATTAAAAGGAGGCCTTAATATCCCTTAGTTTCCGCTAGGACCCCGCTGCCACGGGAGGGTAGGCCAAAAGATGTCATGCAAGTTCTTTTCCATAAGCACGTATGACTATATTCGGAATACATGCCTACATTACATTGATGAATTGGAGCTAGTTCTGTGTCACGCTAGGTTATTACTGTTACATGATGGACCGCATCCGGCATAATTCTCTATCACCGATCCATTGCCTACAAGCTTTCCATATATTGTCCTTCGCTTATTTACTTTTCCGTTGCTATTGTTACAATCACTACAAAATAACAAAAACACTACTTTTTCTACCATTACCTTTTGCTACCGTTACCACTACTATCATATTACTTTGCTACTAAATACTTTGCTGCAGATATTAAGTTTCCAGGTGTGGTTGAATTGACAACTCAGCTACTAATACTTGAGAATATTCTTTGGCTCCCCTTGTGTCGAATCAATAAATTTGGGTTGAATACTCTACCCTCGAAAACTGTTGCGATCCCCTATACTTGTGGGTTATCATCTGTCTACGGCTTTCAGCCCGCGCATGACTAGGTTTGTGACGTCCGACAGATGGCCGTCGTCGCGTGTCGGGGCACGTCCTCGCGATACGTAGATCGATCTGGTATATCTTGCTTTATTGTTCAGGTCATGTCGAAGGTCATATGTATGACCGTGAACTGATTTGCCTCTGCCTTTGCGGTGAGGCGGGGCGGGCTGGTGTTCGGCTTGAGTTGCCGGTTTGTCCCGGCCACGTGGTGGTCGGTCAGCCGCATTGCACGACGATGGTATGTGTTCTGGCGCCTCATCGTCGAACTGAGGTAGTAATTTGCGCTTTGGGTAGCTTTTGGCCGGGCACTTGAGGCCGTATTCTTCGGCTGGACGTTAGTCCATTTATCATTGAGCAGATCTTGGTCAGCTTGAAGCTGCTGCTGTTTCTTTTTCAGGCTCCTTGCAGTGGCTATTAGCTGGTGCTTGAAGCGCTCCTGCTCAAGAGGTTCCTCGGGCACGATGAAATCCTCGATGCCGAGGCTTGACTCATCCTTGGAGAACGGAAGATAATCACTGTCCTCCGAGTCCTCGTGCGTGGCCTGTTTACCAGGGCTAACCTACCCATCTTCCCGCTCATCATGTTCGGTAGCTGCGTCAACGAGGTCTTCATTGTCTTCGACACCTTCCGGAGTGTTATCTTCTCCTGTGTCGGTGTTGCTATCTTTACCGCGGCGTGATTTAGAGCGGCACCACTGACGCCGGCGTTTCGATTGTATCTCAGGAGGTTTATCCTCAACTAGATCTTCTTTGTCATCGCCGTTGTTCTCCTTTAGTGCATCCACCATGTATACATCGTACGATGAAGTGGTCGTCCAGCGTTCGGTGAACGGCGGGTCCTGGGCCTCTTCTTCTCCGGCATCGTCGTCCATACCGTCGATGTCATCGGAGCCGTAATCAAGCATGTCAGTTAAGTCTTCGACAGTGGCTATAAAGTGGGTGGCAGGTGGGGAGCAAAATTCCCTGTCATTAGGTTCTAGTTCGAACCGGCTATATTTCGGCTATGACTCCCCCGCTTAAGGATAGATTTTTTAAAATAAATTTAGCACATCGCCCAAGGGTGAGTGCTGGAAGATGTCCATGACGCTGAATTCGGTGATCGATAACCGATCATGCTCGACATGCGCGAACGCACATAGTTCAGAACTTTTAAACAGAAACGAGCCCGAGATTCCAGTGACACGGGCATTACCAGAGGTTAGGTCTATGTGCGGATCAAACACCGTGGAGTCTGCGGCTTCCGTGGCGGGGTTAAGCTTCCTGTCCTCGGACGGCGTGACCTGCTCCGGATCTAAGGCCAGAGTGGTTACAGGTGCAATTTCCTGGGTATGGCCCGATGACAGATCTAAGTCATGTTCATCGAGGTGATGGGGAGCGATTGCCGTGGTATCGAATCCGTCGAGGATCAAGTCTCCGCAGATATCTGCGACGTAGTTCAAGATCCCGAATCTGACCTGACGGCCAGGGGCGTAGCTGTCGATCTGCTCCAGATGGCCAAGCGAGTTGGCCCGTAGTGCGAAGCCGCCGAACACGAAGATATGCCCGGGGAGGAAGACCTCCCCTTGGACAGCATCGTTGTAGATGATTGAAGGAGCCATCAAACCTTTTGAGGACGGCACAGTGGAACTCTCAATGAAAGCACCAATTTCGGTGTCAAAACCGATGGATCTTGGGTAGGGGGTCCCGAACTGTGCGTCTAGGATCGATGGTAACAGGAGACGGGGGACACAATGTTTTACCCAGGTTCGGGCCCTCTGTAGGGAGGTAATACCCTACGTCCTACTTGATTGATCTTGATGAATATGAGTATTACAAGAGTTGATCTACCCCGAGATCGTAATGACTAAACCCTAAGAGTCTAGTATGGCTATGGTTATTCAGGATTCGGTCTATCTATGGACCTGGCCCTCCGGTTTATATAGACATGGGAGGGATCTAGGGTTACCCAAGGTCGGTTATAGAGAAAGGAATCTTCATAGTTGGTCGCCAAGGAGAGTCCTATCCGGACACGAGTAGAGTCTTCCATTTTTGTATCCTTACGGCCCATCAGTCCGGCCCATATCCAATAGATCGGACACCCGAGGACCCCCTAGTCCAGGACTCCCTCAGCCGCCTAAAAAGAGGGCGATGAAGCGGGCGAGTTTGGCGAGACCGAGGACGAGGCAGAGGACAATGCCGGCTCCGACGAGTCCCCACTCCGCTGGCGTCGATGAGGCCCTGCTCCGTCGAGACTCCGCAGCACCAACAACAAGGCAGAGGACACCTCCGGCTTCACCGAGGCCCCTCCCCGCTGGCAATGAGGCAGAGGCCCTACTCCGCCGAGGCCCCGCGGTGCCAACAACGAGGCAGCGGACACCGCCGGCTCCGCCGAGGCCCCGCCCCGCCGGCACCGAGGCAGAGGCCCTACTCCGCCGAGGCCCCGCCCCTCCAACAACGAGGCAGAGGACATCGCCGGCTCAGCCGAGGCCCCACCCTTCCGACAATGAGGGGGGATTTCCCCCGCTCCGCCGAGGCGCTGCCCCGCCGGCAACGAGACAGAGGATATCGCCAGCTCCGTCGAGGCCCCGCCTCGCTGCCAACGAGGTCGCGCCACGCAGAAAATGAGGAAGAGTAGAACACGATAGGTCGCCGCCGCTCTAGTCCAAGTAAGGCCACCGCTGCTACCCTTCGGTTGAAACCAAGCTAGGCGGGTTGACCATTGACAGCCGATTAGCTTCTTGGCGGCGACGTGGAGTTGGGGAGCTATGTTGGAGAAGGATGCTGCTTCAGTTACTTAACTGCAGGTGCAGTTGGGTCACTGGCATGTGGGCCCAAGAGGCAGCTAGCCCACATGTAAGTGACACAACTGCACCTGCTGTTATGTCACTGAAGCTCAGTCCGCTGGAGAAGAAGCTTCTGTTTGGCTCAGCCGGACACAGGTGCTACAGTTAATTAATTGTACCTCCGGCGCACCCCTTTTTCGTCAAAGAATGTATGAAATGTAATGAAATCCGGCAGTGTATGAATGCATTTAGTTCGATTTGTTTGAATTCCTCTATCACTAGCATTGGATGAACATGCAAAACAATACATACTAGCATTATTCCCAGGGTGATCACCCTGTTTGCAACAGTTTCACATGTACTCCCTCCGATACTTTTTAGTCTGCATATAAGTTTTGTCTAAAGTCAAAGTATCTCTACTTTGACCAATCTTATAGAAAAAAGTATCAACATTCACAATGTAAAATCAACTGACTTGAAAGAAATCTAATATGCAAAGTAAAAAGGAACAGAGGGAGTACAAAATTTAGCGTTCATGTACATTGCAATCAACACACAGGCCTGGCAATTCATAGAGAACATTCAAAACAATCCATGATTATGCATCTCAGCGATTCACATGTCAGAGCCAATATTTACTTCACAACTAAAGAATAAAGAAAAATCGATTGATGCTGCTAACAGCAACGGGCATCCCATTCAAAAATATCAAATGCATGTCTTCTTGCTAACATCAATGAGCAACGTTTGACAAGGTTGTCTCGTTCCAAAATGTCAAATGCGTGTTATTTTGCATACATCATTGAGCAAACTTTGACAAGGTTTTCCCATTCCAAAATATCAAATGCCTAGGATTATGGAATGGGCAGGGTATGCCATCAGTTCGGACATTGACATGGCACCTCGTGCTAAATAAACCAACTGTTCTTTTTGTGCAGTTCCACCAAAATCAACCAAATTCGTGCGTAGCTTGTATGATTTCGCCTTTATATGTTGCAATGCCTTGAACATATCTGCACCTCCTTTCTTGTGGTGGAAATGAATGAGTCAAGAATATTCGATGTATTCGTGAACATTTTGTGTAGTTCCCATTGAAATCGAGCTGAGCACCCCTGTTTGCATAAATACAAAAAAGTGATTAGTATAAAGCAAACTATACTATGAATTGACAGTTTAAACAGTCAACCTACATGATCCATGCAGAGCACACATTTAAAAAAATGGAACTCACCGGAAGGAATCGTAAAACAACATTGTACTGGCTATCACAGCAACAAAGATGGAGATCCGTGAGTCCTTCTGAGCTGAAGTTAGTTTGTTCTTGTGGGCAATAATGTAACCATCCTTCAACTGCTCCCTTCTTAAGAAGAGAGACTTGGCTTCTTTATCCTAGCATAATCAGAACTACGCACTTCACGTACTCCATATTCTTCTTCAGAGGAGGATGATCCTGTTGTGCAAAGACAAGAGAACAACTAAATGCTAGCATCCCTGTTTGCTCGAAAAAAGGAAATGAAACATTTAAAACAACACGGATGAAGCACTTCTCAAGGACAATACCACTTTCTCATGAGAGTATCTAAATAGTAGAACAACACCAATAGAGATGACAAAGCTCAATCATAGGGATGAAATCCGTGGGCGAGTACCAACCTTTGTCAGGAGGCTTATTGTGTAGAGCATACAGATCAAGCACTTCTCCAGAACCATATGTTGTTATCTACTGTGGTTGCCATGCTTACTATATACTCCTCGATTAGTTTAATGTTTCCAACATCTTCTTGTGCAGTTCAACTAAAATATATGGTATCTTCAAAGAAGATCCCTGTTTGCACAAGTAGAGATAATTACATATTACATTAAGAGTGGCATCAAATCAGTGGCAAAACAATTGCTCGTTCCAGCTATAGCAATAAATTAAGTTGCAAAACTATATGATTACTTGTGTCATCATAGTTCCAGTGCTTCATTACAGCATCGAGAGTTGATTTTTGTTTTTGTTCTGCTTGTTCTTCCCCTTCATCACTTGGTTCAATAACAGACAAGCTTCGCCTTCAATGTAAGATTTGGCATGTCAATTAGGGAGCACAAGTATAGCACTAAACAACAATGTTAATTATCAAATGAAAGTGGCAAAATACAGGCCAAAAGTTGTGAAATATCCTTATCTTACCTCAATGGGATATTACGGTGCACATACAGATTGGAAGTCTTGTCTCCATTTGTGTAGTTCCCAAAAATCAAGCAACATTAGCGTACAAGTAGCACAACATATGAAAGCACACTGCACAATCATGTGAAAGAAGGCTAGTACTGACCTCTCATGACGCGGAATTCAAACAACTCACAAGAAGAAGATCTGAACCAAATTTTCCAACATGGATAGGAAGTAAGATCTCCTCTTGTGTAGTTCCACTAAGATCAAGCAATCAAGCAACATTGTCGGTGTGACATTTTGCTTGAACTGCACAAAACACTCTTAAAACAAAAGTGGTTTGTGCAGTGCAACAAAAGGTCACAATAGCAACCAGGTGAAGTAGATAACCCTGTTTACATAGAGGTCCAAAGGAAACAACTAGTGGTCAATACCGAAAAGGCTTTCGCCCCGCTTTATAAATAAAGCAAACCGCCAACAGCACACATACATGGACTAGTTCAGCACACACACACCCAAGATACACAATAAAGTACAAAGGTTCTGCTGAGGGAACAACTCAACAAGCCCAAAACACATAAAATAAAAGGCGACCGCAGCCGGCGACGACGACGACGGCGCCCGGCATCTAATCAAGCTCTGGAGGAGGCGGAGGAAGCGACGGCAATAAGTGGACGACCATCGAGCGAAGGTCGGCAGTGAAGGAGGAGATGATGTCCCGGTCCCGTGGGCGGCTAAGCGGTCGCCAGAGCTGCAAGAAACCAGACAGTTTGAAGAGAGTGTTAGTGGCACGTCGGAGAGGGATGCGTTGAATCACAAGCCTATTGCGGATGACACAGAAGCCAATAACGGTGGATGACACATAAGCCAACAAAAAGAAGCATCGAACTTATCTAAATGGGAAAGAAAGCAAGACAGTAGCATTTCTCAAACGGTGGCATTGATTAATATTAACAGAGAGATTATATTAACAATAAAATTTGTTAAACATGTAATTTGCTTTTAACTGTGGCATTGCATCAATTTTCCAGCGGCATTATTAAAGAGTGTTTGTTTACAGGGACATTTTGGTGTAGGGACTAAAAAAAGTCCATGTCAATCCCATCTGAACCAAATAGAAGGGACTTTTAGGGACTAAAGAAAGAAGACCCCGAGGGAGAGTCTTTTTGGGACTTTTTCCAACAGTTGCCGCTGCCCCGCATCGCAGCTTGTCTCTATTAGTTCATTACTAGGGGTAACATGGTCTTTTAGCATGTCATTTAATAATCTCCAGTCCATGTTTAGTCCCTGGAACCAAGCAGGTAGGTACTAGGGAGTTTTTAACCAAACAGGGCCTTAGATTAATAACAGCTAAAGAGTTGCACGGGATAGTGGACGCAACAGCACCATGTGCATCTACCGATGTATGAAGGGGTGATGCACAGTCTGTTGCAACAAAGAACAAAAACAACCAAGGAGCATATTTGTGTTGGTCCCAGTTTTGTTACCTTTATACACCTTTCCCATGTTAGCGTAGCAAATCTAGTCCCGCTCAAACTCTACAGCCTTGTCCCCCAAAACAAAAGATCAGTTCGTTACAGATGTGTGTACCTTGTTTGTCATTGTTTCCCCTTTTCGACCAACGTAGGTTCTGGATAGCTAGTCTATACTAGTACTTTCCCCCTTCCTTTCCTCTTTGAACCACGTCCTAGATTCATGCTATACAACTTTCCCCACTACTTTCCTGTTTGATCCAACATCTAGATTTGAGTGCAGAAGCAGAAAAAGCCCACATGCAGCTAGAGCAATGCATGTGGAATAAGTAAATTATACCTTAAGGTTCTTGGGGTGTGGTTCGGTGGGCGACCGGAGGCCGTTCGGCCCACACTATGTACGTCGGCGAGGAAGAAGGGGTCGGAGGACCTCCCGCGCCGCCGCTGGGTGAAAGAGAATAGCTGCGCCGGTAGTGGATTCCCTCCCCCGCCGACGGCGACAACGTTAAGCCTCCTTCCCTTCCCGGTGGACGGATCCTGCCGGCTCTTTGACCAGCAATGAGGGGAGAGAGAGAGGCCAACAAAGTCTTGTTTAGATCTGGAGAGGGTGAGAGAGTTTGAAGAGAGCAACTACAAGCGCTGAGGCTCCAACGTGTATATATATACTAGAGAGAGTGTGAAGAGTGCAAACCCTAGAAAACAAGCGCCGAGGCTGCAACGTATACGTGATGAGGTGATTATATGGTCACTACAAGATCGTATAGCTCCGTATCCATCCATTTTGACCAGTCAAAGAATCCTCCTAGCACCGCCCCAGTTCACTTTCTCTGTCTGTCATGCGGGGCCTACCTGTCATTGGGTGGAAGAAAGAAGTCGAACAAAAACAAAATTATGCTCAAGTGTAGTTATCGAAACCGAGACCTCAAGTTTGATGAGCGAACAGGCTAACCAGCTACACCACCCCAACGTTATGTTTAACGAGAGGAAAATAACCTTTAATACATTCCTGCATTCGTGTGACAAGCATGTCGTGTTTATTTTTGCGTGGGAGTCATTGGGATTTAAATCATAATCATGTCATGTGTCTTTGGTGGTAAGGTCTTTTGGGATTTAAAGCAGTGTTGGTAGTACATAAATAATGCAGCCTTAGTCACCTTACTTTCCTCCACGTAGTACGTTGGGTCCCACCAGTCAGAGGGTGAAACAAACAAATTAATAAAAAAATTAAAAGCTCCAGCGGTGTATCTTACCTCACACATCTCGCTATTGCTCGTGAACACTATCCAATTGATCACTCTGTTCGCTCACGTATTATTTTAAGTGAATCCTTATTATAACATGCACACAATTTTGGGCACTTGTATTCGACCTAAGTCTTTGTGCCACCGTATCTCATACTACTCCCTTCATTTAGGTGTAATAAGTCACGTTAGAAGGTGTAGCGAGACCAAGGTGCAAGCAGATTTTTTTTGTCGAAACGAGGTGTAAGCAGATTGGACGAGAAGGAGAAACTTGACCGGTCCTTCCTCCAATCAAAGCCCTGATTTCTGTCTCTAAATGCAACAATTAATCACAACAACTAAGAGATGTCGTTTTAGCTACCATGCAGGGCCACGTATTAACTCGCATGCATCAACGCGTAGTTGCGCTCCATGCATTGGGTTTCCGGGGGAGATAACAAGGCAGAGTAAGGAGCGTTTGGTTACATTGCTAGGCTGGTCATAGTGGTGAGTAACTTGGACTAGTAACATGCATATGTTACTAGTCTATGCTACTACTTCCATAGTAGGTAGTAACATATGGATGGTAACTTGCAAGTCTTCATTAATTGAGATATAGACTCATTTTACCGCGGCGTGTGTGTGTGTCTTTAACAGCATGTGTGTATTAGATTAGTCACAGTGGGGAGTTACTTAGATTAGTAACATGCATATGTTACTAGTCTATGTTACTACCTCCACAGTGGGTAGTAACATATGTATTGTGTCATGCATCACTGCATTTATTATGTTGTAGACTCATCTATTCTTGATATGTGTGATGTTACAGTAACTAGATATGTTACCACATGCCTCTCTTTCTTCATTTATTATATGCCACATCATCTATTTTGCCTAGATAAGTGTGATGTTACCACCTATGTTACTCCCACTATGGGTAGTCTTAGAGAGAGCGACACATCGACCTACTCCTACAGAGAGATGGTGTGTAGTGTACAATTTAGCCGCGAGAGTCAGTGCATCCTCTCGTTTCCGGGCGTCCGGGCGGGACAGGAGGGACAGCTGCCACGCCCGCTCCTGACCAGCCTGGCCCACCCGAAGCCCCTCCATCGCCCCGTGCGCGCTTCCCGCCCGAAACGGTCAGCGTCGCTCCAAAGAATCGGTGCTGCATTCATGCCCGGGCAGAGCGGACGCGACCTCTCACTGGCGCCTGTGTTGAAGGGAGAAGCGGATGCAAGAGTGATGGTTGCTTCGTCCGTCCAACTTACTGCTGGGTCTATGTGATTTGACGGCTCATTGTTCATTATTACTGAGGTGGCAGGACTACTCGATGTCCCACGCTTTCGGTGAAAGGAGGTACTACTAGATTACAATTTTCTCCATTCTCAGCGGAGGAGTGCGAGAGCAGTGAAAACACGCAGGCTCAGTGATTACATGGCCCACCTCACACTATCACCATATTTTTTGGACACCGTGCGACACCTAACTCTTTACATAGTACTAGTATAGTACATACTATAATTTATCATCGAGATAAATTTGTACAATGCTATGAAGCTTCCAGCTTCTGTTTCATGTATCTTGCGTCCAAGGTTGCCCGTTGCAACATTTCATCAAATACAAAGGAGGCTAACATGCATGCTATTGCATCTCAATGATTGACAGATCATAGCCAATATGTACTCCCTTCGTTCCAAAATAAGTGTCTCAACTTTATGCAAACTTTAGTACAAAGTTGTACTACTACAAAAGTTGACACTTATTTTGGAACAGAGACAGCTAAAGAAAAAAATGATCCATGCAGTCCCTAGCCCTTGAACCGTAAACCCTAAGGCCTCCTTTGGTTTGTAGGATTTTTGTAGGAATTCTATAGGATAGGATTTGCAAAGGAAAAATTCCTTTGAATCCCTTTGGTTTGTAGGAATGGATTCCTATTCCTATGTAGGATAGGAATCAATCCTTCACGTTTTGGAGGGGAAAAAATTAGTCTAGACTCAATGGAAAAAATCCTATTCTATGCACCAAATGGCATCTCTTTCTCTATAGGAATTGATATGCATGTCATCTCACTTCCTATGATTTTCTGATTCCTATAAAATTCCTAACCTATGAACCAAAGAAGGCCTAACCAGGCTTTAATTTGCCGGCCACGTTGGAGCTTACGAAGAAATGAAGTTTGCAACCCTTTGACCATCGGATCATTTTGTGCAGTTTCACCAAAATCGAGATGAGCATCCCTGTGGCAAAGAAATTGAAGAAGCATGATTAGAATAAGATTACTAGGACTAGTTGATGAGACATAAACTCATCACAAATACAGTACGTAGAAGCCAGTAGAGGTATGTGCGGGGCAAAGAAGTAGAGAAATATCTACATGGAGTGATGTGGGCAGCTGGAGCAGTGGTGCAAGCCGGCTGTAAAGGGAGTTGTACCTGAGGGATGTCGGGATGTAGCTCAACCTATAGGAGGGTGGCGGGAGGAGGCAACTGCACACGTCGCGGCAGTGAGCAATGGATGAAGGCAACCTCACCGGCTTTGTGAGAGAGAACGGCGGGGACCCCTGATCGGCACGTGCCAATAGTGGGTTTTCTCCGTCGGCGACGGCGACCACATCTTCACTAAAAGCATCCACCCCTTCCCGGGGGCTGTTTGGTTTGTGACTAACTTTGCCAAAGATTTCCACACCTAAGGTTAGGCAAGTTTGACCAACTTAGGTGAGTGTTTGGTTCAAGCCACACCTTAGGCAAGCCACACTTGGACCCCACATGGCATACCCACAAAAAGTGTGGCAAGATTCCCTTAGGCTTGCTAACTTGTGGCTCTCATTTTGATGAACTAACCTTAGTCAAGTTTGGCAAAAATGTGTGGCAAAGTGTGGCAATGCTAGTCCTAAAACCAAACAGCCCGATCCGTCGGGATGTTAGAGATGTGGCCACAGTCGTTTTGTGTGAGAGAGTGTGAAGACTGAAGAGAGCAACCCTAGCAAGCAACCGTGTAGGCTCGTCCTGCCTACTAAAGGACATATATTCCAAACAATATGATAATCTCTCTAACCAAGGTAGGGACGAGGAGTAAATAGAGGGAGTAGTAAAATTTTCTCCTCCTCCTGCGAGCCACCGCGCGTGGGGGGGAGGGAGCGGGCGTAAAGGCGTACTAGTAAGCAAGCTTCACCTCATCTTGCGAGCCACCCCGCCCATGGGTGGGGGAGACGGCATACTAAGCAAGCTTCTCCTTGTTCTGCGAGTTGACGGGACACATCAAAAGTACTCCAGTGTATAGAGCCTTGCCTCTAAGGTAGGCCCCACATGGTTTGCCTCTTTTTTAACATAACGTGTCAAGTCGCAATTTGTTTTTTCACCCGTGGTAGATGATCGTCCATCAAGTGGACAACCAGTACACGTGTCAAATTATCACGTGGGCTGCCTTTTCGTACAGAAATGAGCTCCACCGTGTACTCGCACGGGTGTGGTTGGGAAAGAGACGGGAGTACGTGCGCCGTGCGTGCACCTCTTCTCTTCGTGCACGTCCCCCACCTACGTGGGTGTGTGCGAGAGAGATACAAACCTAGACAGATGGCGTGTGCACTCATGAGTGTTTTTTATTGGGGGGGGGGTGATTTCGTGAATGTATTTGTGGGAATATGTGTTGATGACATCTCAAACAAAATTTTGCATGCAATGTGTGTGAAATAGAGGCATATCCATATCATATAGAGAGGGCCAAAGGGGGCGATCCACAAGAAGAGAGGTAGGGGTCATAGATATCGATATAGTCAAAGAGAGGATCAAGTGGGTGGGTGCAAGATGGATGAAGAGAGCCATCGAACTTGTGTGTGTGCAAGTCAAAGATATAGGGCGACTGACCTACCATAACGTCACAGGGCACATGGCAAGTTTGTGTGCGGCAAGGAGACATGACTAGAGCACTCGATATATCGGTGTGTGTGTGGGGGGGGGGAGGGGGAGGCAGAGGCCTAACTAGAGAGGTAGAACGACTCGTATATGTGTTGAGAAGGAGAGACCCAACTATGTGTTGAGGGAGATGGGTCGACATCCATACATAACCGAAGGACGGGAAATAGGTTGGGACAGAGAGACAGAGAGATAGAGATAGAGAGGAGAGAGGGAGGGAGAGGGGTAGAGTGCTGGATGGGTGATGGAGTTGCTTCTCGAAGATGGTGGGAGAGGCCTACTAGACAAACTGAGGGTAGAACTGCAATATTATCAATGAGAGTGGAGATGTGTTTCTATGTGTGCCTGTGCGTGATAGATCTGTCGGGACGCATGCATGGATGATGAAGGGGAACCATGTGTTTGCTAAGCAAACCTAACTAGATCGGTAGATCAATTGTTATTTGTCGGAGGAAGGGAGAGACATAAGTTATGAGGTAGATCAATCGACATGTGGGGAAAATGAGTTATAAGGACCTAGGCTATATGTATAGTGGGAGATCGGTCGGTGTACATCCATTTATTAAAGGCAAATAAGGCCCAGCGAGATGGATAGACAGAGAGAATGGAGCTAGGAGGTGGTGCGAGAGGCCGAGCTACTAGCTAGATAGGGGGAGGAGTGTGCGGTTTTGAGATTGATGAAAAGAGGGGCGAGAGTTTACACGTGTGTGGGACCGTATGAGAGACACAAGTCATGGACACAGAAAGGAGGAGATGGAAGGTGCGTGTGTACATATGTTGTAGGTAGACGCTGGAGAGGTTTATCGATCGGTGTGTGTCGGAAAGGAGTTGTGGAGACTGTGGGAGAACGACCTAAAGAAAAAATGAATGTGCGCGATGGATAGAATGCTGAGGGAGGGGGAGGGGGAGGGCGTGTGCATGTACGAGAGAAAGTTAGTGCTAGCTACAAAGGTTAGAGGATTGTGTGGGTGTAAGAGACTAACAAAGATCATAATTTGATATGAAAGTGGATTCATATATTTGAATAGGAGATCATAGTGTTATAAACATATGCATGCATGAATATAGCGATGATACGTGTGTTGTGCTTTTGCACATGTTATACCATAATGTGATAATGCATGGCGTTTGCAACTCACAGCTAAATGTCGAACAATCTAAACCATACTATATATCGAACAGTCTCACATTTTATTTGAATTTGTGATAATGTATCGCGTTTGCAGCTTACAACTAAATATTGAAAAATCTCACATTTTATTTGAATTTGTGGTAATGTGTGGTGTTTGCAACTCACATCTAAATACTTGTAGGCGTATGATATGTCTCCAACGTATCTATAATTTATGAAGTATTCATGCCATTATATTATCTGTTTTGGATGTTTATGGGCTTTACTAAACACTTTTATATTATTTTGGGGACTAACCTATTAACCAGAGGCCCAGCCCAAATTGTTGTTTTGTTGCCTATTTCAGTGTTTCGAAGAAAATGAATATCAAATGGAGTCCAAATGGAATGAAACCTTCGGGAGAGTTATTTTTGGAACGGAAGCAATCGAGGAGACTTGGAGTAGACGTCAGGGAAGCTTCGAGGAAGCCACGAGGCACGGAGGCGCACCCTACCCCCCTGGGCGCGCCCCCCACCATCCTTGCTCCCCTGACAGACTTCTTTCGCCTATATATGTCCATATACCCTAAAAACATCGGGGAACAGAATAGATCGGGGGTTCCACCGCCAGAAGCTTCCGTAGCCACCGAAAACCAATCTAGACCCGTTCCGGCACCCTACCGGAGGGGGGAATCCCTCTCCGGTGGCCATGTTCATCATCCCGGCGCTCTCCGTGACGAGGAGGGAGTAGTTCACCCTCGGGGCTGAGGGTATGTACCAGTAGCTATGTGTTTGATCTCTCTCTCTCGTGTTCTTGAGGTGGTACGATCTTGATGTATCGCAAGCTTTGCTATTATAGTTGGATCTTATGATGTTTCTCCCCCTCTACTCTCTTTGATGAATTGAGTTTTCCCTTTGAAGTTATCTTATCGGATTGAGTCTTTAAGGATTTGAGAACACTTGATGTATGTCTTGCATGTGCTTATCTGTGGTGACAATGGGATATCACGTGATCCACTTGATGTATGTTTTGGTGATCAACTTGCGAGTTCCGTGACCTCATGAACTTATGCATAGGGGTTGGCACACGTTTTCGTCTTGACTCTCCGGTAGAAACTTTGGGGCACTCTTTGAAGTTCTTTGTGTTGGTTGAATAGATGAATCTGAGATTGTGTGATGCATATCGTATAATCATACCCACAGATACTTTAGGTGACATTGGAGTATCTAGGTGACATTAGGGTTTTGGTTGATTTGTGTCTTAAGGTGTTATTCTAGTACGAACTCTTGAATAGATTGATCCGAAAGAATAACTTTGAGGTGGTTTCCTGCCCTACAATAATCTCTTCGTTTGTTCTCCGCTATTAGTGACTCTTTGTTGCATGTTGAGGGGTAGTTATATGACCCAATTATGTTATTATTGTTGAGAGAACTTGCACTAGTGAAAGTATGAACCCTAGGCCTTGTTTCCTAGCATTGCAATACCTCTGTGCTCACTTTTACCACTCTCTACCTTGCTTTTTTTATATTTTCAAATTACAAAAACCATTATCTACTATCCATATTGCACTTGTATCACCATTTTTTCACCGAACTAGTGCACCTATACAATTTATCATTGTATTGGGTGTGTTGGGGACACAAGAGACTCTTTGTTGTTTGGTTGCAGGGTTGCTTGAGAGAGACCATCTTCGTCCCACGCCTACCACGGATTGATAAACCTTAGGTTATCCACTTGAGGGAAATTTGCTACTATCCTACAAACCTCTGCACTTCGAGGCCCAACAACGTCTACAAGAAGAAGGTTGTGTAGTAGACATCAGCATAGGGGCGGGGCACCATATATTATGTGATAAACACATTATACATATGAGACATGGTTTAGATTATGAAGATCTAGCTAGAGCTTGAAATGTACCATGATTTGAAATCAACATAAAGTGGATTCAAAAAATCGAGTTCGAGTTCATATAGTACACATAGTTCATATCTAACTCGAGAGTAATCATGTGGTGTGCTGTGAAGATAATACACAAATGATGGTTTAACTTGACAATAATGATGATTGTAGATCTTATTAAAATAGAGAAATGAATTCAAATGGTTTGACTTCACAACAATCATTATTGTAGATCTTATTCAAATAGAGAAACGAATTCAAATTTAGTTCATAGTGAAGCGATAGTATCTACGTTTGGAATGCAGCAAAACGTTCATTTGAGTAGCGGGTTGCATGCATTATACACATAGCAAATATTTTAATTGAATATAACATGAATTCAAAGTTTTGTATGACATTTTTAGTGCGAATTGATTTGGTACAGTACACAGGACTAGACTCTCTTGTGTGCTGCGAATTGATTTCTTTTTATTTTTTTGTCGATGGAAGTGTGAATTGATTTGGTACAGTACACGATGGGCTTGTCTGGAAATTTTAACCCATGCCTTGTTACCCTGAAATATTTAAGATATATCTTTGTCTCGTTGTGCTCCGACAACTCCCTCCATCTCAACCCGTGCCTTGCTATTCCAAAATTACAACACGCGCGAAAACTCCCACATCCTGTGAAATCCCGACACGCGAAATGCCCGTGATACCCCTGAATTGAAAGAACCGCCTAGCTCAAATCGGTGGGGGTACTTTCGTAACTTACCCCACATTTCAGACAAGCGCGTCCCTAAGCCATGGTTCCCCACTCCCATCCCATCCGCCCACCCATTCGTACATCGAGGCCGCGAAAACCCGCGAAGCCCCACACCCTCCTTCGTCCGCCACGCAGCCAGAGCCTCTTCCCCGACGACATCGTCCACAGCAACACCTCGACGTCCCTCATCCACCGTACCAGATGAGGATCCGTCGTCGATCTCGTCATCCCGCCGGTTTAGCCACCCCATCCTCCACCTCCAAGGAGCTGCCCCGACATTCCCCTCGTCTTTCACGCCACCTCCATTCCCACATTGTCGTCTTCACCTGCGCCACCAGAAAAGCATCATCATCACTGTTTCCTCGGATGAGGCTGAGGCCTAATCGGTGCCACCAAAGAGGTTGTACAATAATCGCCGCATTTTCTTCTTGATTCGATCTCACGGTGCTGCGGCGCTCGGTCCCGAGCCGACACGGCGCGGCTCCATCCACTGAGGCATCGCCGGCCACTTCCTCCACGGCGTCGCTCCCTCGGTGGCGACGTCCACATCAATAGGAGCTGATGCTGCTTTAACTCTCGCTTGCGTTGCTGCTCTGCTCTTGCTCTCGGTCCCCTTCTTGGTCTACTCTTGCTATTGCTCTTGCTCTTGCTCGCATTGCTGCTCTCACCCTTGCTATTGCTTGCGAGGCTGCTCCCATTTAGCTACACTTCAGTCGACTAAATTGACTTTTGGG
>NC_041388.1:262688694-262720519 GCF_002162155.2 Triticum dicoccoides
TACCCCACTATCTATCTTAGGGTTCAGGGTGGGGGCGGTGGTCGCCGGCGGTGGTGGGGCGGTGGCGTGGGGATCGCCGGAGAAAAAGCTCGGCACAGGGGGGGCTAGAGGGATGGCCGGGGCGGCGGCGAACCGGTGGTGGGGAGTGGTTTCGGGGCGGGCGGGGCGGCGCACCGCCGGCCGCGGCGGCGGAGGGCGGCGGTTTGGTCGGTGGTGGCTGGCGGCTCAGGGGGGTGGAGGCTGAAGTTGAACTGCAGGCCCTTGATTTCGTATCCAACAACTGGAAAAATCGACTGACCAGAGATGAAAAATTCAGTCGACCGGCTCTCGCACGCGCTGCTGCTTACTACTGCTGCTACTACTTTTCTGCTACTAGCTAGTGCGTTTAGTTTCGACAGTAAAATTCAGTTTCGACAGCAAAATTCAGTTTCGACAGTTAAGTTCAGTTTCAACAGTTAAATTCAGTTTCGACAGTTAAGTTCAGAGATGAGCGTATGATGTATTTTACATCTAGCACTTTGTGGTTATGTATTTTATGTCATCTATTGGAGATGCTATTAGAATTCCACTTAGGTTACCGTTGTCTCTCCTGTCCTGCTTCAGCCTCGGCGTCGTACAACTCACCAAAGCTGCTCCAACAACGAAACCGTCCATCACAGCGGAGCAGTACCCCGGGCTCCATCTCAAGATGCCTAAGATCTTCTTCCCCTCCCCCGACAGCCAAGTCAACTGGATCATCCTCACCGACCAACCCAATCATGCTGAGATCGACATGGCTTCGCCAAAGAGGTTGTACACTTGTTGCATCTCTTTTTTTACCCTACATGTTATATATATTGTCCATTGAGCACACACAGTAACGTGAAATACAATTAGTTTCTCCTACTATTTGACAAGTAGTGAGGTACCATGCAACTTAGCTGATGTAGGGTAGAACCCTAATCGCCCGATCTTTCACGAAAGGAGCGGATCCCGCGATGAACACGAAGAACACAAGGGGGAAACGAGGGGAAACACAAGGGAAAACGCGGGAGAATCACTAAACCAACACAAGATAGTCACACATGTGCTAGAGCCTGGAGATCGTTGGACGTCCGGTCCTGGCCGGTCGTCCGGAGCCTGTAGCTTCTTCTGCATCATCTCTTCTTCTTCTTCTTCTCCGTCTTCACGTCCATCTTCCTCTTCTTCTTCATCTTGCTCCTTAGCTTCTCCATGATACCTGAGTATGCACAATGTGTCCATATGAGGTAGTAGCCATGTCTCATGTGCATCAAAGTGGAAATGTGAGAGGAGAGATGTCACCTCGGTTTCAAGAGCTCTTGCACGTGCTCATGTCATGGGTCCGCTAGGCACTTGGTGAGACGATGCTAGGTCCATGGGGATGACCTTTGGATGCTCCTCATCATCTCCCCTCCCTTGGGGAAGATCCGTCCTCGGATCAAATTCTTCATCACCATGGTAGGGAGAGAGATCTTTGACGTTGAAGATGTCGCTCACGGAGTACTTGTCGCGTGGAATGTCGAACTTGTATGCGTTGTCATTGTAGCATGCAAGCACCTTGAAGGGTCCATCCGCTCATGGTCGAAGCTTGGACTTGCGTTCTTGTGGAAAGCGGTCCTTGCAAAGGTGTAGCCACACGAGATCACCAGTGTTGAAGACCATGGGGTGCTTGTTGATGTTGAGTTTGGTCGCAAGTCGTTGTACTTGGCGCTCGATAGTATGTCTTGTATCTTCATGCACCTTCTTGAGATGAGTCACACGTGCACTTGCGTCCAAATTGATGCGCTCTTGGAGTGGTAGAGGGAGAATGTCCAAAGGGGACAAAGGGTTGAATTTGTAGACGACCTCGAAGGGGGACTTGCCGGTTGTTGAGTGTTTTGATCGGTTGTAGGCGAACTAAGTGATAGGTAGACACTCTTCCCACTCCTTAATGTTCTTCTTGATGAGTACTCGAAGTAGAGCGGAGAGTGTGCGGTTGGTCACCTCCGTTTAGCCGTCGGTTTGAGGATGGTAAGCCGTGGAGAAGAGTAGCTTGATTCCGAGCTTGGCGCATAGGGTCTTCCAAAAGTAGCTTAGGAACTTGACGTCGCGGTCCGAGAAAATCGTCTTTGGCACTCCATGTAGACGCAATATTTCCCTACAAAAGAGATTATCAGCATGTGAAGCATCGTCTATCTTGTTGCAAGGAATGAAATGTGCCATCTTGGAGAAACGGTCCACAACGACAAATATCGAATCCTTCCCATTTTTTGTCCTAGGCAATCCAAGTACAAAGTACATGCTAATGTCTTCCCATGGTTGATAAGGAATTGGGAGAGGCATGTAAAGGCCATGGGATTGAGCTTTGGACTTAGCTTTGCGACATGTAGAGCATCGGTTGGTGAAGCGGTTGACGTTGCGAAACATCTTGGGCCAAAAGTAGTTCTTCGAGAGTGTGGCGAAAGTTGTCTCGTCCAAAATGTCCCATTAAGCCTCCTCCATGAGATTCCTGCAAAAGCAACAAATGAAGAGAAGACTTGGGGATGCAAAGTTTGTTAGCTCTCATAAGATATCCATCTTTGATGTAATAACGTTCCCAAGAGGTGTGCGTCAAACACTTGGCACAAGGAGTAGCAAAAGTAGGATCATGCTCATACAAGTCTTTTATATGCTCAAAGCCAATGACATCCAATTCAAGTTGAGTAACAAGCTTGCATATGCGGGAAAGGGCATCCACCACAATGTTTTCCTTACCTTTGATGTACTTGATGACATAAGGAAAAGATTCAATAAATTCACTCCATTTAGCATGACGCTTGTTCAACTTGGTTTGGCCCTTAAGATACTTGAGCGTTTCATGATCGGTATGAATGATAAACTCATGAGGGCGAAGATAGTGTTCCCATTCATGCAAAACGCGGACTAAAGCATAGATCTCTTTGTCATAGATGGGGTAATTCAGTTGCGCGCCGGAGAGTTTCTCACTAAAGTATGCTATGGGGCGGTTCTCTTGCATTAACACACCTCCTATGCCATTACCACTAGCATCGCAATGAATCTCAAAAGGTTTGTCAAAGTTGGGTAAAGCAAGCACGGGAGCATGGGTAAGCAAATTCTTAAGCTCATTGAAAGCGGTATCTTGGGATGATCCCCAAACAAAAGGCGCATTCTTCTTGCTCAAAGCATGCAAAGGCGAAGCAATGGTGCTAAAATATTTCACAAAGCAATGATAGAAACCCGCAAGGCCAAGAAAGCTACACACTTGTTGCAAATTGGTTGGTTTTGGCCAAGTCTTAATAGCATTGATCTTGGACTCATCAACATGAACACCCTTAGAGGAAACAATAAAACCCAAGAAAACAAGCTTGTCAACGCCAAAAAGGCATTTGTCCATATTGGCATAGAGATGCTCTTTTCAAAGAGTTTGTAAAACGGTTCGGACATGGGTGACATGCTCTTTGAGAGACTTGCTAAAAACAAGGATATCGTCGAAGTAGACCACAACAAACACACCAATGTAAGGGCGAAAGACATGATTCATAAGACGTATAAAAGTATCCGGTGCTTCCGATAGACCCATAGGCATGACTAACCACTCATACAAGCCAAACTTTGTTTTGAAAGCGGTTTTCTATTCATCACCCTCTTGTATGCGGATTTGATAGTAACCACTCTTAAGATCAATTTTTGAAAAGATAGTGGCACCACTAAGTTCATAAAGCATATCATCAAGGCGTGGAATAGGATACCTATAACGAACGGTGATAGCATTGATAGGTCTACAATCGGAGAACATGCGAAAACTACCGTCTCGTTTTGGCACAAGGATGACCGGGACGGCACAAGGGCTCAAACTTTCATGCACATGTCCATGGTCTATGAGATGCTTTACTTACCTTTGTATTTCTTTGGTTTCTTCGGGTTTGACGCGGTAGGGATCTTTGTTCGGGAGTGGTGCTCTGGGGATGAGGTCGATGCGATGCTCAATGCCGCGTAGTGGAGGTAGTCCCGGAGGTAGCTCGTCGGGGAAAACATCGTGAAATTCCTGCAAAAGAGAAGACAACACTAGAGAAAGAGTGTGAGAGGTGTTAGCTTGTGGTGCATTGTTCTTGCACAAAAGGACGTAGTGTAGGACACTAGATGGGTTCTCACACACTCCTCTTATCTCACTTTTGGTGGCAAATAGGACTAAGTTCTTCTTTTCGCTCATCATGGAGGTGCTGGATTTGGGCTTGTGGCGCTCACTCTCTTTTTGGTGGATCACTCTCTCACTATGATCTCCACGATGGGTGGCTTGCTTGTCGATGATCACTTGGCTTGGTGACATTTGACGAAGGACATACTCATTGCCCTTCATCTTGAAGATGTAGTGGTTCGTTCGGCCGTTGTGGATGACTCCTCTATCAAATTGCCATGGGCGTCCAAGGAGAAGGTGGCAAACGGTCATTGAAACGATGTCGCACTCCAAGGAGTCTTCGTAGGCACCAATTTTGAAGGAGACTTGTACTCGATGCTCGACTGGATAGTGCCGGAGTCGCTAAGCCATTGCACTTTATATGGATGTGGGTGCTTCGTCTTGGGCAATTGGAGCTTGGAGCAAAGTTCATCACTTGCGAGGTTATGACAACTCCCTCCATCAATGATGACCTTGACGGATCATCCATTGATGTTGGCCTTGGTGTGGAATATGTGGCATCTTTGGTCTTCTTCTTGGTGATGTTGGAGAGTCAAGACCTTGGAGACAACAAGAGCGGGACTTGAATCTTCATCGCAAAAGACTTGTTCCTCTTCATTGTTCACTTGCCGGTGCATGGTGACTTGCTCAAGAGCGTCAATTTCTCTTTCACTCATCGAGTCGTAGGTGTCGTCGTCGTTGAGGATCACGGTCCACTTGTTGGTGCACTCATAGGACTTGTGGCCTTGGCCTCCGCATGTGAAGCATTTGAAGGAACTCGTCTTGATGGTCTCATCGGTTGGAGTGGGTGATGATGAAGCTCTTGGCTTGAAGTTGCATGTAGTAGGAGGATGACTTGGAGTTGACGAAGCTTTCTTGGAACTCGACTTGTCGATGTTGCTTGTAGAAGGCTTGGTAGACGTTGTTGGAGTCGTTGAAGCTTGGGTGTTGGAGAAGTTGTAGGACTTGGATGAGAACTTGGCATACTTGAAATCGCCTTGCACTTGACGTTCCGCTTTGGTAGCTTGATGCACTAGCTCGATGAGGTTCGAGTATGGTTGGAAGTCGGCGATCTTCTTGATAGGATGGTTGAGTCCATTCAAGAAACGTGCCATAGTTTTTCATCATACTCCGTGACATTGGCTCTCATCATGGCAATCTCCATCTCCTTGTAGTATTCTTCAACGCTCTTGGTTCCTTGCTTGAGTAGTTGGAGTTTCTTGAAGAGGTCGCGGTTGTAGTAGGTTGGCACAAAGCATGCTCTCATGACATCCTTCATTTGCGCCCAAGTAGTGATGGGTGGTTCACCTCTTGCCTCTCGACGATCGATAACTTGTTCCCACCAAATGAGGACATAGTCTTGGAACTCAAGGGATGCCATCGCGATCTTCTTCTCTTCGTCGTAGTTGTGCAAACGGAAGATCTTGTCAACTTTCAATGCCATGATAGGTACTCTTCGAGATCGTTGCTTCCATTGAACTTGGGTATGGTGAACTTGAGCTTGCCGTAGCATTGCTCTTCATTGTGTTGGGGTCGGGGATGATGACGTCCATGTTGTTGATGATTGTAAAGCTCGTGTTTCTCTTGATGATGAGGGTTGTGAACCTCATGTTGCTCTTGTCGTGGAGGATTTCCATTGTCGTCATGCTCTTGAAGAACTTGATGTTCTTGGCGAGCTTGTGGAGGAGCTTGTCGAGCTCGAGGAGGAACTTGAGGAACTTGACGATGCACGCGAGCTTGAAATCTTCGTTCTTAAATTTATTCTCGAAGTGCTTCTTCATGTTCATGAGCTTGTCGGCCTCGTTTGGCTATGGCTCGACTTGAATCTTGGACGGCTTGTTGCGCCGCAAGTGCTTGAGCTTCACGGATTTGTTGTTCTTGGTGTTGTGCCTCGACATCTTGTGCAACTTGGTGTAGCCGCGCTCGATCTTCCTCTTCATGTTGGCGTTGTCGTTGCCGTTCTCGTGCTAGCGAAAAATCCTCTTGGGTTTGACGTTGTCGGTGCTCTTGGGAGTCGGTGTCGTGTAGAGGATTGAGGCTTGCTTCACGATCATTGCGTGCGGCATGGCGTAGAGTGATCGATGTCGGTGTACTTGAGCCGGAGAGGGTGAAGTCGGAGTGTCGACTTGAGCTTGTCCTTCTTAATGAAGACAAAGTGGAAGAAGAGCGGTTGAGCAACAAAGCGCGAATATCGTCCATCCTTGCGTCATTCTCTTGCTTGTGATCGTCGAGCTTGTGGTCGAAGTAGTCCCTTGTATGTTGCTCGGAGAGTCGCAAGTCGGCGGCAAGGTTGTTGATGCGTTCACTCGTTGCTTGTTGCTCTTGATGCAAAGCATGTTGTGCACCAAAGAGGTGGCTCTTGGTGACGTAGGAGTTCATGTCGTCCTCGTGCTCAATGAAGAGTGGGTTTGTAGAAGTACTTGGCCTATCCATCATTCCAAGACAAATGTGAGTGGTAGAAAGAGAAGAACGAATACCAAATGTACCTTGACCGAAGTTGAAAGTGGATCGATGATCACTCCAATGTAGGATAAGGAAATAGCACAATTGGTACTAGTTCTTGTCGGTTTCTCACACCTACACAAGTAAAATCTTATGGTGGAGCTTGGTTAGTATGGTGGCACAAAATTTGATGCAATTGTAAGTGAGCTTCAATAATGTTGGAAAAGATTCGCAAGATGCAATGTAACAAGTAGACTAAGCATATAAGGTACACGAAAACACACACGCAAAACGATAGGTGGGGTCATGCAACCAAGGATGAGCCAAAATGTGGGATCCACAAAAATGCTCATGTTGCACAACACTAGAGAGACACTAGCACGATTGCACAATAGGCGGATACAAGAACTTGTTCACAACCTACTTAGCAAAAATGCAATGACTTCTATCCCAAGTATGCTCTATGCAAGGTGTTTCTATGATATGATCCAAGATGATCGAGTATGCCAACCTTAATGTTGTATGATTCTATGGTTCTTGCTTAAAAGCTCTTTGCTTATCTTTCCTTTTTGCTTAAAAGCTTGTTTGGCTCTTTGATGTTGGAGCTCTTTTCTCATGCAATGCTTGACGAACCAAGATAGCAATTGTGTATGCGATGACAACATTGTGACACAAGAGATGATACCAAGATATGCAACAATGATCTATGCATGCTATGGGAAGTATGATCACTAATGTGCACAAGTCTCGTTGCCGGCAACTCAATGGCTAGTCTCGATGGGTAAGCAACGCAAAGGAGTATGGCTATGACGGCTATCAATGTAATGGCAAGAGTGATATGTCCAATACCAAGACGAGGTTACCGTTATTGCTTACGGTATGGTGTCAAAATGGTGGACCGAATACCAAGATGTAGTCGATGTGGTCGTTGTTGATGACGCGTCCGTGGCGAAGATGAGCGGCGGTGATGTTGATGTCGAACCGTACCTAGATAGCCGAAACACAAAAGGATACGGAACCGCAACTCAAATTCTCAAAGCTCGAAGTAGCAAACGTGTCGGGAGTAAAACGGATAAGCAATGGTGGTGGTTTACGAAAGTGGTGATGGTGTATAGGTGGTAGGAGTGCGTATGCGGAAATGTTGGGCGGTGGTGGTGACTAAACTGAAGAAATTCAGTTTCGTCAGTGTGGGTCGGACGTCCGAGCTGGGCCGGTCGTCCGGTCGTTGGACGTCTGGTAAGGGTCGGACGTCCGGTGCCTGGGAGAAATTTGGGCACGGGATGAACAACTAGGGTTCGTGGTGGAGATGCGGAAATTCGTCGAATCCGAAGGATTTTGTGGATGGAAAGGGTGGAGACAAGGGGGAAAAGCTAGATCCACTCAAAACAAAGCAAATCCACGGATCAAATCCAACAAAATTTCAACACACCAACAAATCACAAAAAAAATTGGGGCTATTTTTGTGGGGAATTTTCGAAATTGGGACAAAAACAACAAAAACTAGGCTAGCAACACAATGGGGAGGCTCCGAAACCGTGATCAACGTGGCTCTTGATACCAAGATGATGTGGAGGTTACCGTCCGTGTCGATGATGAGTGGCGGTGATCTTGATGGAGATCAATCTTGATTAGTTTCTCCTACTATATGACAAGCAGTGAAGTACCAGACAACTTAGCTATCCGTGATGGACTCTCTTGAACGCCATCATTATTTATCTCTGCGTGTTTGAGCTGTGCATTTGTCGATGGGCCTAGGAGTTGAGCTAGTAGGGTAGTGGTATGGGTCCAAAGTAGTAGAAGTAGGCAAGTAGCACAAAAACATTTTTTGAGTGTAGCTTTTCCTTGCTCAAGCGTGCCTACTAGAATCGCCAGTGCTTGAAAGGAAAAGTGAAGGAAAAACATAGGAATTGGAAAGTTTCCTATGGTACTACTATTCATGCATTTGGTTCAAAGGAATGGAGCAAAGGAAAACTGTAGGATTTGTTCCTTTAGTGTCTCCTTGAAAGAAAAACCATACGGATTTTAATTTCCACTTGTCCTCCTTTTCAAATTCCTATTCATGAAGCACAAGACTAAGAGATAGTAGCATAATAGAATTATAACCATACATTTTTTTGTGGTTTGACTTAATCTCACCATGCTTCTTTGCATCTTGTGATCTTCCAATTCTTGTGAACTAAACACCCAGATTGGCAGAAATCCTGTGTTTTTAAATTCTCTATTTTGCACGTGCAGTCCTATCCTATTACTGTGTATTTCCTATCCCCGCGTTGTTAGAATCCTCCAATTCAAACGAGCCCTTACAGAATTACTTCTCTTACATATAGTTGTCAAAGAAAACCTTGTGTGGTTTGTCCCACTCCTGCTGCGTCGTCGTCCACCCAAGCTCAGCTGCTCCAACGACAGAAGGGTCCAGCACAGCAGGGATCCGGCCTCCAGACTGTCTTTCGGCGCCTCAGATCTTCTTCCCCGCCGCCGGCAGCCATGACAACTGCATTACCATCATCAACCGAGCATATGACCTCGAGGACTACACGGGTCTGCAAGAGAGGTCGCACTCTTTCATGTCTGCTTACGTTATGCATTGCTTAATATTACATGCTACTTTATCGTCCTGTTCACCGATTAGACTCTGAGTCAGCTCCAAATTAATGGTCAAACTTGAGTTTTTAAACGGTTGTGGGGTACATATCAGGGATGCGGTCAATAGTATCTATCTACTATCTGGTTAACCTATGGTGTCTACTATGAGTTTCATGTTGGGTGGGAAACAAACAGTAAATAATCCATTATCTGTATTTTTTAACTGAAGCCATTATCTGCCTGCTATCATTGGTTTTGGGTCTATCCACAGGTTGCTACCATCACTCTGGATTTCTGCATGCACTCCTTACATAATCTCACTATGTTTTATTCCTATGCATGTCAGTTATTGTACACAATGGAACTGAACATGTAGAGCAAAATAGATGAGCCTTGCGTGGCAATAAAATTTCATGCAGACGTCGCTCCATGGTAGGTGCAAAGGCAGCCCCCCTCCACCCATTTCGGATTGTAATCGAGAGGAAGATATCTGTTCCGAGGGGGATTCAGAAGGAGAAGACCACTCCTATTTACCCCCTGAGGTATTTGCTCTAACTTGGCATGCTGATATTGGTTATATCATGCATATGGTGCCTTGCATTGCTTACTTTATACATCAAATATGCCAACTGCTTAGTTTAGACATGCTTTATGTGAATCCATCTGTTTAGTTTATTCATCGTTTATGTGAATTATGCAATGCCATCTTGTTTAGCCAGGCATCATATAAGTGAATTTTGCAATGCCATCCTGCTTAGCCAGTCATCTTATATGTGAATTATATCAGGCCATCCTTTTTTTCGTTACGTATTACATTTGTCAACAATGTTAGTACATTCAACTACTCTTCATGTGTATCAGCCATTTGACACGGTGATGGAAAATTCTGGAGTGAAAACAAGGTCTTCAGAGTAGACTATGATATCTGACAAAGCACATATCTCGCTGGTTACGGATAGCTCCTAAGAGGAGGATTCAGAGATAGATGACCAGTCCTATCCCCCCCCCAGGTGTATGCTCTAACTTGGCAGGGTTATGTTGCTCATATCGTGCGTATGGTGTCTTGCATTGCTATGTCATTTGATTAGTTTAGACATGCTTTGTGTGAATGCCACCTGTTTAGTGTCTAATTACCATACATGTGAATTATGCATTGCCATCTTGTTGCAAGACATTATATATGTGAATTATGCAATGCTATCTTGTTGCAAAGGCATTATATATGTGAATTGTGCAATGCCATGCTGTTGAGCCAATCATCATGTATGTGAATTATATCATGCTATCATTTTTTTTGAATTACGTGTTCCATTTGTCGACAACATTTGTATATATTTCTGTGCATCAGCCATTTGAAGTGGTGATGGAAGTATTTGGAGTGAAAACAAGGTATTCAGAGTAGACAATGCTACCTGCTGAAGCAGACATCTTGCTGGATACAGAGAGCTCCTCAGAGGAGGATTCAGAGACTGATGACCAGTCATATTTCCCCCCTGAGGTCTATGCTCAAACTTGGCAGGGTTATATTACCCATGTCATGCATGTTGTCTTGCATTGCTTAGTTTTTACATCATATATGGATTGCCATCTGCTTACATGATTACTATATAAATCATATATTTGAATTATATCATGCCATCATGTTTACATACACAACATCTATCTGAATTATGGCATGGCAACCCATTTAATAAAGACATTATATATTTATATCATCTCACCCTGTTTAGTGTTTACAATCATCATATTTTGAATTATGTCATTCTATCCGGGAATTATATCATGCTATCATGTTTCCATAGGCGGCATGTATGTGAATTATGGCATGCCAACCTATTTAATAAACACATTAAAGTTATATCATGTCATCCTGTTTACATAGTCATCATATTTTGAACTATGTATTTCCATCTTTTTTAGTTAGCCATAATGTGAAATTGTGTCATGCTATCCTGTTTAGTTAGCCATCATATATGTGAAATTGTGTCATGCTATCCTGTTTGGTTAGACAACATAAATGTGAATTATTTCATGCCCTCTTTTATTCCCCACTATCCATTCCACCTGTCTATCATACAATGTTTGTACATTCAATTACTTTTCTTGTTTATCAGCCATTTGAATTGGAGAGGGTGATGGCAGTATCTAAGGGAGTAACAACATGGTCTTCAGAAAAGATAGTGCTACCAGTTGATGCAGATAGAACCACGGTTGTACTTGCCCAAGAACCAGCCCCACCACACATAACCCAGAATCTCGCATATTGTACCCCTACCCAGTTGGACAGAGAACCAGCCACACCCCTTCTAACCCCAACCCCAGCATATAGTAACCCAGTTCCAGTTGACACAACACTGTCTCCACCACAGAGCACCCAAACACGAGCAATTAGTAAGGGAACCATAGTTCCCAAAGCACGAGGACCACCACTCCGAATCCCAACTCAACGCTTAAAGGAGAAGAAGAATTGTTCTCAGGTTAGGTTCTGTAGCTATGGTTCATACTCCTTTGCTCTTGCATCACTATATTTACTCAGACCAACTATTTTCAAAATTGAAGGATGGAATTGAAACTCCAATGGCACAACAGGTATGTTTTAAACCTGTTTCTTTAACTGGTTTTCTGTTGTAACTTGCTCTATGTTGATTTCAATTTCAATTGAATAAACAGTTATGTTCTCATGTCATGCACATTACAAGTGTTGTTATTGCTCTATAGTTTCCCACTCTTATATTATGTCTATTTTGCTTTGTCTTGAACAAATATTATTTGAACTATGTCTCTATCTTGATTTGGCAACAAAAACTAGAATGATATAGACCATAAAGTGACCATGGTACATAGATATATGTTTGTTTCATGCTGTTATTATGTGCACTTTACTACTGAACTGATTTACCAAAATGAGTTTCATATACAACATGGTAAACCTGTGATGTGTCTGCTTGTTTCTCTTTTAGAATGCGGACAAAATATTGGATAATAGTACCCCGTTATGCAATGGTAAAGGAAGTAATGCAGATAAGGTTCAAGATAGTGAGACATCCCTGTTGGTCTCCAAGAAAGCTGATAAAAACTACCTTGACGATAGTGAGAGAACCCAAAAGTCCTGCCTTGATGTAGTGTTCGAGTTACTGGCCACTACTACTGACACAAGCTCTTCGAACTCGCTGCCTGAATCAGTTCATCTTCTTGAGTCTCAGCATCAAGTTGGAAGACATCGATCAGATGTGCTGCGACAGGAAGCTGAAGGACTGAGGAAGTCCCTGCAGAATTTAGATGCATACTTTTTGGTGCAATAGCAAGCGCTGGAGGATTTAAGCGCCAAACAAGAGAAAGTTAATAAGCTTGCTAAGCATCTTGCCATCATTATGGGTACCTAGGATGTTGTTTCTTGAGATCTTCTGAAGTGGTTTCAGTTCTGGACTTGTTTTGTTGCGGCGTTTATTTGCACTGGTCACCAACTTTGACAACCAATGTATATGATATGCTGCTTTGTTCCCTATATTTGCACTGGTGGCGAACTTTGATACCCAGTGGATGTAATATGTGTAATAGCCGTGATAGCCTAGCGTAAGTTGCTTGCTTATTTATTTCCTTGTTGTCTTGTTTATTTATTTGCTTGTAGTCAGTGATGTTCTTTTTCCGTTGTTTGCTAGTGGCCGCAATAACCTATTTTTTAAAAGTAGGCCACAATAACCATGGGCTACATATTTACTGTAGTGACACTGGGCCTTCTATGGGCCGTAGAAACAATGGGCCTTCGATGGGGCGTAGAAACAATGGGCCTTCTACGGGCTGTATCATCAATGGGCCTTCTATGGGTCGTATCATCAATGGGCCTTCTACGGGCCGTATGATCGATTGCCCAAACATGGTCCAATAACATACCGCTTTATGGCCGTAAACGGGCTAGAGTTGGAGTTGTCCATTCATGGGCCAACCATAACGGGTCGTCGTTAATCGGTCGTATTTGATGACGCTATGAAAATGGCCCAACGTATTAACGGGCCACAAACGGGTCGACTGTAACCACGGTCTGAATTTGGCCCACAAGCAAAAAATGATAGTAACGGGCCGTAAGTAACCGAATGCTGGAAATGAGCCCAAGAATAAATGGGCCCTGATAAGGCCGAAAGATAACATGCGCTGGAAACAGCCCAACGGTATAATGGGCCGTTAATGGGTATAAAGTGCTACACTGTTCATTACGGGCCATTTTCACCACGGGCCGTTAATGTGTCAAGAGTTACAAAGGGCCTCATATGGGCCGAAAGACTTCATGGGCTATACATGGGCTGGAAGTTAAAACGGGCCGGAATCATATTGGACGGCCCAGATGACGCTACTGGGCCTAATTCGGATAGGTCGTAACAGACCCTGGATTAGCGGGCTATAAATGGGCTATATGCGAACAGGCCGTTAATAGGCTTTCCGTGGGCCGGCCCACCACCTTTTGACCAAGTCAAACAGGCCGACCTTTTCACAAGAATGTGCCTCTGTTGGGCCGTGCCACATGTCGATGTATCATAGGTGCCTTCGGTCCAATGAGTGGATGACATCTGTCCCAACGGTGAGCCGACACGTGTTTCCTCTAGCTAATGGTGATTTTACATGTGGAAAATCCCCATTGGTCGGGGCTGTTAACGGATTATCGGATCCAAAACCAGACCCGATAGCGTAACGGCGAGCCATTACGGTGGATGCCACGTGTCAATCACCCTTGACGAAAGCACTTCTATGACGCGGGATTGATTGTCATGTTAGTGGACACTTCTGTGATGACATTTTTGGTAATGTCATGGAACACTTCTATGACAGCACATGTATGACTATCTTGATTCTATCATAAAATTGTCATGGATGTACATGCATGACAGAAAACGTGACTTACTATGACAAATATGTATCCTCACGGAAGTGTCTTTTTTTTGTAGTGGTAGAACTTGTCGAAAACCTTTTGCAATAAGTCGAGCTTTGTAGACAGTGGTATTACCACCAGCGCTCATCTTCTTCTTGAAGATCCGTTTATTCTCAATGGCTTGCCGATCATCGCGCAAGTCCACCCAAGTCCATACTTTGTTCTCATACATGGATCCTATCTCAGATTTCACGGCCTCAAGCCATTTGTCTGGATCTAGGCTCATGATAGCTTCTTCATAGTTCGTAGGTTCGCCGTTGTCTAACAACATGACTTCCAGGGTAGGGTTACCGTACCACTCTGGTCCGGTACGTGTTCTGGTCGACCTACAAGGTTCAGTAGTAACTTGATCTGAAGTTTCATGATCATCATCATTAGCTTCCTCTCTAGTTGGTGTAGGCATCATGGGAACGGTTTTCTATGATGTTCTACTTTCCAATTCGAGAGAAGGTACAATTACCTCATCAAGTTCTACTTTCCTCCAACTCACTTCTTTTGAGAGAAACTCCTACCCTAGAAAGGACCCATTCTTGGCAACAAAGATTTTTCCTTCGGATCTGTGGTAGAAGGTGTACCCAATAGTTTCCTTCGGGTATCCTATGAAGACACAGTTCTTATGGTGTCAGGCTAAAGCCTTTTGACATAAGTGTCGCATCCCCAAACTTTAAGAAACGACAATTTAGGTTTCTTGCCAAACCATAGTTCATATTGTGTCCTATCAACGGATTTAGATGGTGCCCTATTTATTGTGAATGCGGTTGTCTCTAATGCATAACTCCAAAATGATAAAGGAAAATCGGTAAGAGACATCATAGAATGCATCATATCTAATAAAGTACGGTTATGACGTCCGGACACACCATTACGTTGTGGTGTTCCAGGTGGCGTGACTTGTGAAACAATTCCACATTGTTTTAAATGAAGGACAAACTCGTAACTCAAATATTCACCTCTGAGATCAGATCGTAGAAACTTTCTTTTTCTTGTTACGATGATTCTCCACTTCACTCTGAAATTCTTTGAACTTTTCAAATGTTTCAGACTTGCGTTTCATCAAGTAGATATAACCATACCTACTCAAATATTGTGTGAAGGTAAGAAAATAACGATACCCGTTGCGTGCATCAACACTCATCGGACCACATACATCGGTATGTATTATTTCCAATAAGTCATTAGCTCGCTCCATTGTTCCAGAGAACAGAGTTTTAGTCATATTACCCATGAGGCATGGTTCGCAAGTATCAAATGATTCATAATCAAGTGATTCCAAAAATCCATCCGCATGGAGTTTCTTCATGCGCTTTACATGAATATGACCTAAACGACAGTGCCACAAGTATGTTGCACTATCATTATCAACTTTGCATCTTTTAGCATCAATATTATGAATATATGTATAACTACGATCGAGACTCAACAAGAATAGACCATTCATCAAAGGTTCATGACCATAAAAGATATTACTCATATAAATAGAACAACCATTATTCTCTAACTTAAATGAATAACCATCTCGCATTAAACAAGATCCGGATATAATGTTCGTGCTCAACACAGGCACCAAAATAACAATTATTGAGGTCTAAAACTAATCCTGAAGGTAGATGTAGAGGTAGTGCCCCGATGGCGATTACATCGACCTTGGAACCATTGCCGACCACTGGTACGCGTCGGTGCTATACAAATGGTTTTTTAACCCCTTTTTCGCGACGGTGTTCGGAACCATCACCTAGTGAGTGACTGCAATTGGAGGTCCTTACCACACGACCCAGAAACCACTGGGGATATGCCCTCCTGGCACACATGCTCGACAAAATGAGGTCGTGTGCGACCGACAAGCGACTAAATACGGTTATACGTACAATAGTGCTAAAAATACAATTATATAGGCGAAATCGTTTCCGGTCGTAAGTGCATCTCACACAGTCAGTCCCCGCTAAACATTTCCGTTCATATATACATCCCACACAGTCACTCCAAGGAAAACATTTGTGCAAGGTGGCATAACACAAACAATTTTCAAGAGAATATCATGTGTGATTGTTCATTGATCCAACACGGTTTATTCCTAGAAACTGTGTGCGTTGCCTGAGGTCATCGCCCACGGTGTTTTCTCAATAACCATTTGCAATAGGAAAACCCAATTAGCAGGATAATTGCCCTATTATTAATAATCCATTTACTAATCTAATTGACATTCATATTAAGCACATAATTTATTTCATTTCCATATTAAGGAAGCAGGATTTGATACTTGAAATACATCCGAGTACAACATGATATAGCTTCAGCACTAAGCTACCCCATTACACAACTACACCAGCACCAAGTTTCACATGCAACATCTAGAACCTTTCGAAATTAGCATCATAGACGGTACTAAAATGCCCACGATGCGGCTATATCTCCCACGTGTCGAGGCACGACTTGGAGGCATAACCGCATTGTGGTTTTGTCGCAAGAACGGTCATTTTCACAAACATCCCATGCAATGAACAAGACAGGGATAAATAGAGTTGGCTTACACTCGCCAGGTCACACAATACATAAATAATTCATACATCATCCACAATACACTCAAAGACCGAATACGGTCAAATCCAAATGAAAAGGAAGATCAACCCCAAATGCTAGATCCCCGATCGTCCCAACTGGGCTCCACTACTGTAGCGACCAGACCTCAGATAGTCCGATCTTTGTGCTTTAGTGTCATCCCTGGATCAGTAATGCTGACACGCACAGTACTTCAAGGATTTATAACAGAGTAGCAATCACACACTTATTACATCGAATGTCTCAAAAGAGAACTTATTACAATAAATATGGCTTAAGGCCATCTAATAACGATAATAGCAGAAGGCTTGGAAGATGAGTGAGTCCATCAACTCCAACGGCATCACTGAGTATAAAACCACGACCTAAAGGCACCTTACTCGTCGTCTGAAAAGTCTACAACATGAACGTTGCAGCCCGAAAACAGGTCAGCACATGGAACATGCTGGCAATGTAACACATAGAGAGTAATGGAAGAATAAAGCTATACTACATGCATATATGGCTGGTGGAAAGCTCTCTGGTTACAGTTTTGCGTAAAGCCAATTTTTCCCTACTGCAAAGGAATAAATTTTATTTAACTATCATGGTAGTTGTTAAACATTGAGAGCGTAGACACCCTCTCAATCCCAATTTAGTATCATCATTAAAACACAACAGTATTAATTTAAAGTAACATGATGAGATTCACATGATAATCCAAGTACTAGATACTCAAGACGTCCATAACCAGGGACACGGCTAACCATGATTAGTTTATACACTCTGCAGAGGTTTGCGCACATTTCCCCACAAGACTTGATCTCCTCCGTTGGGATTCTCGCACTACATGGTGTTTGAGAAACGGATGACCGAGACATAGTCTTTCAGAAGCGCTAGCACCTTACGATTGGGTAGACAGTACCAACCTACATCCCCTACATCTGCTAGTCTACCACTGTAAGAGTTCGCACGGCTTAATCGACTATGCTAGAGCCCATAGTAGCTTTTGGCTGCCCACGGAACTTTCTAGTATGAATAAATCTCATGATCCCTTTGAGCCTGGGTGGCGGTCCATAAAGAAAAACAGGCAATCGCTGGAATACCCAGGTGCCTCAATCCACCCAGATGTGTGTTTAAGTTGCCACCTTAAATAAACCATTAATTTATCAATCTCACATTTGTCATGGATACACTCTCCCAATCCACGTGTACTAGCATAGCATGGCATAATAATCAAACGTAGAAGTAACTCCCAAGGGTTGATAATAAAACAGGTAATAGTTTCTACCACATCTACTTCCCAAAACCCACATATTAATCAGATCCTAAATCGTGCAATTGTTTGAGGATTGATCTCATGCAAAAAAACTGGGTAGTAAAGAGGTATGATCAAAGTGTTACTTGCCTTGCTAATGACCCGTGAAACCTAGAGATTCGAAGTAGCAAGCGGCGCACTCCGGGTACTCTACCGCAAACAAACAATCATACAATAAGTACTCATCTAATGCACGGGTAAAACTCAAATAAGAAAACTAACCAGAAAGTTCAACTTAAGAACTCCGGTTTGCAAAAAGAATCAAATCGAACGAAGCAACGAAAGTCAAACGGCGAAAGAAACAAACTTCGTTTACTAATCTGGATCTAAGTCAAATTTTATAGATGCAAAAACTTGTTTGAGTTGGTTAAACGGAAAGAGGGTTTCGAGACAGAAATCTAGGCGCTTGAATCGCCTGATTCCGATAAAAGAGCGAAAAGTTATACTAGAACGAAAATCGGATCAGAAATCGCGATCAGAAATAACCGCGGAAAAATCCGAGAAAAAAAACCGACGAACAGATTAACGAACGAACGTTCGTTAACTGAAACTAAACGACGAATTCGTCCGCTAAAACGAATGAACGGGCGAATGCTCGCTAAATAAATAAACCAGAAAATAAAACCGATCTATTTATTAAAAAATGAATCTAGGGTTTTCTAAAAAAACCGGATCGGTTTCTTTAGAAAAAACCAGGGCGGCGGGCGGCTACCTCGGCTCCGGCTCCGACGAGGTTCGGCGAGGCTCCGGTGGCGGCGGCGCAAGGCGGCGGCATGCGGCGGCGAGGGGCTGCGGCGGCGGCGACTCAGGGCTCCAGGGGAGGGGGCCCGGGTGGTATTTAAAGGGGGAGAGGCGGCGGCGGCGGCTCCGACTTGGGGAGGGGGTCAGGCGGCGGCGGCTCGGACTCTCCCGAGTCCGGTGGCGGCACGGGACGGAGAGGCCGTGGCGCGGGCGGGCCTGGCTCGACTGGGCTTCGGCCCAGTCGGGCGCGGGTGAGGTTTTTTTAAAAAATCCCGCCGAACTAAGAAAAAACCAAGAAAAATAAATAAAAAATCTAAAAAAATGCCAAAACAAATTTTCACCGTCTAAACAAAGTATTTAGAACAGGATGAACATTTTCTTGGCCCTAAAATGCAGTTTTGAAAACGTGCAATTTTTCCTAAATTCAAATAAGATAGCGAGAAAACTCCGAAATAAAATCTTACTTGATTTTTTTATTAAACCTTCAATATTTCTTTATTTTGGGAAAGTCATTTTATTCCATCTCTAATATTTTTATTATAGAAATAATTGAAGATAGAATAAATAAAATCAATGATCCTATTTTCAAAATTTGAGAAAAACCCCAAATATGAAAATAACGAAATCCCCAACTCTCTCCGTGGGTCCTTGAGTTGCATAGAATTTCTGGATCAGGCCAAAAGCAAATAAAATATGATATGCAGTGATGACCTAATGTATAACATTCCAAATTGAAAATTTGGGATGTTACAAACCTACCCCCCTTAAGATGAATCTCGCCCTCGAGATTCGGGTTGGCTAGAAAATTGGTGAGGGTGGTCCTTCAGCAGTTCTTGCTCTCGCTCCCAGGTGGCTTCATCCTCGGTGTGGTGGCTCCACTGAACTTTGCAAAACTTGATAACCTTGTTGCGGGTGACTCGGCTGGCATACTCAAGAATCTTGACTAGTTTCTCCTCATAGGTCAAATCACTATCCAACCGAATTGCTTCCAATGGCACTGTATCTCTCAGCGGTATGTCCGCCATCTCTGCGTGGCACTTCTTCAACTGGGAGACGTGGAACACGTCGTGAACTCCCGACAATCCTTCGGGCAACTCCAACTTGTAGGCAACTTCTCCCATACGCTCCAAAACTTTGTATGGTCCAACAAAGTGTGGCGCTAACTTTCCTTTAACTCCAAAGCACTTAACTCCCCGAAGTGGAGATACTCGAAGATAAACTCGGTCTCCGACTTCGTAAATTGTCTCCTTGCGTTTAGAATCCACGTAGCTCTTTTGCCTGGACTGGGCTACCTTGAGCCTATCGCGAATCAATTTCACTTTTTGTTCAGACTCCTTAATCAAATCCGGTCCAAACAACTGGCGGTCTCCAACTTCATCCCACGACAATGGTGTTCTGCACCTTCTTCTGTACAAGGCTTCGAAAGGGGCCATCTTCAAAATGGATTGATAACTGTTGTTGTAGGAGAACTCTCCATATGGTAAATTGTCGTCCCAACTAGATCCATAATCTAGCGCACAAGCTCTCAGCATATCCTCCAAAATCTGATTGACTCTCTCGGTCTGTCCATCTGTCTGCGGATGAAAAGTTGTACTGAACTCTAGCCTGGTACCCAAAGTTGCGTGCAATTGATTCTAGAACTTTGAAGTAAACTGGGTTCCTCTATCTGATACAATGCTCCTCAGAACTCCATGCAGACATACGATCCTGGTCATGTATATCTTTGCCAACTTAGCAGTGGTGTAGGTGGTCTTTACTAGGATGAAATGAGCTACCTTCATCAAGCGATCGACTACTACCCATATCGAGTCATAGCCTGAACAGGTCCTGGGTAATCCCGTGATGAAATCCATGCCTAGCTTATCCCACTTCCATTCGAGTATCGGCAATGGTTGTAGCAATCCTGCTGGCTTCTGATGCTCTGCCTTTACTCTCTAACATACATCACAAACTGCTACATACTCCGCAATATCCTTCTTCATTCCGGTCCACCAGAAAGTATCCTTCAAATCCAAATACATCTTGGTATTTCCTGGGTGAATCGAGTATGGTGAATCATGGGCCTCCTGCGCAATCAACTTCCTGATCTCCAGCTCGTTAGGCACATAAACACGGTCTTCAAACCATAGGGTATGGTTCTCATCCTCACGAAATCCTTTAACTTTACCTTTGATCATCTTCTCCTTTATAGAGGCAACCTCCTTGTCAGTTTTCTGAGCTTCTCTGATCTTATCCATCAAAGTAGACTGAATCTCCAATGCTGCTACATAGCCTCTCGGAACTATCTCCAAACATAGCTCACGAAGGTCTTCGGCTAACACCTTCGGTAAATCTCCCGTCATTAATGTGTTGACATGGCTCTTACGGCTCAGCGCATCGGCTACTACGTTAGCCTTTCTGGGATGATAATGCAATCTCATATCATAATCCTTGATGAGCTCCAACCATCTCCTTTGCCTGAGATTTAGCTCCTTCTGCGTGAAAATATACTTCAAACTCTTGTGATCCGTGTATACTTCACAATGGTTTCCAATGAGAAAATGTCTCCAAGTCTTCAATGCATGCACTACGGCTGCTAACTCCAAATCATGCGTGGCATAATTCAACTCATGAGGTTTCAGCTGTCATGAAGCATACGAAACAACTCTTCCCTCCTACATAAGCACTGCTCCAAGTCCTCGACGTGAAGCATCGCAATACACCTCATAATCCTTTCTCTGATCTGGCAGAATCAATACTGGTGATGTAACCAAACGTTTCTTCAACTCCTGGAAACTGGCCTCACATTCCTCAGTCCATTTGAACTTGGTATCCTTCTTCAACAACTCCGTCATAGGCTTCGCAATTTTTGAGAAATTCTCAATGAATCTCCGGTAGTATCCTGCAAGTCCAAGAAAACTCCTGATCTCTCCAACTGCTGTTGGTGCTTCCCAATTTGTCACAGTGACAACCTTGGTGGGATCTACTGCTATACCTTCTCCGGATATAACGTGTCTGAGGAATCCAACTTCCTTCAACCAAAACTCACATTTACTGAACTTCGCATATAACTGATGTTCTCTGAGCTTCTCAAGTACCAAACACAAATGCTCCTTATGCTCCTCTTCGTTCTTTGAGTAGACTAAAATATCATCAATGAACACCACGACGAACTTATCCAAAAACTCCATAAACACCTTGTTCATCATGTTCATGAAATATGCAGGTGCATTAGTCAGACCAAATGACATAGCGGTATACTCGTACAGCCCATACCTGGTGGTAAAAGCCGTCTTAGGTATATCCTGCTCTCGAATCTTCAACTGATGGTATCCTGATCGCAGATTGATCTTGGAAAATACCTTAGCTCCTTGCAATCGATCAAACAGATCATTGATCATCGGAAGTGGGTACTTGTTCTTGATTGTTACTTCGTTCAATCCTCGATAATCAACAACCATCCTTAACGATCCATCCTTCTTCTCCACTAGAAGTACTGGCGATCCCCAAGGTGAAGAACTTGGGAATATAACCTTTATCTAGTAACTCCTTAATCTGCTTCTTAATCTCCTCCAAATCTTTTGCGGGCATCCTGTATGGTCTCTTAGATATGGGCCGTGTGCCTGGAAAAAGCTCAATCAAAAACTCAATATCTCTATCCGGTGGCATGCCTGGCAACTCCTCCGGAAATACGTCAGGGAAATCCTTCACCACTTGTACTTCCTCCTGCACAACTCCTGATAAGGAATTTACTTGAGTCCTCTTCGGCACATGCCGGGATACATACTTGATCCTTCTTCCTTCTGGTGTTGTAAGCAAAATTGACTTACTGGCACATTCAATGTTCCCTCCATACTTCGATAACCAATCCATGCCTAATATCACATATAATCCTTGAGATTCCAATACTATTAGGTCCGAGGGAAATGCATAGTTACCAATCCTTAATGGTAACCGATCACACCATAGACTAGCCATATACTCTGCTCCAGGCGAGGTTACTAACATGGGTGACCTAAGGGCTTGGTTTGGCAGTTTATACTTATCCACAAATCCCCTTGAGATGTATGAATGCGATGCACCAGTATCAAAAAGAACGAGTGCAGTAAATGTCTTAACCAAAAACTTACCTATTACTGCATCTGGCTGAGCTTCAACCTCCTCCATGTTAACGTGGTTCACCTGTCCCCTATTGAAAGGGTTCGGCTTCTTCCCAGAGCTTACATTGCCATTTCCACTCTGGGCTTCAGGACATTCATTGGCGTAATGTCCAGTCTTCTGGCACTTATAGCAAGTGACTTGGCTCAGGTCTCTCTTGGCCGGCGTCAATGGGTTGGTACGGTTCTGGCCGTTGCTTCCTCCACTCCCGTTACCATTTTTGGGGCCATTATGATTGTGCGAGCTGCCTCCTCCATGGGTATGCTGAAAATGTCATCCCGGTTTAGGGGTAAAACGTGGCTTCTACTGAGCTCCAGAATTGTACTTCCCTTGTCCATACTTCATCTTGCGGTTTTCAATCTGCTGCTGCTTCCCTTCAATCATAAGAGCGCGATCTACCAACTCCTGGTAGTTGTTGAAGCCTGCTACCATAAACTACATGCTCAACTCATCATTCAGTCCTTCCAGAAACTTCTCCTGCTTAGCTGCATCCGTAGCAACGTCATCTGGGGCATAACGTGCTAGCTTACTAAAGTCATCCACATACTGGCCAACTGTCCGTCCTCCTTGGCGCAAGTTGCGAAACTCACGCTTCTTCATGGCCATAGCTCCTGCTGACACATGGCAGTACGGAAAGCTTGCTGAAATTGGTGCCATGTCACCGTGGCTATAGGGTAGGTGATAGTGTAATTCTCCCACCATGATGCTGCTGGTCCATCCAACTGATGTGCGGTAAAGCGCACCTTCTCAGCATCAGTACATCCTGTAGTGTTTAACTCCCTTCCAATCTTGCAGAGCCAACCATCTGCTACTATAGGCTCGGTGCTACTAGAGAACACCGGCGGATTCAGCCTAAGAAAATGGGTTAAGTGATCCACAGGTGGTGGCGATGGTGGGTTGTTGTTGTTGTTGTTCCCCTGATTCTGATTCTAGACTAGCAACTGCATCAACGTATTCTGCTGCTGGATCAACTGAGTGAGCTCCGGTGGGAAAGCAAATCCATGGTCACGTCTCGGAGGCATCTGGGGGGTTTAGAAAAGAGGAGAATATAAATAGAATGAGGTCTAGAGGGAAAACACTACCCATATGCACATGAGGCAAATGCAAACAAAATCACTTCATTCAATCAAACAAGGGCATACAACGGTCTATCTATCATTACAAAAGTGCTTGGGCTATACTAGATACATGGGGAAATACTACTACTGATATGGGGTCGACTAGAAAAACTGCTCCGATGAAGACTCCATGGTATCTGCTCCGACTTCATCAACATAGTCATCATCGCTATCGTCTGGGTCCGAGTCGGTGTCGTCGATGATGATGTAGTTCTCTGGACAAGTGCAATCTTCGTCTTCTCCTCTAGTTGCGGGAAATCCCATGAATATTTTTAGCTTCTTCTTCAGATCATCGTTCTTCTCCATGAGTGTTGCTATTTCCTCCTCATATCCATCGCGTGTAGACTTGAGTTCTTCTTCCAGCTCCGTGATCTTGGTCATGGCCTTCTTCAGGTCTATCATGCCTGCGCACATTTGGTTCTCCTGGCGTCGAATGTGCTGGTTTAACTCCTGGATGAAAGCTGCAATTGATCTATCCTTCCTGGTGCTGATCATCTCCCATTTCTCATCTCGGCGCCCACAAATCTGGTAGATAGTATCCTTGAGATCCTTGTGGTAGACTTCTCCAATGCGTCCCATAGTGATGTGGGCTGCCATGCTCTTTCCTAGACTCCAGGTTGGTGCATCAAAGGAAAACTCTATGGGCTTAATGACGGGCATGACCGTCCTTCCTGGAACTTGAACTTTAATCATCCAGCGCTCCTCTTCAGGTGAAGTGGCGTTGTAGGTTCCGGTGAAGCTTGGTACTCCGATGTTCAGGTATCTAGTGACTTCCTTCAAGTGACGTCCAAAGGGTGTATGTTCATCTGGTTGCGTGAACTTGTTCCTTGCATCCGCCATCCTATAAGAGTAGAAAAGATGAGGAGTCAGAAATGAGAAGAGGGAGTATTGATCTAGGGCTTTAGCTTAGTGGTCGTGTCCTATAGTCAGTGTGTGCTCTGATACCATCTTGTAGCGACCAAACCTCAAACAGTCCGATCTCTGTGCTTTAGTGTCATCCCTAGATCAGTAATGCTGACACGCACAGTACTTGAAGGATTTATAACAGAGAAGCAATCACACACTTATTACATCGAATGTCTCAAAGAGAACTTATTACAATAAATATGGCTTAAGGCCATCTAATAACGATAACAGTGGAAGGCTTGGAAGATAAGTGAGTCCATCAACTCCAACGGCATCACTGAGTATAGAACTACGACCTAAAGGCACCTTTCTCGTTGTCTGAAAAGTCTGCAACATGAACGTTGCAGCCCGAAAACGGGTCAGCACATGGAATATGCTGGCAATGTAACACATAGAGAGTAATGGAAGAATAAAGCTATACTACATGCATATATGGCTGGTGGAAAGCTCTATGGTTACAGTTTTGCGTAAAGCCAATTTTTCCCTACTGCAAAGGAATAAATTTTATTTAACTATCATGGTAGTTGTTAAACATTGAGAGCGTAGACACCCTCTGAGGGAGTCCTGGATTAGGGGGTCTCTGGACAGCCGGACTATCTCCATTGGCTGGACTGTTAGACTATGAAGATACAAGATTGAAGACTTCGTCCCGTGTCCGGATGGGACTCTACTTGGCGTGGAAGGCAAGCTAGGCAATACGGATATGGATATCTCCTCTTTTGTAACCGACCTTGTGTAACCCTAACCCTCTTCGGTGTCTATATAAACCGAAGGGTTTTAGTCCGTAGGACAACAATCACAATATACAATCATACCATAGGCTAGCTTCTAGGGTTTAGCCTCTCTGATCTCGTGGTAGATCTACTCTTGTAACACCCATATCATCAATATTAATCAAGCATGACGTAGGGTTTTACCTCCATCAAGAGGGCCCGAACCTGGGTAAAACATCGTGTCCCCTGCCTCCTGTTACCATCCGGCCTAGACGCACAGTTCGGGACCCCCTACCCGAGATCCGCCGGTTTTGGTACCGACATTGGTCCTTTCATTGAGAGTTCCTCTGTGTCGTCGCCGTTAGGCTTGATGGCTCCTACTATCATCAATAGCGATGCGGTCCAGGGTGAGACTTTTCTCCCCGGACAGATCTTCATATTCGGCGGCTTTGCACTGCGGGCTAATTCGCTTGGCCATCTGGAGCAGATTGAAAGCTATGCCCCTGGCCATCAGGTCAGATTTGGAAGTTTGAACTACACAGCCGACATCCGCGGAGACTTGATCTTCGACGGATTCGAGCCACAGCCGGGCGCGCCGCACTGTCGCGATGGGTATGACCTAGCTCTGCCGCCGAATAGTACCCTAGAGGCCGCGCCCGCACCAGCTCTGACCCTTAGCTCGGAGCCAGCTGTGCCAATCGAGGACAGGTGGTTAGACACCACCTCAGGGGCTGCAGTCTCAACGGCGATCGAGCCAAACACCAGCATAATCCTCTGCGCAACCCATGACTCCCAGGTGCCGGACTCTTTTTCTGACTCCGAACCGCCCGCGCCCCTGCCAATCGAATCCAATTGGGCGCCGATCATGGAATTCACCACCGCAGATATCTTTCAGCACTCGCCCTTCGGCGACATTCTGAATTCACTAAGGTCTCTCTCTTTGTTAGGAGAGCCCTGGCCGGATTATGGCCAACAGGATTGGGATGCGGACGATGAAGAAATTCGACGCCCACCCACCACCCACTTAATAGCCACTGTCGATGACTCAACCGACATGCTCGACTTCGACTCTGAAGACATCGACGATATGGAGACGATGCGGGAGGCGAAGAGGAACCACCGCCCACAGGGCGCTGGACGTCCACTTCATCATATGACGTATACATGGTGGACACACCAAAAGAAGACGATGACGAGGAACGGAAGGACGCACCGAAGGCTTGTTCCCTCGAGAAGCAGTCAAAGCGGCGGCGCAAGAGCCGCCCCAAATCCCGCCTCGGTAGAAATAACGATCATACAGACCCAGCGTTGGAGCAGGGCGAACCACTGCCGGACCACGGCAATACGGGGAATCAAACCGAACAAACCAATTCTGTCAAAGATAATAGTCCGGACGACATAACGCCGAACAGGCACCCGGAGCAGCAGAATGCACTTCAAAGGCTTGTTGCCACTGCGAGGAGTCTGAAAAAGCAGAAGCAAAGGCTCAAGGCTGCGCAGGACACACTCCAAATCAGATGGAGTAAAGTACTCAATACAGCAGAGAAGTACGGCGACAATCGCCCCACCAAGAGCTACCCAAAGCGGAAGTTGCTACCTGAATTCGATGAGGAGGCCTCAGACCCCCCACAACCAAAAATCAAAACAACCACCTGGCCGGATAGACGACCTCCCGGCCAACATAGAGCGGCAAACAATGCCACTCACAAGACAATATGCGATCCACGCGAGGGCTCTCACCAAAAGGACGGCGCAACCAGATCCATCTATGGACCACGCAAGTGCGCCCCAGCATACAATGTAACACAACAAACATCCGAACAACGCGGTACACCTAGATACAGGGGCGCCGCACCCCCCCTATGTTTCAGAGATGAGGTGCTGGACCATGAATTTCTAGAGGGATTCAAACCCGTAAACATAGAGGCATACGACGGAACAACAGACCCTGGGGTCTGGATTGAGGACTATATCCTCCATATTCATATGGCTCGAGGAGACGATCTCCATGCCATCAAGTACTTACCCCTTAAGCTCAAAGGGCCAGCTCGTCACTAGCTTAAAGGCCTCCCCAAAAACTCCATTGGAAGCTGGGAAGAGCTCGAAGACGCTTTTCGCGCAAATTTTCAAGGGACTTATGTCCGACCTCCGGACGCGGACGATTTGAGTCACATAACTCAACAGCCCGGAGAGTCAGCCCGAAAACTTTGGAACAGGTTTCTTACTAAAAAGAACCAAATTTTCGACTGTCCGAGCGCCGAAGCCTTGGCAGCTTTTAAGCATAGCGTCCGTGATGAATGGCTTGCCAGACACCTCGGCCAAGAAAAGCCGAGAACAATGGCAGCATTAACAAGCCTCATGACCCGCTTTTGTGCGGGTGAGGACAGCTGGCTAGCCAGATGCAGCACCAGCGACCCCAGTACATCTAAAGTTAGAGATGGAAACGGGAAATCATGGTGCAACAGCAATAACAAACGCCGAAATAAAGAAGACAGCACGAAGAGCACGACAGTAAACGCCAGATTCAAAAGCTCTCGACCAGATTAGCAAAAGCCGCCCTCTAAAGGCGCCAGAGACGAACTGTCCAGCCTAAACAAAATTCTGGACCAAATATGTCAGATCCATAGCACCCCTGGTAAACCTGCTAATCATACCCACAGAGAATGTTGGGTCTTCAAGCAGTCCGGCAAGCTCAACGCCGTACACAAGGGGGAGGATACACCAAGCGAAGATGAGGATGAGCCTCTCAAGCAAGACACTGGGGAACAAAAGAAATTTCCCCTAGAAGTCAAAATAGTAAACGTGTTACACATGATCAAGGGAAGAAATAAAACGGCACTCCCAGAAAAAAATGCCCAAGGGCCTATCACCGCGGAGTCCTGCCATTGGTCGTCTCAACCGATCACTTTCGACCATCGTGATTACTCAGCAAGTATCCGGCGTGCAGGATGGGCTGCCCTGGTATTAGACCCAATAATTGACGGATACCACTTCACACGAGTCCTGATGGACGGTGGCAGCAGTCTAAACCTGATATATCGGGATACAATCCGCGAAATGGGGTAGACCCAACAAAAATTTGCCATAGCAATACTACCTTTAAAGGAGCAACGCCAGGCCCAGGGGCTCATTGCACGGGCTCCCTGCTACTAAAGTTATATTTGGCTTCCCCGATAACTTCCATAACGAACATTTAACCTTCCACATCGCTCCGTTCCAAAGTGGCTATCAAGCACTACTCGGACGCGAAGCTTTCACTCGCTTTAATGCAATACCGCACTACGCTTCCCTCACACTCAAGATGCCCCGTCCATGTGGCATCATTACAGTAAACGGAAGTATTAAGCGATCTTTGCACGCTGAAGAGAGTGCGGCTGCCTTGGCAGCCGCACACTAAAAATGACCTCACCAACTAAAGCATCTAACAGGTCGCCAAGACCTCGAACACGGTTAGTCGAGTCCGGCGCTGCTATACATAATTTATACCGGATCAATGGTCACACCCCTATTACACATACAAGGGGCTCAACGCGCGCAGACAAGTGGCAATTTTTACTCATCTTGAATTATATATGGTTTCTTTAAAAACTATCTTTTCGCACGACAACTTTTTCACCTAAGTTCCTCTCTTTTACAGATGATCATCGTGTTACACCCGTCCAGGATATGGCATAACGGAGACACAGGCGCAGACGTGCAGCAGGGACCCGCTCCAAGGATTCTTTTTAGATTAAGACCCTACGTAAACCTTTTTTACTGTCTCTTGTTGATACATATCCACCGAATTCTCAACACAGTTGAGAAGGATGCTGACGTCTTGGCATGTGGCCACGTCAGAACAATGCACGTACCTGGACACAAGGGGCTTCTTACGAAGGGCACTATTTAGGCCCGGTTTATACCATAAAGACCGAATACCTTAGGGAGTGTTCGGCGTTGCGAGTTTGGCCTTATATGCATCAGCTCCGTATCATTGTCTTTGGTCAAATGTTGGGTTTGCCCGGCTCCTGTGTGTTTGGTGCCTTACATTCCGCTTTACCGGCTAAGGTAGCACCAGGAGAACTACTGTGATTGTGCCCTGGTTCATCCGGACGAGCACCTCAGTAGAGAAAGCCGAAAACTGACTGTCATGATATAGCGTGAGACTGGTCAACCACTCAATGACCTATCGGAATGTTAGAATTCATCCGCCTTAACGAAGGGCCGTTTTTCGGCCAGGCATGTACGCACTCCGCGATCGGGAGAGTGCAGAGCCACCAGGGGCTATCTAGTAGCCCCACTATCAAACTCCTATGGCTAAGTGAAAGTGTTAAAGCATTATAGTCCGGTTGCCTCGCTCGCTATGCTACCACCTCCTTAATAGGACCAAGACGTTGGGTTAAGTGTGAACACACGTTTTTTGCGAGCACCTCCACATTATATGCGTGGGGGTTGAAGCCGACGGCTGCAATTTTTCAGGTTATACACATGTATACATAAACGGCCGCACAGGAGGCATCACACTACTTTCAGGCAAGTATAAACATAGCCTTATAAAAACTTCATAAAAGCATTGTGCTTACAATGAGAATACATATCACTCAAATATAATATTCTTCGAGCACTGGGCCTCTATCAAACGAGCACCCTCGAGAACCTCCTCAAAATAGTGCTCGGCAGCCACCTGGCCTATGGACGAACCCTGCGCCGCAACAGTGGCAGCGTCCATCTCCGCCCAGTATGCTTTAACACGGGCAAGGGCCATCCGCGAGCCTTCTATGCACGCCGACCTCTTCATCGCATTAATGTGCGGCACCGCACCAAGGAACTGCTGCACTACGCTGAAATAGCTATTCGGCTTTGGCTTTTCCGGCCGTAGCTGATCCATAACAGACCAAAAGGCGAGTCCGGACAACCTATTCAGTTCGGCCCATTCGGCTAGCTGGTCAGTCAATGAAAGCGGACGCTCTGGAACGTGGAATTGCGACCAGAACAGCTTGTCCACTTCACGATCTGTCTGACCTTGGAAGTACTTGGCCGCATCGGCAACGCTTGCCGCCAAATCCATATACGCATCTGCCGAATTCCACAGCCGATCCAGAGGGGCATACCGTGGATCCCCGAACTTCCTCTGCAACATGAAGGATTTCCCAGCCGCAATATCCCCGGCTTCCCGTAGCTCCTCCTTCTTCGCTCTCATAGCAGAACGGGTGTCTTTGTCCACCGTCGTGGCCTTCTCAAGGTCCGTTGCCTACGCCCGGTTTTCTTTTTCAAGGACCCGGCAACGGTCGGCAGTGTCTTTTAATTCTACGACCATCTTGGCCATCATCTCTTGGCTCTCGCAATGTGCGGCCTTCTCGGCTTTCAACTCTTTGGCCGCCTTCAAAGCAGCAGCATTACTAATCCTCGATTGTTCCTTGGCTCGGGCAAGTTCTGCCCGCAAGGTTTCCACGGTGGCAGCTCCATCTGCAGTCACAACATATTAAAGATACTGGCATCATGCTGCTCTTACTATGTGGCGTTCACCAGATAACAACACTTACCTTGTGCCTCGTCAAGCCTCTTGTTAACAAGCTCGATGTCGGCGTCTGCCGCATCCAGTTGCCATTTTAATTTGGCAAACTCACTAGTCCGGCTAGCCACCGGAGCTTCCACCGCCTGCACATAGGGGCAGTCTGGTTATTGCCTGGGAATATGATCCTCTGTTCGCCGCCGTTCTCGACGACAACCAGAGTCTCAGGGGCTACTATCTACACAAGGCACACCTAACATGTGCAGTACTATCAGATATTATCTCACGTACCTCAAAGCCTGTCAGTAGACTCATAAAGGCTTCATGTAATCCACCTTCGGCGGACGAGATTATCTACATCACCGTACCCATCAGCATACGGTGTTCTTATGAGATGGCCGCTCGCCCCACCAACTCCTTCAGAACGTCCGACCGCACACCAGACGGTGCCGAACTCTTTTGTCTGCTCTCTTCGGGAGCCGGACGCTAGGGACTTCGGGGGTCTATGTGATTATCTTCTGGCCTCACCGGATCCGGAGAGGCCCTCCGTGACGACACTTCGGGGTCGCCCGCTTCTTGAGCGGAGGAGTCCGGGGGAGGCGTTTCGCTCTCCATCATCTTTGGAAGAAGATCCCCCGAAGACGAGCTCATCTGAGAGGGGCTAAGGCCCGAACTGCAAGATATGTGCGGTGGTTATTTTCTCAGAAGGAAAAGATAACATACCTTTACTATTTTGGATCACTTATGACTCGTTGGAGGGCTGATCC
>NC_041388.1:262720868-262749721 GCF_002162155.2 Triticum dicoccoides
GGGAGACTTCTTCTCCCGTTTGGAGGCTTCGGCTTCCGGATCCTCGGAAGTAGTCCTTTTCCTCCCCCGGTTGTCCTCCTTCGTGGAGACGCTCATTCCCTCGGTTGGAACGGGCAGCCATGGGGGCCCGTGTCCGCCCGTATTATCCCCCCCCCCTCGGTATCTTCCTTCGAGGGCTCCGGGCAAGGTGCGACCTCGAGCATCTTTTCTAATACCGGATTTTCTAAACCCTCAGGGAGGGGGGCCAAACACAGAATCATCTTTGCCTTTGTTAGCCAGTCCTGGTCAAAAAGCGAACTCTCAGAAAAAACTTCATGACGAATAAAAGACAGTGTGTTCGGCCAGAGGGTTTCTTACTTGTTCGGCGGCGCGGTTACTGCTCAGGCCCACGTCCTCGGTAATATCTGGACACTCTACTTGAGGTCCGAAGAATGACTTGTACATCTCCACGTGCGTCAGGCCGAGGAAACTTTGAATGGCACGCGGTCCCTCTGGGTTGAACTCCCACAAGCGAAGGGGCCGGCGTTTGCAAGGCTGGATTTGACGAACCAGCATAACTTGTATTACCACAGCCAAATTAAAATCTCCCTCGAAGAGATCTCGGATGCGGCTTTGCAGTATAGGCACGTCCTTGGCTGGACCCCAGCTCAGACCTCTGCTAATCCATGACATCAGTTGTGGTGGGGGGCCCGAGCGGAAAGCGGGGGCAGCCACCCACTTGGCACTTCTTGGAGCGGTGACGTAAAACCACTCCTGTTGCCATAATTCGGACACCTCTGGAAAGGAACCTTTCGGCCATGGAGCTCCTGCCATCTTGCCTATTGATGCACCTCCGCACATTGCATGTTGCCCCTCGATCATCTTCGGCTGTACTTCAAAGGTCTTGAGCCACAGGCCGAAGTGAGGGGTAACACGGAGGAAGGCCTCACACACGACAATAAATGTCGAGATGTGGAGAAAGGAGTCCGGAGCTAGATTGTGGAAATCTAGCCCGTAATAGAACATCAAACCCCTGACGAAGGGATCCAGAGTGAGGCCTAGACCTCAGAGGAAGTGGGAGACGAACACGACGTTCTCGTTGGGTTCGGGAGTAGGGACGATCTGCCCTCGAGCAGGCAGCCGATGCGAAACCTCGGCGGTCAGGTATCTGGCCTCCCTCAACTTCTTGATGTCCTCTTCCATAACGGAGGAGGGCATCCATCGGCCTTGAAGGCTGGATCCGGACATGATTGAAGATCCGGAGCACCTAACCTAGGCTTTGGGTGTTAGAACTCGAGGCGGGGGAAGGGTTCGATTGAGCATGAGAGGGAAAAAGCGAAAACCTTGTCCCCTTATAAAGAGGGTGAATATCAAGCGTCCTCTCCGTAGCCGTTTGGGACTTGCCTATAATCGAGGAGTCCTAGACACGGTTGGGTTACCCACGACCGCATTAATGAGAATCCTGTAATTGGGGGAACACGATCTCCGCTTCGACGAGGCGTGTCAAGAAACCGCCTCGCGTTATGTGTGGAGCTGGTTGAAAGAAACGGTTCGAATAATCACCGGGCCATGACATAACGTCGTGCTGCCAAAACAAGCCAGCAAATTAGATCTGCGAAAATATTATTCTCTCTGCGGTGGAATGTGGAACTTATTTTGCAGGGTCGGACACTATCCTCGTATTCAAATTCTTCTGTTGTGTATTCGGAGAAGGAACCTGCCTTGCAATGCCGAAGACAACACTGCGCGACGGACTCATCGTCATTGAAGCCTGGTTCAGGGGCTACTGAGGGAGTCCTGGATTAGGGGGTCTCCGGACAGCCGGACTATCTCCATTGGCCGGATTGTTAGACTATGAAGATACAAGATTGAAGACTTTGTCTCGTGTCCGGATGGGACTCTACTTGGCGTGGAAGGCAAGCTAGGCAATACGGATATGGATATCTCCTCTTTTGTAACCGACCTTGTGTAACCCTAACCCTCTCTGGTGTCTATATAAACCGAAGGGTTTTAGTCCGTAGGACAACAATCACAATATACAATCATACCATAGGCTAGCTTCTAGGGTTTAGCCTCTCTGATCTCGTGGTAGATCTACTCTTGTAACACCCATATCATCAATATTAATCAAGTAGGACGTAGGGTTTTACCTCCATCAAGAGGGCCCGAACCTGGGTAAAACATCGTGTCCCCTGCCTCCTGTTACCATCCGGCCTAGACGCACAGTTCGGGACCCCCTACCCGAGATCCGCCGGTTTTGATATCGACACCCTCTCAATCCCAATTTAGTATCATCATTAAAACCCAACAGTATTAATTTAAAGTAACATGATGAGATTCACATGATAATCCAAGTACTAGATACTCAAGACGTCCATAACCGGGGACACGGCTAACCATGACTAGTTTATACACTCTGCAGAGGTTTGTGCACTTTTCCCCACAAGACTCGATCTCCTCCGTTGGGATTCTCGCACTACATGGTGTTTGAGAAACGGATGACCGAGACATAGTCTTTCAGAAGCGCTAGCACCTTACGATCGGGTAGACAGTACCAACCTACATCCCCTACATCTGCTAGTCTACCACTGTAAGAGTTCGCACGACTTAATTGACTATGCTAGAACCCATAGTAGCTTGTCGCTGCACACGGAAGTTTCTAGTATGAATAAATCTCATGATCCCTTTGAGCCTGGGTGGCGGTCCATAAAGAAAAACAGGCAATCGCTGGAATACCCAAGTGCCTCAATCCACCCAGATGTGTGTTTAAGTTGCCACCTTAAATAAACCATTAATTTATCAATCTCACATCTATCATGGATACACTCTCCCAATCCACGTCTACTAGCATAGCATGGCATAATAAGCAAACGTAGAAGTAACTCCCAAGGGTTGATAATAAAACAGGTAATAGTTTCTACCTCATCTACTTTCCAAAACCCACATATTAATCAGATCCTAAATCGTGCAATTGTTTGAGGATTGATCTAATGCAATAAAACTGGGTAGTAAAGAGGTATGATCAAAGTGTTACTTGCCTTGCTGATGATCCGTGAAACCTAGAGATTCAAAGTAGCAAGCGGCGCACTCCGGGTACTCTATCGCAAACAAACAAGCATACAATAAGTACTCATCTAATGCACGGGTAAAACTCAAATAAGAAAACTAACCAGAAAGTTCAACTTAAGAACTCCGGTTTGCAAAAAGAATCAATTCGAACGAAGCAACGAAAGTCAAACGGCGAAAGAAACAAACTTCGTTTACTAATCTGGATCTAAGTTAAATTTTACAGATGCAAAAACTTGTTTGAGTTGGTTAAACGGAAAGAGGGTTTCGAGACGAAAATCCAGGCGCTTGAATCGCCTGATTCCGATAAACGAGCGAAAAGTTATACTAGAACGAAAATCGGATCAAATATCGCGATCAAAAATAAAATCCAAGAAAATGAAAAACTGACGAACAGATTAACGAACGAACGTTCGTTAACTGAAACTAAACAACGAAATCGTCCGTTAAAACGAACGAACGGGCGAACGCTCGCTGAATAAATAAACCGGAAAATAAAACCGATCTATTTATAAAAAAACGAATCTAGGGTTTTCTAAACAAACAGGATCGGTTTCTTTAGAAAAAACCGGGGCGGCGGGTGGCTACCTCGGCTCGGGCTCCGACGAGGTCCGGCGGGGTTTCGGCAAGGCTCCGGTGGTGGCGGCGCAAGGCGGCGGGGCGGCGGCAAGCAGCGGCACATGCGTTGAGGGGTTGCGGCGGCGGCGACTCTGGGCTCCAGGGGGCCCCGGGGTGGTATTTAAAGAGGGAGAGGTTGCGGCTCCGACTTGGGGAGGGGGTTGGGCGGCGGCGGCGGCTCGGACTGTCCCGAGTCCGGCGGCGGCATGGGACGGGGAGGCGGTGGCGCGGCCGGGCCTGGCTCGGCTCGGCTTCGGCCCAGTCGGGCTGGCAGGAGTTTTTTTTTTAAAAAAATCCCGCCGAACTAAGAAAAAACCTAGAAAAATAAATAATCTAAAGAAATGCCAAAACAAATTTTCACCGTCTAAATTAAGTATTTAGAACAGGATGAACATTTTCTTGGCCCTAAAATGCAATTTTGAAAACGTGCAATTTTTCCTAAATTCAAATAAAATAGCAAGAAAACTCTGAAATAAAATCTTACTTGATTTTTTTATTAAACCTTCAATATTTCTTTATTTTGGGAAAGTCGTTTTATTCCCTCTCTCATATTTTTATTATAGAAATAATTGAAGATAGAATAAATAAAATCAATGATCCTATTTTCAAAATTTGAGAAAAACCCAAATATGAAAATAACGAAATCCCCAACTCTTTCCGTGGGTCCTTGAGTTGCGTAGAATTTCTGGATCAGGCCAAAAGCAAATAAAATATGATATGCAGTGATGACCTAATGTATAACATTCCAAATTGAAAATTTGGGATGCTACAACTACTGAACATCAGGAAAAGACACGTAGTAACGACCAAGGTCCTCATCGAACTCCCACTTGAGTTCGGTAGCATCACCTGCACTGGTATAATCGGCACCTGCAACTATTTTGGAAGTGTCCGTGAGTCACGAGGACTCAGCAATCTCACACCCATGAGGTCAAGACTATTTAAGCTTATGGGTAGGATAAGGTAATGAGGTGGAGCTGGAGCAAGCGCTAAGCAAAATATGGTGGCTAACATACGCAAATAAGAGTGAGATGAGAAGCTACGCAACGGTCGTGAAGCTATAAGTGATCAAGAAGTGATCCTAAAACAACTTACGTTCAAACATAACCCAAACCGTGTTCACTTCCCAGACACCAACGAAAAGAGACCATCACGGCTAGACACGCGGTTGATTCATTTTAATTAAGTCAAGTGTCAAGTTCGCTACAACCGGATATTAACAAATTTCCATCTGTCACATAACCGCGGGCATGGCTCTCGAAAGTTTATACCCTGTAGGGGTGTCCCAACTTAGCCCATTACAAGCTCTCACGATCAACGAAGGATATTCCTTCTCCCGGAAAGACCCGATCAGTCTCGGAATCCCGGTTACACGACATTTCGACACTGGTAGAACAAGACCAGCAAGACCGCCCGATGTGCCGACAAATCACGATAGGAGTCGCACGTATCTCGTTCTCAGGGCACACTAGATGGGCCAGACGCCGGGTTGGCATAGACCCTGGTTGCCCAGGGGGCGCCGGACATCGCCCAGGTTGGACCAACACTCAGAGGAGCATTGGCTTGGGGGTTTAAAATAAAGATGACCCTCGGGTCTGCAGAACCCAAGGGAAAAGGCTTAGATAGGCAAATGTAAAACCAAGGTTGGGCCTTGCTGGAGGAGTTTTATTCAAGGCGAACTGTCAAGGGGGTCCCATAACCCCAACCGCGTAAGGAACGCAAAATCAAGGAACATAACACCGGTATGACGGAAACTAAGGCGGCAAGAGTGGAACAAAACACCAGGCATAAGGCCGAGCCTTCCACCCTTTACCAAGTATATAGATGCATTAATTAAATAAGAGATATTGTGATATCCCAACATATCCATGTTCCAACATGGAACAACCTGCTTTGCACCTGCAACTAGCAATGCTATAAGAGGGGCTGAGCAAAAGCGGTAACATAGCCAAACAACGGTTTGCTAGGAAGGTGGGTTAGAGGCTTGACATGGCAATATGGGAGACATGATAAACAAGTGGTAGGTAGCGCGACATAGCGATATAACAAACAACTAGCAAGAAAATATAGAAGTGATATCGAGGGTAATGGTCATCTTGCCTGAGATCCTGCAAGGAAGAAGAACGGGTACATGAAGAAGACAAACGGACGTAGTCGAACGAATCCTCACAACTCCGGAACGAAACCGAAGCTAACGAGGGAAGCAAACCGGAAAGAAACAAGCAACATAATAAACACACAAGCATAAGCATGGCATGATGCACAACCAAGGATGATGCATGTCCATGTTAATGAGGCATGGCATGGCAAGGTGCATCAAACAATACTACAAATTAAGTGGAGCTCAATATGCAACGAGTTGCATATTGACGAAACAGCACATTCGATTATTTAGTTCACTCTCGTTTAGGTACACATCAATATTAAATGTTTGTTAACATGGCAAGATGTTAACCATAATAAATCTACCTATCTAGGCAAGTTTAAATGAGGCCGGAACAACAAACAACAATCTTGGAAAATCCCCATATGCATATTATGAATTTGGTACTGTTCTGCCCTAAACCATATTTTAGAGTTGTTAAACATGCAAGATGAGTGCACCATGTTAAACTATGCATTTTCCACCCCATTTAAATATAATGTTTATTAAATTTGGAGCTATGGTTATTTAGTTATGAAATAAACCATTTTAGCATGTCTTTTTGCAAATTATATGCAAACATCATTTTAAACATTTTTAACATGGATGAAAGTTGCAAATTATGAAACTAGATGTAATTCTTAGCATTTTACATATATAACATGTTTCATTTAGATGCATGGACATTTAGTTATTAACAATACAAAACAGTGGCATTCCTATAATTATACATGCATGGGATATTAGAAAAAAACGCCAGCAGGGGAAAAATGTAGCCGGGCAGAATCTGGTCTACCGGGCTACACAGGACAGTGGGCGCTGGGGTGGCCTCACCTAGTGGGCTGATGCCCAGTTGGTGGGAGGCAAGGCTGGCAGATCTGGTGCGGCTGGGCCTAGGAGGCGCTGCAGATGAGGCGAAGCAGGGGCCCGGTCAATGCGCGCGGTCGAGCGCTCGGCCTCCTGCTCGAAGCAGAGGATGCAGGGGGCGACGGCAGCGGTGGCTTCGCGCGGCTTGGGACTCCGGCGATGGCGCGAAGGAGGTCTGTGTGGCATGAATCCAGGCAGGGAACTCGAGGAGGAAGGAGGTAGCTCGCGGCGGCATCTGTAGGCCGAAGCAGGGGAGCCCGCGAGACGAGGTGGAGGAGCGCTGGTTGCTGGCGACGAGGCATCGAAGGAGAACGAACAGCGACGGCTGCAAGAACATGGCGCGCGGGCGAGAGACTTTACGCGAGGGAGAACCAGGACACAGAGTGCGAGCAGGGGAGGTCGACGCGGTCCTGGGCGTCGCGGTCAACGGGAGCGGGCGGTGAGCGGGCGCCTCGTCCTCTGCTCGTCAGGAAGCAGAGCAGCGGCAACGAACTCGGCGGGGAGGAGGCCGGGAACAGGTCAAGGGGCTCGAGGTCCACCGGATCTGGGCCGAGATGGGGCACGCCGGCGTCGAGGAACTAGCAGCATGAGGTTGCGGGGGCTCCGGCTGGGTGCTCCTGCGAGAGACAGAGAGGGGACGTGAGGAACCGAGGATAAGGGAGAAGAAGGCAGGCGAAGGAAGGAGAGATGGGGCGGGCGCGGGGCTCATCTGCTTGCGGTGCTCGACGGCAGAGGGGTCGGCGAGGACGACGCCGTCGGTGGGTGGTGGCGCACGGGGGCGAGGTGAGGAGGCGGTTGCCTCTACGGGAGGATGCAGGAGGCGAGGCTGGGGCAAGGAGATCCCTTGGATCTTCATCCGAGGGTGGAGAAGGGGAGCTGCAGGCTGGAATGGATCTGCCTGGTGGTTGGCTTGATGGGGAAAACGAGGAAGGTGGAGAAGGTGGCGGTGGTATGGGGTTTGATGGATGGGACATCCTAAGATTTAGCGTTTGGTTTGAAAATAGACTAGGAGCCTATATATAGGGAAAGAGGGGAGTTTTAGGGGCGTCCGATCGCCATCGGACGGTTGATAATAAATAGGTAAGGAAGTTCAAATGAGAAAACAATGATGTTTTAGGGATGTTTGGGGATGATCTGAATCCAACGGTGACGACTGCCCGGGTCGGGTTCGGGACAGCTTCGGACGCCCACTCGAGGGGGTCAATGCACTGGGCAAGGAGGGGTTAGGTGGGGTTCGAGGCCGTCTCGAAGCCCTCCGATCGCGATCTGACGCAGCGTCGAGAGGGGAGGTTGGTTGGGCCTAGGTGGGGTTAGCGGGCTGTGTAGGAAAGGTCTCGGGCTGAGAAGAGAGAGACGGAAATGCAGCCCGGCAATGTTCCAGGAGACCGAAAATGTTCGACGGTATGACCGACTATAATGCCGCTATAGTTATCCGTTGGGCGTCAAACAGACTCTGAATGCGATGGAATTTGGCAGCCGGTATACCAACAACATAACAACACCGCATGCCAACTTTCATCCCATTCCGAGAACATTTTATGACCACTTATAAAATAATATTTCGGACATGTCGTGGGTGCGTGCAAGTGTGTCTGGGCTTAGAACGGACAACGGAAAGAACTGGGAGACCCGAACGAATGCAAGTTTTCGAAAAACATGAAGATGCAATACACATGATGCGTTGATGAATGCAACAAACAAATAAATAACAAAGCTGACACACAAAACATGGAAGGCATCTGGAGCGCCAGTCTCGGGTGTCACAGGTACATAGGCATATGCATCTCATCTGGAAAACTGCTGAAGCAGAAGGTGAATATTGAGCCTTCATTCATGTTGAAGGTCTTTGCAACTTTAGGCCAATGCCTGTGGATGATTGACCATCCATCCTTCGACCTCTTCAGGAACACTTCAAATTTAATCGTGGGTGTTGTATGAAAACTTTCCTTGCCTCCTGACCACAGAGGTGGTTTGAGAGGTAATCATTAGCGAACCCTGAAAAAAATGATGTGCATAAATATCTTCTCTATATGGGAAATGGGGCAAAGGAATAAAAAACGGCAAGATATAATAGTTAGTACCATCTTGTAAACCTCAGTGCTTCCCATTGTTTCCCTGCAACACATATAAGGTAGTTAGTCATCAGGTTAAGTAAGGGTTCGCATGCTATCAGTAAAATATGTTGATGATAAATAAGCACATTGCCAATTCATCAGATTAATTCAAGCCACATGGAAAACCCATTTATCCAAACCAAGCATGATTAAGAACTAGGCAATATAACACTTGTATGTATTTCTCATGTATTAAGTGCAGCCAAATTCTATTTATTCCTCACATGGTATACAATAACAGAATGCAGCCACAACAATTGAACATCACATTGCAGAATTGAACCAAGCAGTTAACTAAACACCACAACAAATGAACCAAACATTAATTGAGCACCACATTGCACAATATAACTTACTCCTAATAGAAGATCAGTTAGTTAACCAAATCAAGCATGCTTAACAACTTGGAAATATTGCAATTGTTTTTGTTTCTCATGTATTTAGTACAACCAAATTCGATTTATTCCTCACATGGTATACAATAATAGAATGCAGCCATAGCAATTGAACATCGCATTGCAGAATTGAACCAAGCAGTTAACTAAACACCACAACAAATGAACCAAACTTTAACTGAGCACCACATTGCACAATATAACGATACTCCTAATATAAGATCAGACAATTAACCAAACCAAGCATGCTTAACAACTTGGAAATATAGCAATTGTATTTGTTTCTCATGTATTTAGTACAGCCAAATTCAATTTATTTCTCACATGGTATACAATAACAGAATGCAGCCACAACAATTGAACATCACATTGCAGAATTGAACCAAGAAGTTAACTAAACACCACAACAAATGAACCAAACATTAACTGAGCACCACATTGCACAATATAACATACACCTAATAGAAGATCAGACAGTTATCCAAACCAAGCATGCTTAACTTGGAAATATAGCAATAGTATTTGTTTCTCATGTATTTAGTACATCCTAATTCGATTTATTTCTCACATGGTATACAATAACAGAATGCAGCCACAACAATTGAACATCACATTGTAGAATTGAACCAATCAGTTAACTAAACACCACAACAAATGAACCAAACGTTAAATGAGCACCACATTGCACAATATAACATACTCCTAATAGAAGATCAGACAGTTAACCAAACCAAGCATGCTTAACAACTTGGAAATATAGCAATTGTATTTGTTTATCATGTATTTAGTACATCCAAATTCGATTTATTTCTCACATGGTATACAATAACAGCATGCAGCCACAACAATTGAACATCACATTGCATAATTGAACCAAGAAGTTAACTAAACACCACGACAAATGAACCAAACATTAACTGAGCACCACATTGCACAATATAACATACACCTAATAGAAGATCAGACAGTTGACCAAACCAAGCATGCTTAACAACTTGGAAATATAGCAATAGTATTTGTTTCTCATGTATTTAGTACAACCAAATTCGATTTATTTCTCACATGGTATACAATAACAGAATGCAGCCACAACAATTGAACATCACATTGTATAATTGAACCAAGCAATTAACTAAACACCACAATAAATGAACCAAACGTTAAATGAGCACTACATTGCACAATATAACATACTCCTAATAGAAGATCAGATAGTTAACCAAACCAAGCATGCTTAACAACTTGGAAATATAGCAATTGTATTTGTTTCTCATGTATTTAGTACAGCCAAATTCCATTTATTTCTCACATGGTATACAATAATAGAATGCACCCACAACAATTGAACATCACATTGCAGAATTGAACCAACCAGTTAACTAAACACCACAACAAATGAACCAAACATTAACTGAGAACCACATTGCACAATATAACATACTCCTAATAGAAGATCAGACAGTTTACCAAACCAAGCATGCTTCACAACTTGGAAAATTGCACCCCGAAGAATTGAACATCACATTTGCAGAATTGAACCAAACAGTTAACTAAACACCACATTGCATGACATATAGAACATATACTCTAGAGTAGAAGATTGCATGGTAAAAGTAGATAGCACAATCCACTAGATTTTTTTAAGGAAAGGCAGTAGCTAGCAAACTGAACATGGGTCCTTATAGTGAGCTAATAAGACAAGCTACTCCTCATTGTCGGAGATATTGATGACGATTGGATCCTTGGACGTGGAAGAGGGCGAGGCCTCCGCATCATGGGTGCCCTCGTCGTAGTGGTGAGTTGCCTGAGCCGCTCCGGGCACCCACCTGCTGGCTCTCGAGATGAGGTAAGCACATGCACGCTAAGAAAACACCTCATAGTCTTCGTCGAAGGCACCGACGGTGGCCTCGAGAAAATGCCACGAACTATCGTTTAAAGCAGCCAACCGCGTCGCGAAGTCGGCGCGTGAGGCGTCGATGGTGGCCTCAACGGTAAGGTACTCCTTCAAGATCTGGGCGTTGGCACGAATGACAACCATCGCGACCTCTTCCACGCGTGCGGCCGCGATTTGCTTCTCTGCTGCCAAATGCTCATTGAGATCCTGGCTATACTTCGTGCACCATGGATTAGGGCGGCGCTTATTTGGTGGAGGGGTCGGTGATTTGGGTGGAAGGTCTCGCACTCGCGCTGGCGGTCGGGGCATGTGGGATGTGGAAGGATGATGAGGATGGGGTCGGGTGTGGATTACCTGTCTGGGTAGGCGAGGCCGAGCAGCGTGAAGGAGGGTCACCGGCGAGGAGGCGGCGCTGCAAGCAAGGAGTAAAGGTTTCAACTTGGAAAGGAAGGCGGAAATAGGGGAAATGTGGCTTTTGGTAAGGGGAAGGGGCGGGGAGGCAGATATTTCTGCGAAAGCCAAAATTTTGGAATCGCTTCAGCGAAAAAACTGGCGCGCAAAGTGTCATCAGACATGGTCCCTTATTCAAAGTGGGTTGTGGATTGTAGTCGTCGCACATTCTCGCGTAAGCTGTATACGTACTATACTCTGACGGTGCTCCAAGATATTCTATGCTGCATCTCACATGGTTGGTTATAATAAACTGTGTGGGATCTACTTGATTTTTCGTCTTGATTTGAATTACATAATGGGGTCACAACAGCAATGGACAGTGTTTGTATTGCTAGACCTTTTATCTGCAGTGAACATGAAACTATATGTGTGTCGTAAAAGAATTGAAATTATTCAGGGTTTGTTTGGACATTTTATACATTAAATTGGTTTTCTAGCCATTTCAGGTGCACAATTCAAAATTAAACTACATGGACATGCTCCGGTCCACCAACATGGGTTGTAAAATCATACATGTGTCCATGGGTTTATGCTTATGTCCCATGCAAGAAATGGGGATGAATTTTGAACACCATGGCACCGTGGCTCTACGGCAAACGTTGATGTACTTGCTTTTGTAATTCTAGTAAATCCAAAAGTCGTCCGAAATTCATGAAACTTGGCATGCTATCATGGAGCGGCATCAACATGCCGTGGTAATTTTTTTGTCCCATTTAGGGCAGGTTTGGGTATGAGCTTCTCACAACAAGTGCGATAGTTTCGGTAGGGAACGTTTCACCTTTCTGGACGAAACGATATCCATTGCCTCTTCTCGATTTCAAATTTTTTTCCTAGTGTCAACATAGAACAACAGGAGTGTTGTGTCAATTTTTGGGATTTTTTGGGGTTTGCTTGGACATTTTTATACATTAACTGAGTTTTCTATGCATTCATGTGCATAATTCAAATTTGAACTACATGCACATGCTCTAATGCATATAAATTAGTTGAAAATTCAAATATGTGTCCTTGGTTGCATGCTTAGGTCCCATGCAAGAGATGGGAATGAATGTCAAACACCCTGCCACCATCACTTGGCCGCAAACATTGAGATACCTGGTTTTTAAATTTTAGTAAATCCAAAACTCGTCAGAAATTCATGAAACTTGGCATGCTATCATGGAGCGGCATCAACATGTCGTGGTAAATTTTTTGTCCCATTTGGGGCAGGTTTGGGGATATGCTTCTCACAAACAGAGTTTCTCACAACAAGCCTTATGGTTTCAGTAGGGAATGTCCTACCTTTGGGGACGAAACGATATCCATTGCCTCTTCTTGATTTCAATTTTTTCCTAGTGTCAACATGGAACAACAGGAGTGTTGTGTCAATTTTTGGGATTTTTCAGGGTTCGTTTGGACATTTTTATGCGTTAACTGAGTTTTCAATGCATTCATGTGCATAATTCAAATTTGAACTACATGCACATGCTCTAATGCATATAAATTGGTTGAAAATTCAAATATGTGTCCTTGGTTGCATGCTTAGGTCCCATACAAGTGGGAATGAATGTCAAACACCCTGCCACCGTCACTCGGCCGCAAACATTGAGATACCTTGTTTTTAAGTTCTAGTAAATCCAAAACTCGTCCAAAATTCATGAAACTTGGCATGTTATCATGGAGCAGCATCAACATGCCGTGGTAAATTTGTTGTCCCATTTGGGATAGGTTTGAGTATATGCTTCTCACAAACCATAACTTCTCACAACAAGCATGATGGTTTCGGTAGGGAACGTCCCACCTTTGGGGACGAAACGATACGATTGCCTCTTATTGCTTTCAAAAAAATTCTCGTGTCAACATAGAACAACTGGAGTGTTGTGTCTATTTTTGTGATTTTTCGGGGTTCGTTTAGACATTTTTATGCATTAACTGAGTTTTCAATGCATTTATGTGCATAATTAAAATTTGAACTGCATGCACATGCTCTAGTGTATATAAATTGGTTGAAAAAACAAATCTTTGTCCTTGGGTGCATGCTTAGGTCCAATGCAAGAAATGGGAGTGAATTCAAACACTAGGGCATCGTTGATTGCCGGCAAAACGTTGAGATACTTTGTTTTTAAATTCTAGTAATCCAAAACTCCTCTGAAATTCATTAACCTTGGCATGCTATCATGGAATGGCACCTGTGTGGTATTTTTTGTGTCCATTTTGAGAGAAGGCGCACTCGAATAATAGCCAACAAAGGCATTTTGAAAAAATAGCTGTCACTTTAATATCTCAAACGTGAGGCCAGGTGTCTTGGTTTTAATGGCTATAGATTTTAATGGCTCTTGATCGCAAACGTTTTAGATAAAACACCTGTATGCAAAGTGAGAGCAGGCTTGTGGAGAGCTTTTCCTTGCGTGTTCAACTGATATATATATATATATATATATATATATATATATATATATATATATATATATATATGGTTGCTCACTGTTGAGGCGACCGCGGAGCGCTCTGCTCGTGGCCCTCCGCACGCGCTCTGCCAGCGGACGGGCGTGCGCACGATCACGTCGGGGGCCCCATATGCGTGCGGTTGCGCCGCGCACGTTGCCACGCAATGCAGTTACATGCGGCACGATGGAGTTACGTGCTGCAAATTAGAACTGCCATCAGGGCTTGCCGATATTCCTGGCCGTCCGGCTTCCCCTTTAATTCCCGCGACCATTATAACCTTAGTCTCTTCAACTTTTTGATTGCGCCCCACAACACAACAAGCACACCCACGACGACACATAGAGAGGGGATGTCTAGCGGCGCGCCAATGGAGTTCGGCGAGCATAGAGTGGAGACCCACGCGAGGGAGACGGATCTCTCGGTGGTGTACACCATCGACCCAGTCGTGGTGGACGACTACATCAACATCATTGAGCAGTTGCTTGCTCGAGAAAAGTACAAGGTGGTCGGCATCGACCTCCAGTACACCGCCAGTCATCCCAGCATAGATCAGGAGGTTACCGTCGCCCAGTTGTGTGTGCGCCATCATGTCCTCATCTACCACTACTGCATGGCCACAAAGCCTTGCGACCGTTTCAACAGGTTTGTCAGCAGCACCGACTACAAGTTTGCCACGGTGGAAACCATCGACGATGCAAAAGTGCTCAGTGTTACAGGCTTGTCTTGCAAGAATCTTGTCAAAATCTGTGACAACTACAAGGTCTGGGGCAGCACGAAGAAGGACTCCCTGGTCGAACTCGCCTTGGCCATCATCGATCCCTACTACGAAAAGATGAAGCAGGATGCCCAGAGAACAAGTCCCCTATCCTGGCATAGAGCCTGGATGCGGCAACTGGATGAACCTCACCTCAGGTTCGCGTCCAAGAGCGTGTACACATGCTACGAGATGCACAGGCGGATTGTTGACATGAGGAAGTGCCTCATTACCCAAATTGACAAGCTTGGATCGAGCCACAAGTAGAGCAAGCGTCACAAGAAGTATATGATGATCAGATGATCGTTTATGCTAGTTAATCATGCATGTAATTTATGGTTTACTTTATTGGTGTGTGGAAATGTCTAAGTGTGTAGTAGCCACCTATGTAATTATGCATGTAATAGTTTACTTTGGTGTGTACAAATGCCATGGTTGTTGTAGCCACCTATGTAAGTGGATGTTTAATTGGGTTATGCAACCATGTCCTTATAAGTGTGTGTGTGTGTGTGTGTGTGTGTGTGTGTTGTTTTGTATGCAATCCCATCGCACAACACACACGTCTTATTAGCAGCAACCGTCTGTGTTATTATCGGTCTTCGCACACATTTCTCTTTACAAACCTGTTTGCCACGTATCACACACATCTTGTTATATTGAACCGTTTCTGTTCTCTTGTCTCAACACAAACAGTTCATCCGAGTGAACCGCATGCCGTATATCACACACACCTTGATCTGCTTGACCATTTCCGTTGTGTTTCCTAATCACACACAGTTCATCCTAGTGAACCATATGTTGTATATCGCACACACCTTCATCTGGCTGCCCATTTCTTTTGTTCCTCCTCATTGCAAACAGTTAATTGAACTGAACCATATGCCCTGCATCGCACATGCAACTAAAATCTAAACCTTGTTTGATGCATCCTCCATCGCAAACGTTTTGCACCTTTTTTGACGGTTTTTACACCACCGTTTGCGATTATTGCATTACACATAGTTTCGTCGAAGGGTCTCTGATCGTAGTGCCGCGTTAGCAGCATCCTGCAGTAGTGGGCACACATTGTCACCTCGTCCTTAGCCAATCTTCGTTTATTCTGCAACTCCTATTTCAAGTTACAAATATGAGCAACGAACCAGTATCAAATACCGAGGCGCTACTATGAGCATTAGTGAGGAACACATCAATAACAAGTATATCAAATATACCTTTGTTCACTTTGCCATCCTTCTTATCCATCAAGTATTTGGGGCAGTTCCGCTTCCAGTGACCATTCCCTTTGCAGTAGAAACACTCAATTTCAGGCTTCGATCCACCTTTGGGCTTCTTCACGGGAGCGGCAACTTTCTTGCCATTCTTTTTGAAGTTCCCTTTCTTTCCCTTGCCCTTTTTCTTGAAACTAGTGGTCTTGTTAACCATCAACACTTGATGCTCCTTCTTGATTTCTACCTCCGCGGCCTTAAGCATTGCGAAGAGCTCGGGAATCGTTTTCGTCATCCCTTGCATATTATAGTTCATCATGAAGCCTTTGTAGCTTGGTGGCAGTAACTGAAGAACTCTGTCAATAACACTCTCAACTGGAAGATCAATTCCCAACCGAGTCAAGTGGTTATGATACCCAGACATTTTGAGTATGTGTTCACTGACAGAACTATTCTCCTCCCTCTTGCATCTATAGAACTTGTTGGAGAATTCATATCTCTCAACCCGGGCATTAGCTTGAAATATCAACTTTGGCTCTCGGAACATCTCTTATGCTCTGTGGTGTTCAAAACGTCTTTGAAGTCCCGGTTCTAAGCCGTAAAGCATGGCACACTGAATATTGAGTAGTCATCAGATTGAGCCTGCCAGACGTTCATAACATCTGCAGTAGCTCCCGCAGCAGGTCTGTCACTACTACTTCTTGAGCTTGTGTTGGTTTTCCCTTAAAGAGGAAAGGGTGATGCAGCAAAGTAGAGATAAGTAATTACCTTAGTTAGAGAACCAAGGTATCAATCCTATAGGAGGTACAAGCAAGTCCTCAATCTATGCACCTGCACAAACAATCAAACACTTGCACCCAACGCGATAAAGGGGTTGTCAATCCATTCACGGTCACTTGCAACGGTGAGATCTGATAGTGATAGATAAAATTAAACAAAAGATAAAATATTTTTGGGTTTTTTGGTTTATAGATCTAAAAATAAAAGATTGCAAAATAGTAGATCGTAAACAAATATGATGGAAAATAGACCCGGGGTCATTGTTTCACTAGAGGCTTCTCTCATGAAAGCAAATAAAATGATGGGTGAACAAATTATCGTCGAGCAATTGATATAAAAGCGCAAAGTTATGACGATATCCAAGGCGATGATTATGCATATAGGCATCACATCCATGTCAAGTAGACTGACTCCTGCCTGCATCTACTACTATTACTCCACACATCGACTGACTCCTGCCTACATCTAGAGTATTAAGTTCAAGAGAACAGAATAACGCATTAAGAAATATGACATGATGTAGAGGGATAAACTCAAGCAATATGATGAAAGCCCCTTCTTTTTCTCCTTGATGGCAACAATACAATACATGCCTCGCAACCTCTACTTTGCCACTGGGTGAGGACACCGCAAGATTGAACCCAAAACTAAGCACCTCTCCCATTGCAAGAAAAATCAATCTAGTTGGCCAAACAAAACCGATAATTCAAATAGAAATACAAAGGTATCAAATCATGCATATAAGAATTCAGAAAAGATTCGAATAATATTCATAGATAATCTGATCATAAATCCACAATTCATCGGATCTCAACAAACACATCGCAAAAGAAGATAACATCGAAAAGATCTCCAAGAACATCGGGGAGAACATGGTATTGAGAATGAAAGAGAGAGAAGAAGCCATCTAGCTACTAGCTATGGACCCGTAGGTCTGAGGTAAACTACTCACGCTTCATCGGAAGGGCAATAGGGTTAATGTAGAAGCCCTCCGTGATCGAATCCCCCTCCGGCAGATCACCGGAAAAGGCCCCAAGATGGGATCTCATGGGTACAGAAGGTTGTGGCGGTGGAAAAGTGGTTTCGTGGATCCCCTCGAGGGTTTTGGAATATATGTGAATTTATAGGGGCGAAGAGGTAGGTCAGAGGAGTCCTGAGGGGGCCACAAGGTAGGGCCCCGCCTAGGGCATGCCCTCCACCCTTGCCGCCGCCTCGCGGCTCTTATGACTTGGACTCCAAGTCCCCTGGGTGTCTTTTGGTCCAAGAAAAACCATCACAAAGTTTTATTCCATTTGGACTTTGTTTAATATTCCTTTTCCAAGAAACTCAAAAACAAGGAAAAACAGAAACTAGCACTGGGCTCTAGGTTAATAAGTTAGTCCCAAAATTATTATAAATAGCATAATAATGCATATAAACATCCAAAACAGATAATATAATAGCATGGAACAATAAAAAATTATAGATATGTTGGAGACGTATCAGTCACTGAGCGGTGCATCAAGGACATAATTCTTCTGTGCAGCAACGAGGATAATCCTCAAGTTATGGACCCAACCATATAGTTGCTACCAATTGCCTTTCAACTTAGCTTTCTCCGGGAATGCATTAAAATTCAGGGGAACGGTAGCATGGGACATTGATCTACAACATAGATATAGTAAAACTATTAAGACTAAGTTCATGAGAAATTAAGTACAATTAATCAAATTACTAATGAAATCCCACTTAAATTAACATCCCTCAAGTTATCTTAGTCATACATGATCCAAATCAACTAACCCATGTCCGATCATCATGTGAGATGGGGTAGTCTTTAATGGTGAATATCTCTATGTTGATCATATCTACTATATGACTCAACGACCTTTGGGTCTCTAGTGTTCCGAGACCATGTCTGTACATGCGAGGCTCGTCAAGTTTAACCCAAGTATTCTGCTTGTGCAAAACTGGCTTACACCCGTTGTATGTGAACGTAGAGTCTATCACACCTGATAATCACGAGGTGCTTCGAAAGAACGAACTTTAGCAACGGTCATACTCGTGGAGAACACTTTTATCTTGAAATTTAGTGAAGGTATCATCTTATAATGCTACCGTCATTCTAAGCAAAAAAGATGCATAAAGGATAAACATCACATGCAATCAAAAAATGTGACATGATATGGCCATCATCAGTTTGTGCTTTTGATCTCCATCTCCAAAGCATCGTCATGATCTCCATCATCACCGGCTCAACACCTTGATCTTCATCATTGCGTCGGGGTCGTCTCACCAACTATTGCTAACGCATAGCGATAAAGTAAAGCAATTACATGGCGCTTGCATTTCATACAATAATTAAGAGACAACCCTAAGGGTCCTTCCGGTTGTCGATATTATAAAACATGATCATCTCATATATACAAAAACATATATCACATCATGTCTTGACCATATCACGTCACAACATACCCTGGAAAAACAAGTTAGACTTCCTCTACTTTGTTGTTGCAAGTTTTACGTGGCTGCTACGGGCAACTAGCAAGAACCGTTCTTACCTACGCAAAACCAGAACAATGATTATCAAGTTTGCTGTTTTAACCTTCTTCAAGGACCGGCCGTAGTCAAATTTAATTCAACTAAAGTAGGAGAAACAGACACTCGTCAGCCACCTTTATACAAAACAAGTTGCATGCCAGTCGGTGGAACCGGTCTCATGCGCGTGGACATGTAAGGTTGGTCCGGGCTGCTTCATCCCACAATACCGCTGAATCAAAATAAGGCGTTGGTGGTAAGAAGTATGACCATCACCGTCCACAACTTCTTTGTGTTCTAATCATGCATATCATCCTCGTAGACCTTGCTTTGATACCACTATTCGGGAACGTTGCATGGAAAACAAAAAATATTCTACGCACACGAAAGATCTATCCATGGAGATTTATAGCTACGAGAGGGGAGAGTGTGTCTACGTACCCTCGTAGACCGTTAAGTGGAATCGTTTATCAATGTGGTTGACGTAGTCGTACACCTTCACAGTCCGCCTGATCAAGTATCGAACGTACGGCACCTCCGCGTTCAGCACATGTTCAACTCGATGACGTCCTGGTTCGAGAATGATGTAGAGATGACTGAGACGCTCCTTTGGTCAATAACCAATAGCGGGACCTGGATGCCCATATTGGTTCCTACATATTCTATGAAGATCTTTATCGGTCGAACCTTTATGACAACATACGTTGTTCCCTTTGTCTATCGATATGTTACTTGCCCGAGATTGATCGTTAGTATCTCCATACCTAGTTGAATCTCATTACTGGCAAGTCTCTTTACTTGTTCCGTAATACATCATCTCGTAACTAAATCCTTAGTCACTTTTCTTGCAAGCTTCTTATGATGTTGCATTACCGAGAGGGCCCAGAGATACCTCTCCGATATACGGAGTGACAAATCCCAATCTTGATTCACGCCAGCTCAACAGACACCTTCGGAGATACCTGTAGAGAATCTTTATGATCACCCAGTTATGTTGTGATGTTTGATAGCACACAAGGTATACCTCCGATATCCGAGAGTTGCATGATCTCATGGTCGAAGAAACATGTATTTGACATTAAGAAAGCAGTAGCAATAAACTGAACGATCATATGCTATGCTAACCGTTGGGTCTTGTCCATCACATCATTCTCCTAATGATGTGATCCTATTATCAAATGACAACTCGTGTCTATGGTTAGGAAACCTTAACCATCTTTAATCAACGAGCTAATCTAGTAGAGGCTTAATAGGGAAAAGTCATTCAACGAGTGATTTGTATCTATGTTGAATGACTTGTTGCATGTTTGCTTATTTAAGCACATTATAGAATGTAATTATGAAACTATTAATGTTTATTCACCAATGTTAGGATGGTTTAATGATCAACATTGTCTAACTTTTCAGATGAATAACAACTGAAAGCCCAGAATGAGACCCGGCAGGAAGCCGACTCTCACATAAGCCCTGTGGGCCGACTCACGCAGAAGCCCAGAAGGAGATTTTTCCTAGCTTGGAGAACGAGACTAATAACAGATAGAGTAGGATACAGGTTAAGAGTACGACCCAGAATCTTCAGTAAAACTAGGGACTCAACCTATTATATACAGAGGAGTTCCTAGGACCTAAAGACTAAGTTACAATATCTCAAAAGCGAGGTAGTGAAAGCAAACCCTTGTAATCGAGATCATCATCAAATCAATCAAGCAGGAGTAGGCTTTTACTTCCACCGTGAGGGGCCGAACCTGCGTAAACTCGTGGCCTACGTTTCTGATCCACCCCGTTCAAGCCACCACCTAGTTGTGATGTCCTCAAGACTTAGTCCTTTCATGAGGACATCTGCCGTGACAAAACCATGACACATCTTGTTTAGGTTTTCGACCCAGTTTGGCTTTTAAACTGGATCAACATCTTGGCATTATGGCAACTTTGAGTGTTCTCTTTTTTTTGTACAAGGCCGCTTTGTTTTTTGTGTCAAACTTTGATTCATAATTTTGATAAACAAAAAAAGTTTTTTTTGTTGTGGGGTTAAAGGGAATTCATTGCTCAAACTGGAGGAAGCTCCTCCAAACAAAGTTGAGGCACATTACTAGGGCTAGATTTTAGACAAGCTGTCATCCTAGCTTATACACGGACAAAAGTCACCAACCTATGATTGACAGTTTTTTGACACCTACTAATATGAGCAATAGAACAATCCCGCTCACCAAGAAGCGACTTCACTTCATTTATCTGTTGGGAAACGTTGCATGGAAAAACAAAAAAATCTACGCTCACGCAAAGATCTAGCCATGGAGATGCATAGCGATGAACGGAGAGTGTGTATACGTACCCTCCTAGACCGAAAGCGGAAGCGTTTGACTACACGGTTGATGTAGTCGAACATGTTCTAGCTCCGAGTGATCAAGCACCGAACGTATGACACCTTCGAGTTCTGCACACGTTCAACTCGGTGATGTCCCTTGCCTTCTTGATACAGCAAGGTGACGAGGTAGTAGATGAGTTCTGTCAGCACGATGGTGTGGTGATGGTGATGGTGAAGTGATCCGCGTAGGGCTTCGCCTAAGCACCGCGAGAATATGACCGGGGTGTAAACTATGGAGGGGGGGGCGCACACGGCTAACAATTGATGTTGTGTGTTCGAGGCGCCCCTCCTCATATATATATAGGTGGCACGGAGAGGGCAGAGGCAAAGGGGCGCCCCAAGTGGGGTCGAATCTCACTTGGGCTCCTGCCCTGGTTCAGTCCCCCTTACTTGTATAGGATCCAGGGAAGGAAGGGGGAGGTGGCGCCCCCCTTCCTTTCTCCCATGAGGAGGGGAAGGAAGCAGGGACTTTCCCTCCCCCCTTTCCTTTCCCTAGGGCTGGCCGGCCTGGTGGAGGGGTGCACCAGGCCCTTGTGGGCTGGTCTGTCTCTCCCTTGGCCCATTAAGCCCATATCTTTGTCGGGGGTGCCTGGAACCCCTTACGGTGACCCTATATGTACCTGATACCCTCCGGAACACTTTCGGTGTCTGAATACCATCATCCTATATATCAATCTTTACCTCTCAACCATTTCTAGACTCCTCGCCATGTCCGTGATCTCATCCGGGACTCTAAACAACATTTGGTCGCCAAATCACATAACACATATAATATAATATCGTCATCGAACGTTAAGCCTGCGAACCCTACTCGTTCGATAACTATGTAGACATGACCGAGGCACCTCTACGGTCAATAACAAATAGCGGAACCTGGATGCTCATATTGGCTCCTACATATTCTACGAAGATCTTCATCGGTCGAACCGTAATGACAACATACACAATTCCCTTTGTCCATCGGTATGTTACTTGCCCGAGATTCGATCATAGGTATCTTTATACCTAGTTCAATCTCGTTACCAAAAAGTCTCTTTACTCGTTCTGTAATACATCATCCTACAACTAACTCATTAGTCACTTTTCTTGCAAGGCTTCTTATGATGTGCATTACTGAGAGGGCCCAGAGATACCTCTCCGATACTCGGAGTGACAAATCCTAATCTCGATCTATGTCAACCCAACAAACACCTTCAGATATACATGTAGAGCATCTTTATAATCACCCAGTTACGTTGTGACGTTTGATAGCACACAAGGTATTCCTCCGTTGTCCGGGAGTTGCATAATCTCATAGTCGAAGGAAAATGTATTTGACATGAAGAAAGCAATATCAATAAAACTGAATGATCATTATGCTAAGCTAACGGATGGGTATTGTCCATCACATCATTCTCCTAATGATGTGATCCCGTTATCAAATGAAAACTCATGTCCATTGTTAGGAAACCTTAACCATCTTTGATCAACGAGCTAGTCAAATAGAGGCTTACTAGGGACACAGTGTTTGTCTATGTATTCACACATGTATTTGGGTTTCCGATCAATACAATTCTAGCATGAATAGTAAACTTTTATCATGAATAAGGAAATATAAAATAACAACTTTATTATTGCCTCTAGGGCATATTTTCTTCAGTCTCCCACTTGCAGTAGCGTCAATAATCTAGATTACATAGTAATGATTCTAACACCCATGGTGTCTTGGTGTTGATCATGTTTTGCTCGTGGAAGAGGCTTAGTCAATGGGTCTGCTACATTCAGATCTGTATGTATTTTTCAAATCTCTATGTCTCCCTCCTTGAGTGGATCACGGATGGAGTTGAAGCATCTCTTGATGTGTTTGGTTCTTTTGTGAAATCTGAATTCCTTCGCTAAGGCAATATCTCCAGTATTGTCACAAAAGATTTTCATTGGACCCGATAAACTAGGTTGTAACACCCTGGATGTAACTTTCCATATTTGGCTATATATCCATCTTGTTCTTTGTCTATTCCAAGTGTTTTTCCTCTTTGTGGGTTTCATTTTGGGTTTGCCTTGTTTCCCTTTTTGCATTGTCTTGTCATTACTTGTCATCTTGCATTTGTTCTTTCATGTTGTTATCATGTGGTGCATCATGTTCCTTGCCATATTGTTGTGCATTGTCTTAGTCATGCATGTTGCTTTGTGGCATGCCCATGTGTGTCTCTTGCATCATCTCTTCCCCTTCCTTCCTTTCCCCCATTTTTTTTTGCAAGTGACATTTTTCCTGCCTCCATAAATGTTCAACTTTGCCTCAATATTCTATCACCATGCCCTAAACCTATTTGCCAAGTTTCATCCCATTTGGGCTTGTTTTGGTTAGGTTCAAAAATGCCTCAAGTTTGAATATAATTCAAACTTGATTTATTTTTCTACCACTAAAATGTCTAGGACAATTATTTCAAATACTACACGATTTCAGGATCCTAAGAATATTGTTATATTTCTCAAACTCCTCCCCAAACCCCCTTGTGCTTTTCATGTTGTTTTCTGTCTGAAGAATATAGGAAAAAAGGAAGTAGCAGCAATAGTGCAACCCAGCAGCCTCCGCCTACCTGGGCCTCGGCCTCCCAGGCTGGCCCAGCTAGCCCCGCGCGCCAGTGAACCAAGCACTCTAGACAGCCCGCTCATCCACCTGCGCCCTATCCCTTTCATGCTTTTCTTACCCAAGCCTGAGCCTACCCCCGCTAGCGCTTCGCCAGGTGGCGCAGCCGGCCCCGCTCGTCAGTGCCTGCTATCTCCTCCTCACCCACCTTTTCGTCTAGCTCCAGCAGTGCCATGGGGACCGCGAGCCTGAGCGCACCGTCGCACCGTCCCGTCGCCCTAGCGCCTTTTAAGCCCCCACTCCTTGTCCCCTGCCTCTCTTAGGGTTTCCCTTGTCCGACGCCGCCACTTGGTAGGTATAGCCACCAGATTCATCGTTTTGGCCGAGTCCCGAGCACATCTGGGAGCATGAGCTCCTCGCCGGCGTGAACCGCGTCGACCTCCGCCTCTCCAACCTTGTCCTTCTGCTTCCTCGTCGTCCGCTACGTCGACTATGTCCTCTACAGCACGCGGATCGCCAAGTTCCTCGTCGTCCACTCCGGCTTCTTCCGCCTCGGCCTCCGCCACATCGCCGTTGGTTCTAGTCGCCTCCGTCCACCTCTCACCGAACCGAGGCCACCGACGTGATTGTCGTGAGCAGCCGTGTCCCCTGGACCCCTTTGTTTTGACTTTGCCACGCCATAGCTTCGATCCATCGTTTACCCAAACCCGCCGCCGTCGGGCCTCGTGACCGACGAGTGCCCTGACCTCTATAGCTCCTCCACGCATGTTCGTCATGATCGCTGCATCACGCAGGCCAGCTCCTCGCGCGTAGTAGCTTGCTAGGGTTGCCGTCGCGTCGCACTCATCTCCGCGTCGCCACCTCTGCTCCTCACCGCCGGCATTGACTCCGTCATCGCCCGGTGACGTACGTTGCACGTACGAGTGCGGGATCGCCAGGCAGTCCCGTAGACTCCCCTCCTTCGCGTCGTTAGGGCTTCGTAGCCACTCCGGCGAGTCCCTCCGCCGCTCTGTGCCCGTGTCGGCTGATCCCCTACTTCCTCTGTTTTGGAAGCCAGCCGCTCAACCACTGCCATGTGGGACCTCGCGGGACCCACTAGGTAGTGAGTCAGGGTTCAGGGCCCACTTGTCATCCTATCGGGTTTTGTCTCTAGCCAAATCGGGCAGTTGTTCATTTTGGGCCTTTTCCAATTTGGGCCTTTGAAAGGATCGATATAGTTGACTAGAGGGGGAGTGAATAGGCAACTAACAATTTTTAACTTTTCTTTACCAAATTAAACTTTGCATCAAAGTAGGTTGTCTAGACATGCAACTATGTGAGCAACCTATATGATGCAGCAACAACAAGCACACAAGGAAGCAAGGGGAATAACACAAATAAGCTTGCACAAGTAAAGGTACGAGATAACCAAGAGTGGAGCCGGTGGAGACGAGGATGTGTTACCGAAGTTCCTTCCTTTTGAGGGGAAGTACGTCTCCCTTGGAGCGGTGTGGAGGCATAATGCTCCCCAAGAAGCCACTAGGGTCACCGTATTCTCCTCACGCCCTCAAACAATGCGAGATGCCGTGATTCCACTATTGGTGCCCTTGGAGGCGGCGACCGGACCTTTACAAACAAGGTTGGGGCAATCTCCATAACTTAATTGGAGGCTCCCAACAACACCATGAAGCTTCACCACAATGGAATATGGCTCCGCGGTGACCTCAACCATCTAGGGTGCTCAAACACCCAAGAGTAACAAGATCCGCAAGGGATTAGTGGGGGAATCGAATTTCTCTTGGTGGAAGTGTAGATCGAGGCCTTCTCAACCAATCCCTAGAAAATCAACAAGTTTGATTGGCTAGGGAGAGAGATCGGGGGAAAATGGAGCTTGGAGCAACAATGGATCTTAGGGTTGGAAGAGGTGGTCAACTCGGAGAAGAAGATACCCCTTATATAGTGGAGAGAGAAGTCCAACCGTTATCCACTTAACCAGCCCGCGACATGCGGTACTACCGCGCCTGCCAAGCGGTACTACCGCAAGGCCTCACGGTACTACCGCATCCCCGTGCGGTACTACCGCAAGGCAGGGGTGGACCAGCCTGGGAAGGCCGTGGACAAATAAACATCTGTGGCCAGTTCCGCTGATTTTCAAATAATGGAAAAGTCCGACACGGTACTACCGCGCGGGGAGCGGATGTAAAAATTACATCCGCTCCTACTTCCGCTATCAGTGCTGTGCCGGACCTGGGCTCACGGTACTACGGCTCCCAAGGAGCGGTACTACCGTGACCACCTGCGGTACTACCGCAAAGGCGTGTGGTACTACCGCAGGGGCCTGTGGTACTACGCTCCAAAGAGCAGTACTACCTCAAGCCTTAGAACAACAACAATAGGAAATCTTCTTTTTGCGCAAACAAGAAGAAACGGAGGATGCTCCAAAGTGCTAAGGGAAAGGCGGTGCAAAGAGGAGTAAACGTTTACGTGACGATTCCACCCAAACCTTTCCTAAGCGGACCCCCTCTTAATAGTACGACTTTCCTACGACTCAAATCCACCAAAAAAGGAACGTAGAAAAACGCCATCTTCAATAATCTTCGAGGGGCTCCTAACCGTCTTGTGCCTAGTCATGAAATATCTGAAATACTCGGGACACACGATTAGTCCGCAAATGCATTTTCATTAATCACCAAAACACCTTAGGGGTAAATATGCCCTTACAATATCCCCCTTTTTGGTGGATTGATGGCAATACGAGATTTGCACAAGGGAGAAAGAATAGAACATGAGCAAACCATACGTCTCTAAAATATAGACGGGCTCCCCCTAGATGTGTGCTATTTAGATGAGTGCTTTGGACTGCACGACACACATACTAGGATCAACACTCCCCCTATATTTTATAGACATGACATATCTTGCAACAACAATGCTAACACTAAGCATGATAGTAGATAATAGCATGAACTAAGTAGCACAATATATCATAAGCTCAGTAAGGTGCGATAGATAGAGTGCATATGTCTTACGCCATATGATAGATAAGTCTCACACGCTCAAATAAACTCAAACCAAACCAAAGCAAACAAGGTTCAACCAACCAAACACAAGCGAAGCAAACACGACATGACGTGGCAAATCCCTACACTCTCTCCCCCTTTGGCATCGAGACGCCAAAAAGGCAGAGAGGACACCTACAACACAAGTGGTGGCTCAAGCGGAGTAGTCGCTCGCACGCTCCTCGTCGGACTCGGCAGTGGGAATGTGCTCCTCCTCAGAATCAGTCCACCTGTAGCCTTGTTTTGCCATCCATTCAGCCTCTGGAGTGATGTGCTCCTCGGAGCTGCCAGAAACATCCTCTCCAAAAACACTCATGATCTTCTTGTTGCGGCGGCGACTCTCCTTGGAGGTCACGTGAGTCTGATACTGCCCCTTGGCCTGCATGCAGAACAAGGCCTTCATCTTGGCCTTCAGCTTCTTCGCCCATGAGGGCTCAGTGGAGGGAGGTGCATATCCCGCAGATCTGTCCTCAGCTGCACTCTCCTCCTCATTAGTAGCCCTCTTAGCAGCCTCAACCTCAGCACGAGTAGTAGTGTTAGCCCACTGGGCTTGATGCGGAGTCTGATGGAGTCATGACGGATCCAGTCAGGGGCCAGAAACTCCTCATTGGGATAGATCTTCTCCCAAGTCTTCGATATCAGGAGGAACAGATATGGACCATAGATGGGTACCTTGCGGGTGAATACCATGAACCGAAGCTCACACCATATGATATGTGAGACATCAAGTGGTTGAGTCTGAGAAACTCAGGCCTCGTCACAAATGAGCAACATGTCCACAAGAAAGGCATGCACCTTGTCCTTGTCCCTAATGCGAGGAAAGAGGGAGTGGCAGAAAATCCGGTGCATGATGTCAAGGAACGGGTTGAGCACCCATGTTGACTTGCCACTGGCTAGTTTCTTCTCAACATAGAACAGAAGAAGCTTATCCTTGTTAGTTGACTTGGTGTAACACCCCGGATATAACTTTCCCTATTTGTACTCCAACTCTTGCCGTTTCCGGCGTTAAGTTATATTTATTTCCTCGGGTTCGGGTTTTGTCTCCGTGTGTTGTTGTCGTTGTCATGCATCTCATATCATGTCATCATGTGCATTGCATTTGCATACGTGTTCATCTCATGCATTCGAGCATTTTCCCCGTTGTCCGTTTTGCATTCCGGCGCTTCATTCTCCTCCGGTGGTCATTTCTAGCTTTCTTTCGTGTGTGGGGATTAAACATTTCCGGATTGGACCGAGACTTGCCAAGCGGCCTTGGTTTACTACCGGTAGACCGCCTGTCAAGTTTCGTATCATTTGGACTTCGTTTGATACTCCAACGGTTAACCGAGGGACCGAAAAGGCCTCGTGTGTGTTGCAGCCCAACACCCCTCCAATTTGGCCCAAAACCCACCTAACTCTGCTCCATCATCTAGAGCGTTCGATCACGATCGCGTGTCCGAAAACCGCATCTCATTTGGACTCTCCTAGCTCCCTCTATGCCTATATATACACCCCCATTCCAAATTCCGGATCCACCTCGTCCCTAACCCTAAAAATATCTCCTCCGCCGCCGCCGGACACGTCCGGACGGACCGGACGCGTCCGCTCCGCCGCCCGCAGCCACTCCTGGGCTGCCACGTGTCCACGCCGCCGCCGCCTCCCACCGCGCGGCCCGGGAGCCCGGAGCCGGCCC
>NC_041388.1:262750078-262775959 GCF_002162155.2 Triticum dicoccoides
GCGCCGCGCCGCCCCGCTCCGCCCTCCTCCGCCGTCGCCGCCTCGCTGCCGGCCGGATCCGGCGCCCCACGGCCAGATCCGGCGAGCCCCTCTACTCCGGCCGCCGCCCTGCCCTTCTCCGGCGAAGATTCCGGCTGCCTCGGTTCGCGTGCCGTGAAAACCTAGGTCGATTTCTACTAAGTCCCCGACATTTTCCTGTCCAAGTGCTCATATTCGCAGCTCCGTAACTTTGCATCCGTAGCTCCGATTCATGCATATAGCATATCAAAATGTTCATCTCAGAGGGTACATCATTTCATTCCATTGCATAATTTTCATTTGAGTTCATCTTGATGCCCGAAATGCTGTTAGAAGAGGGCTACTTGAGTTAATTGTCAGATCTGTTACTCCGTTTAGCACTTTTGTCATTTTTGCCATGATTATTGTGTGCATGATATGCCCGTGTGCTCTACATATGTTTTGTTAAGGGTTTTGTCATCTTTTTAGAGGTGCAACCCATGTATTTTTAGGATGTGTGTGGTGACTGGTGCAAGCTTGCAAAGTGGTGCACTTGCTAATTCTGTTTTCAGGGACTTAGTAATATCACTAAGTCCTGGATCTATTTATCTCATGATGCCATATGTTCTTGTTGTTTCCTAGTGATCCGTGCCTCTTTTGAGGATGATCAGTATGGGTGTTTTGTTAATATTGTAGTGCTCTATCCATCCATGTCTTTTTTTGCAATTATGGAGCACCCTAGCTTGAGTCAATCGAGCTCTACTTTTGCTACTTTGTGAATCTGGGAAGATTGTCAACTTGTTTGCAATTTTGCCGATGATGTTGTAGTTGATCCGTGCATGCTATGCTATTGTTCTTGCCATGTATAGCTTGCATTTTGTGCCTTATTTATGGGTGTATGCTTGTCTTGTCATGACTTGCACCGTAGTGAGTGCATCGAGCTCGTTAACACGCCTACTTGAGATCTGTTTCAGCATGTGTCAGTTTTTCACTAAGTCTGAAACTGATTATGTTTTTGCTATGTTCACATGCTTGCAATTGTATTTTCTGGTCCTTTGTGGCTCAAGGTCGCTAAGGGACTTTTGTTAAGCTATTTCAGTAGCTCCATGCCATGCTTTACTTTGCCATGTTCAGATCTTGTAGCATGTAGTTTTGTTGCTCCGAAGAGGGCTACCTGATCTGAAATTCCAGACAAGTATCAATTTCACTAAGTCTGAGATATGTTTGCCAATTGCATTTTTGCCATGCTTGTTGGACCTGTTAATGGATGAATTGGCCATAGCTCAGTGCTAGACTTTTGTTAAGCATCTTGTGTGCATCCCTGCCATGTATTTTGTTGTCATGTTTGGGTGCTGTAGCATGTTCATCTCATTCATTGCATTTAGATGGCTACTTGCCGTAAATCGCAGACCGGTGTCATTTTTGAATCGCTTGCCATTTCCAAACCGTAACTCCGATTCCGTCGTTCTTTATATCGTTTTCAAGCGATTTAATCTCATCTTTCCAGTGGCACACTTGGATTTCCAAGTTTAGGCCAGGTTCATGCATTTCCTGTCATATCTTGCATTTTGCATCCCGCATCGCATCCCGCATAGCATGTCATCGTTGCATCATCTTGTTTGATCCTTGCACGTGGTTGATTGTATCCTTGTTGCTTGTTTGTCTTGTTTGGGTAGAGCCGGGAGACGAGTTCGCTAATGAGGAGCCCGTTGAGTTTGCGTTCGAGGATCCAGTCAACTCTGACAACTATGCAGGCAAGATGATCATACCCTCGAAATCACTACTATCTTTGCTATGCTAGTTTGCTCGCTCTTTTGGTATGCCATTGCTACGATGCCTACCATTTTCTTGCAAGCCTCCCAAATTGCCATGTCAAACCTCTAACCCACCATGTCCTAGCAAACCGTTGATTGGCTATGTTACCGCTTTGCTCAGCCCCTCCTATAGCGTTGCTAGTTGCAGGTGAAGATTGGAGGCCGTTCCTTGTTGGAACATTTATTTACTTGTTGGGATATCATTATATTGCCAAGTTATCTTAATGCATCTATATACTTGGTAAAGGGTGGAAGGCTCGGCCTCTCGCCTAGTGTTTTGTTCCACTCTTGCCGCCCTAGTTTCCGTCATATCGGTGTTATGTTCCCGGATTTTGCGTTCCTTACGCGGTTGGGTTATAATGGGAACCCCTTGACAGTCCGCCTTGAATAAAACTTCTCCAGCAATGCCCAACCTTGGTTTTACCATTTGCCACCTAGCCTTTTCCCTTGGGTTTCGCGGACTCAAGGGTCATCTTATTTTAACCCCCCCGGGCCAATGCTCCTCTGAGTGTTGGTCCAACCTAGAGCACCATGCGGGGCCGTCCCTTGGCAACTTGGGTTACGTTGGCTCCCGTACGCTTAGCTTATCTGGTGTGCCCTGAGAACGAGATATGTGCAGCTCCTATCGGGATTTGTCGGCACAGCGGGCGGTGTTGCTGGACTTGTTTTACCATTGTCGGAGTTGTCTTGAATTACCGAGATACCGAGTCTGATCGGAACATCTTGGGAGGAGGTCTATTCCTTCATTGACCGTGAGAGCTTGTCATGGGCTAAGTTTGGACTCCCCTGCAGGGATTGAACTTTCGAAAGCCGTGCCCGCGGTTATGGGCAGATGGGAATTTGTTAATGTCCGGTTGTAGATAACTTGAACCTTAACTTAATTAAAATGAATCAACTAAGTGTGTTACCGTGATGGCCTCTTCTCGGCGGAGTCCGGGAAGTGGACACGGTGTTGGAGTAATGTTTGCGCAGGTTGCTCTCTAGTTTCTCGCTCGTGCTTTGCCTCCTCTTCTCGCTCTCTTTTGCGAATAAGTTAGCCACCATACTTGCTAGTCGCTTGCTGTAGCTCCATATATTTACCTTGCCATACCTACAAGCTAAATAGTCTTGATCGCGAGGGTGCGAGATTGCTGAGTCCCTGTGGCTCACAGATTACTATTACACCAGATGCAGGGCCTGATGATTCCGCTCCAGGAGACGTGTATGAGCTCAAGTGGGAGTTCGACGAGGACTCTCAACGTTACTATGTTTCCTTTCCCGATGATCAGTAGTGGTGCCCAGTTGGGGGTGATTAGGACCGAGTCGCATGTTGGGTTCTCTTTTATTTTGGCGCCGTAGTCGAGCCATGAGTGTTTGGTTGATGTAATGTTATTAATGTACTTGATTGACGTGGCGAGTGTAAGCCAACTATGTTATCTCCCCTTTTATTATATTACATGGGATGTTTGTGAAGATTGCCTAACTTGCGACATATGCCTTCAATGCGATTATGTCTCTAAGTCGTGCCTCGACACGTGGGAGCTATAGTCACATCGAGGGTGTTACAAGCTGGTAATCAGAGCCTTCCCCGACCTTAGGAGCCCCATTGCTTGATCATTTTTAGCGGCCGAGTTGTGTCTAGAAAAATGTTTTGAGTCTTTTAGGAATTATATATCGGAGAGATTAGGAATTCTTTTTACTTCCCAGTCTCCTCATCGCTCTGGTAAGGCATCCTGACGTAGAGTTTTGACTCTTCTCTTCTCAAATTTCACTAAAAAAATTTAGGATCACGCGGGTATCTTGGAATCGTTCCGATGGTTTTATGATGAGAACATTGTCTTGGTGCCTCCTGTCAGGGGTTTAGTGGAAGTGTCCCGGGGAGTTGAGCTCTGAGGTGTTGTCGTCATAATTTTATCATTGCAGTTCTGGAATACCTGAGTTTAGTACGCTGACATCGAAAATCTCTTTTATGCAGTTCGTTGGTGAGATAACCTCGACGCCGCCCAGTACTGGGGCGGGAGTTCGGGAGTATCGCCATAACTTATATAACGGATGCTTTTCGAAGGTTGAGGTAGATGATTTCGAAAGTTTTCTTGGTTATGTGTTGAAGGATGGATACAGCTGGATGTAGGATTTGCTAGTTTGGGTGAGATATTATGCTTCCCCTGTATCCCCAACACCTGATTGCATAACCGGAAAGGTTCGGGAGTTTCATAGGTGGGAATTCTAGTAGCTCTAGTTCTTCTTCCACGGATATTGGTTTGAGATTGGGATTTCTTACCGATTATTCGTTCTTGATCCGTACCTTATTGATTTATTTCTCTACCTTAATTCTACGTGGCTTCTCAATTTATGGATATGTGACCATTTCAAGAGGAATGCATTCGTTCATTTTGTTCGGATGTGAAGACTATATGTTGCAATTTTCATTTCGTTGGATTCAGCTTCAATATTTTGTCTGTCAATGTGCTAATGGTGGTCACCCTCTTCAGGATGGCTCCTCCAACGCGCACGACTCCGAATCCTGATCCGCCACCACCTCCACCTCCTCCAGAGGCATGGCAAGCTGTGATGGCCGCAACCAATGCAAACACACAGTTGATCATGCAAATTCTCCAAGAGCGCAATCAAGGCAACCAAGGGAATCAAGGCAGCAATCAGGGTCACTTTGCTACACTCAACCAGTTCCTTGCTAACGGGCCAAAGACTTTCAGCAATTGTGTTGAGGCAACCGATGCTGACGATTGGCTTGTGGATCTGTGCAAGCATTTCGAGTGCAATAATGTCAGGCCTAAGGACTTTTTCAAGTTCGCTTCCTTCCAACTCAAAGATCAAGCTGCAGAATGGTTCCAGCAGTACAAGGACTCCAGAGGTGGACGTGTTATCACTTGGGATGATTTCCGTCGAGATTTCCGAGCTCATCATATTCCCCAGAGCATGGTTGAAAGCAAGCGTGAGGAATTCCGCAACCTGAAGCAAGGCTCTTTGTCTGACTATGACTACAACAAGTTGTTTCAGAAGCTCGCCCGCTTTGCCAAGCAGGACGTCCCTGATGAGAAGAGCATGATATACCAGTTCAGGGGTGGTCTCAGAGAAGATATTCAGCTAGCTCTTGTTCTCTTTGAGCCCTTGAGATACGATGAGTTCTACAACATGGCACTGAAGCAAGAGGCTGCTCAGTTGAGGTGTGATGCTTCCAAGAAGCGAGTCAGAGATGTTACTCCTTCTTCCTCTACTCAAGTGGCCAAGCAGCAGAAGTATTGGCTTCCTCCTCCTCCGTTTCGTCAGCCGTATCAGCAGAAGAGCAAAGGTGGCAGTGGTTCTTCCCACCCACCCAACCCTGGCTTTCAGAACAAGACTTCGTCTCAAGCTCCAAGATCGAGTGCTCCATATCACCGTCCGCTTTCAGAGGTCACGTGCAACAAGTGCCAACAGAAGGGTCACTATGCCAACAAGTGTTTCAACCAGAGGCGTCTTCCTCCTCCTCCTCCTGTTAGATCCGCAAGTACAGCTGTGGTCAAGCATAACCCCAAGCACGCCAAGGTCAACTTGCTGAATGCAGCTCAGGCAGAGGAATCATCAGATGTCATCATGGGTAACTTTCCAGTTAACTCTTTTCCAGCAAAAGTTCTTTTTGACACTGGTGCATCACATTGTTTCATATCAAGATCATTTGTTTCCAAGCATGACTTCGTTTCACAAATGTTGGGTAAACCTATGGGAGTGGTTTCTCCGGCTAAGTCTATGAGGGCTACTTCAATAGTCCCGGATGTTTCTATCATGATGGGTGATTTCAGATTTTTGGCTTCTCCAATGGTTCTTGGTAACTCGGATATTGATCTTATTCTCGAGATGGATTGGCTTTCTAAGCACAAGGCTCAGCTTGATTGTGCAGCCAGGCCGATCCAATTAACTCATTCGTCTGAGGATGTAATTGTCTTTGCCGCGAATGACGATACCATCCATCTATTTTCTCTCAATGAGAAGGGTGAACACGATGCTATCTCGCAAATTCCAGTCATTTGCGAATATCAAGACATCTTTCCAGAAGAGCTCCTAGGAATGCCTTCGCACCGGCCAGTCGAATTCGTTATTGATCTTGAGCCTAGCACGGAACCTGTGTGCAAACGTCCTTACAAGCTCGGACCTGAAGAGTTGAAGGAGCTGAAGAAGCAACTCGATATTCAAGAGAAAATGGGTCTCATCCGGCCTAGTTCTTCTCCGTGGGGTTGTGGTGTTCTTTTTGTGAAGAAGAAGGATGGAACGGACCGACTTTGTGTTCATTACCGTCCAGTGAACAAGAAGACCATCAAGAACAAATATCCACTTCCCAACATCAATGAGTTGTTCGAACAACTTAAAGGTGCTCAAGTATTCTCCAAGCTTGATCTCCGTATGGGTTATCATCAGATTCGAATCCGTGAGCAAGATATTCCCAAGACGGCTTTCAGGACAAGCTTTGGTTCTTATGAATACACTGTCATGTCTTTTGGCCTCGTCAACACTCCTCCGACGTTCTCTCGCATGATGAACTTCATGTTCAACGCATACACTAATGACTTCGTTTTGGTCTATCTCGACGACATTCTGGTTTTCTCCAAGAACAAGGAAGATCATGCCAAGCACTTGCGTTTGGTTCTCGGTAAGCTCAGGGAACATCAGTTCTACGCCAAGTTCTCCAAGTGTGAATTTTGGCTTGATGAGGTTCTTTATCTTGGTCATATCATCTCTGCCAAGGGCATTGCCGTGAATCCTGAGAAGGTGTCTGCAATTGTGAATTGGGAACCTCCTCAGAACGTGAAGCAACTCCGCAGTTTTCTCGGTCTCGCAAGCTATTGCCGAAGATTCGTTGAAAACTTTTCTAAGATCGCGAAGCCTCTCTCTAATCTTCTTCAGAAGCACGTCAAGTACGTTTGGTCTCCAGAGTGTGATATTGCTTTCAACACTTTGAAAGAGAAGTTGATCACTGCTCCAGTTCTGACTCCGCCTGATGAATCCAAGCTGTACGAGGTCTTTTGTGATGCCTCTGTCCAAGGTCTTGGCGCAGTATTGATGCAAGAGAAAAAAGTTGTTGCTTATACATATCGCCAGTTGAAGCCTAATGAGAAGAACTACCCCACTCATGATCTCGAGTTGGCGGCAGTTGTGCATGCTCTTTTGACTTGGAGACATCTTCTATTGGGAAGAAAAGTGGACATTTTCACTGATCACAAGAGTCTCAAGTACATCTTCACTTAGCCTAATCTCAACCTCAGGCAAACTCGATGGGTCGAAATGATTCAAGAGTATAATCCGAGTATCGAGTATACTCCAGGCAAGGCCAATGTGATTGCTGACGCTTTGAGCAGGAAAGCTTACTGCAACAGTCTGATTCTCAAGCCTTATCAACCCGAGCTTTGTGAAGCCTTCCGCAAACTTAACCTGCAAGTTGTTCCTCAAGGTTTCCTCGCCAACCTTCAAGTCTCTCCTACCTTAGAAGACCAGATTCGCCAAGCCCAGCTTCTTGATGCTATGGTGAAAAAGGTGAAGATTGGGATTGCCAAGAGTCAGCCCAAGTACAAGTGCTACCGCCTTGATGACAAGGACACTCTTTTCTTCGAGGATCGTATTGTGGTACCCAAAGGTGACCTCGTAAAGTGATCATGAACGAGGCTCACAATTCTCTCCTCTCCATCCACCCTGGGAGCACGAAGATGTATCAGGACCTCAAGCAAGCTTATTGGTGGACTCGAATGAAGCGCGAGATCGCTCAATTCGTGAACGAATGTGATGTCTGCAGAAGAGTGAAGGCAGAACACCAAAGGCCAGCAGATCTCCTCCAACCTCTTGCCATTCCAGAATGGAAGTTTGACCACATTGAAATGGACTTCATGACTGGGTTTCCAAAGTCCAAGCGTGGCAATGATGCTATATTCGTGGTCATCGACAAACTCACCAAAGTGGCTCATTTTCTGCCTATCAAAGAGTCGATCACTGCAGCTCAATTGGCGGAACTCTATACCTCTCGTATTGTCTGTCTGCATGGTATTCCTCAAGTGATCTTTTCAGACCGTGGCAGCATCTTTACCTCGAAGTTTTGGGATTCTTTTTAGAAGGCCATGGGCACGAACATCCGCTTCAGCATAGCTTTCCATCCTCAAACAAGCGGTCAAGTCGAGCGTGTCAACCAGATTCTTGAAGATATGCTCAGGGCTTGTGTGATCTCCTTCGGCATGAAGTGGGAGGATTGTCTTCCTTATGCTGAATTCTCCTACAACAACAGTTTTCAAGCAAGTTCGGGCAAGGCCCCATTTGAAATTCTGTATGGCAGGAAGTGCCGTACCCCTCTCAACTGGTCTGAAACCGGTGAACGTCAGCTTTTGGGTAATGACTTAATCACAGAGGCAGAAGAAATGTGCAAAGTCATTCGTGATAACCTCAAAGCAGCCCAATCCCGTCAGAAGAGCTACTATGATAGTAAGCACCGTGATTTGGCTTTCGAGATCGGAGATCATGTTTACCTCCGTGTCTCTCCTATGAAAGGTACTCGTCGCTTCGGTATCAAAGGGAAGATTGCCCCTAGATACGTGGGACCTTTCAAGATTGTCAGCAAGAGAGGCGACCTCGCCTATCAACTCGAGCTTACTTCAAACTTTGCAAATGTTCATGACGTGTTCCATGTTTCTCAGCTTCGAAAGTGCTTCAAGACTCCTGACCGCGTCGTCAACTTCGAGGACATTGAGCTCCAAGAAGATCTCTCTTGTCGTGAGCACCCAGTTGCTATTCTTGAAGAGACCGAACGCAAGACTCGCAACAAGTCAATCAAATTTCTCAAAGTCAAGTGGTCACACCATTCCGACCGTGAAGCTACCTGGGAACGCGAGGATCACCTCCGTTCTGAGTACCCGGCGTTCTTTCAGTCCTAGATCTCGGGACGATATCCTTTCGTAGTGGTGGAGTGTTGTAACACCCCGGATGTAACTTTCCCTATTTGTACTCCAACTCTTGCCGTTTCCAGCATTAATTATATTCATTTCCTCGGGTTTGGGTTTTGCTCCGTGTGTTGTTGTCGTTGTCATGCATCTCATATCATGTCATCATGTGCATTGCATTTGCATACGTGTTCATCTCATGCATTCAAGCATTTTCCCCGTTGTCCGTTTTGCATTCCGGCGCTTCATTCTCCTCTGGTGGTCATTTCTAGCTTTCTTTCGTGTGTGGGGATTAAACATTTCCGTATTGGACCGAGACTTGCCAAGCGGCCTTGGTTTACTACCGGTAGACCGCCTGTCAAGTTTCGTATCATTTGGACTTCGTTTGATACTCCAACGGTTAACCGAGGGACCGAAAAGGCCTCGTGTGTGTTGCAGCCCAACACCCCTCCAATTTGTCCCAAAACCCACCTAACTCTGCTCCATCATCTAGAGCGTTCGATCACGATCGCGTGGCCGAAAACCGCATCTCATTTGGACTCTCCTAGCTCCCTCTATGCCTATATATACACCCCCATTCCAAATTCCGGATCCACCTCGTCCCTAACCCTAAAAATATCTCCTCCGCCGCCGCCGGACACGTCCGGACGGACCGGACGCGTCCGCTCCGCCGCCCGCAGCCACTCCTGGGCTGCCACGTGTCCACGCCGCCACCGCCTCCCACTGCGCGGCCCGGGAGCCCGGAGCCGGCCCCCGCGGCCCGCTCCCTCGCCCCGCCGCCTGGCTGCCCGCGCCGCCGCCTCGCCCCCGACGCCGCCGCCTCGCTCCGCCGTCGCTGCCGTCACTGCCCGGAGCGCCGCGCCGCCCCGCTCCGCCCTCCTCCGCCGTCGCTGCCTCGCTGCCGGCCGGATCCGGCGCCCCACGGCCAGATCCGGCGAGCCCCTCTACTCCGGCCGCCGCCCTGCCCTTCTCCGGCGAAGATTCCGGCCACCTCGGTTCGTGTGCCGTGAAACCCTAGGTCGATTTCTACTAAGTCCCCGACATTTTCCTATCCAAGTGCTCATATTCGCAGCTCCGTAACTTTGCATCCATAGCTCCAATTCATGCATATAGCATATCAAAATGTTCATCTCAGAGAGTACATCATTTCATTCCACTGCATCGTTTTCATTTCAGTTCATCTTGATGCCCGAAATGCTGTTAGAAGAGGGCTACTTGAGTTAATTGTCAGATCTGTTACTCCGTTTAGCACTTTTGTCATTTTTGCCATGATTATTGTGTGCATGATATGCCCGTGTGCTCTACATATGTTTTGTTAAGGGTTTTGTCATCTTTCTAGAGGTGCAACCCATGTATTTTTAGGATGTGTGTGATGACTTGTGCAAGCTTGCAAAGTGGTGCACTTGCTAATTCTGTTTTCAGGGACTTAGTAATATCTCCAAGTCCTGGATCTGTTTATCTCATGATGCCATATGTTCTTGTTGTTTCCTAGTGATCCGTGCCTCTTTTGAGGATGATCAGTATGGGTGTTTTGTTAATATTGTAGTGCTCTATCCATACATGTCTTTGTTTGCAATTATGTAGCACCCTAGCTTGAGTCAATCGAGCTCTACTTTTTCTACTTTGTGAATCTGGGCAGATTGTCAACTTGTTTGCAATTTTGCCGATGATGTTGTAGTTGATCCGTGCATGCTATGCTATTGTTCTTGCCATGTATAGCTTGAATTTTGTGCCTTCTTTATGGGTGTATGCTTTTCTTGTCATGACTTGCACCATAGTGAGTGCATCGAGCTCGTTAACACGCCTACTTGAGATCTGTTTCAGCATGTGTCAGTTTTTCACTAAGTCTGAAACTGATTATGTTTTTGCTATGTTCACATGCTTGCAATTGTATTTTCTGGTCCTTTGTGGCTCAAGGTCGCTAAGGGACTTTTGTTAAACTATTTCAGTAGCTCCATGCCATGCTTTACTTTGCCATGTTCAGATCTTGTAGCATGTAGTTTTGTTGCTCTGAAGAGGGCTACCTGATCTGAAATTCCAGACAAGTGTCAATTTCACTAAGTCTGAGATCTGTTTGCCAATTGCATTTTTGCCATGCTTGTTTGAACCTATTAATGGATGAATTGGCCGTAGCTCAGTGCTAGACTTTTGTTAAGCATCTTGTGTGCATTCCTGCCATGTATTTTGTTGTCATGTTTGGGTGCTGTAGCATGTTCATCTCATTGCATTTAGATGGCTACTTGCTGTAAATCGCAGACCGGTGTCATTTTTGAATCGCTTGCCATTTCCAAACCGTAACTCCGATTTCGGCATTCTTTATATCGTTTTCAAGAGATTTCATCTCATATTTCCAGTGGCACACTTGGATTTCCAAGTTTAGGCCAGGTTCATGCATTTCCTGTCATATCTTGCATTTTGCATCCCGCATCGCATCCCGCATAGCATATCATCGTTGCATCATCTTGTTTGATCCTTGCACGTGGTTGATTGTATCCTTGTTGCTTGTTTGTCTTGTTTGGGTAGAGCCGGGAGACGAGTTCGCTAACGAGGAGCCCGTTTAGTTTGCGTTCGAGGATCCAGTCAACTCTGACAACTGTGCAGGCAAGATGATCATACCCTCGAAATCACTACTATATTTGCTATGCTAGTTTGCTCGCTCTTTTGCGATGCCATTGCTACGATGCCTACCATTTGCTTGCAAGCCTCCCAAATTGCCATGTCAAACCTCTAACCCACCATGTCCTAGCAAACCGTTGATTGGCTATGTTACCGCTTTGCTCAGCCCCTCTTATAGCGTTGCTAGTTGCAGGTGAAGATTGGAGGCCGTTCCTTGTTGGAACATTTATTTACTTGTTGGGATATCATTATATTGCCAAGTTATCTTAATGCATCTATATACTTGGTAAAGGGTGGAAGGCTCGGCCTCTCGCCTAATATTTTGTTCCACTCTTGCCGCCCTAGTTTCCGTCATATCGGTGTTATGTTCCCGGATTTTGCGTTCCTTACGCGGTTGGGTTATAATGGGAACCCCTTGACAGTCCGCCTTGAATAAAACTTCTCCAGCAATGCCCAACCTTGGTTTTACCATTTTCCACCTAGCCTTTTCCCTTGGGTTTCGCGGACTCAAGGGTCATCTTATTTTAACCCCCCGGGCCAGTGCTCCTCTGAGTGTTGGTCCAACCTAGAGCACCGTGCGGGGCCGTCCCTTGGCAGCTTGGGTTACGTTGGCTCCCGTACGCTTAGCTTATCCGGTGTGCCCTGAGAATGAGATATGTGCAGCTCCTATCAGGATTTGTCGGCACAGCGGGCGGTGTTGCTGGACTTGTTTTACCATTGTCGGAGTTGTCTTGAATTACCGAGATACCGAGTCTGATCGGAACGTCTTGGGAGGAGGTCTATTCCTTCGTTGACCGTGAGAGCTTGTCATGGGCTATGTTGGGACTCCCCTGCAGGGATTGAACTTTCGAAAGCCGTGCCCGCGGTTATGGGCAGATGGGAATTTGTTAATGTCCGGTTGTAGATAACTTGAACCTTAACTTAATTAAAATGAATCAACTGAGTGTGTTACCGTGGTGGCCTCTCCTCGGCGGAGTCCGAGAAGTGGACACAGTGTTGGAGTAATGTTTGCGCAGGTTGCTCTCTAGTTTCTCACTCGTGCTTTGCCTCCTCTTCTCGCTCTCTTTTGCGAATAAGTTAGCCACCATACTTGCTAGTCGCTTGCTGCAGCTCCATATATTTACCTTGCCATACCTACGAGCTTAAATAGTCTTGATCACGAGGGTGCGAGATTGTTGAGTCCCTGTGGCTCACAGATTACTATTACACCAGATGTAGGGCCTGATGATTCCGCTCCAGGAGACGTGTATGAGCTCAAGTGGGAGTTCGACGAGGACTCTCAACGTTACTATGTTTCCTTTCCCGATGATTAGTAGTGGTGCCCAGTTGGGGGTGATTGGGACCGAGTCGCATGTTGGGTTCTCTTTTATTTTGGCGCCGTAGTCGGGCCATGAGTGTTTGGTTGATGTAATGTTATTAATGTACTTGATTGACGTGGCGAGTGTAAGCCAACTATGTTATCTCCCCTTTTATTATACTACATGGGATGTTTGTGAAGATTGCCTAACTTGCGACATATGCCTTCAATGCGATTATGTCTCTAAGTCGTGCCTCGACACGTGGGAGCTATAGTCGCATCGAGGGTGTTACACTCAGCGTTGGCATGAGGGCGAACACCAACCGGCGTGTGGAGCCCCTCATCAGGCACTCTGAACAAATCCATGAACTCCTTCCTAGTAGGAGTCAACTGACATCCATTGGTCATCCAGGTCATCCTTCGATCCTCCCCAGAATGGAAGTGGACCGAAGCAAAGAACTGGGCCACCAGCTCGGGATCATAGTCCAGGTGGAAAGAGATCACATCCTCAATGGCAAACTGCTCCACGAGATCCAAGGCCTCACCAAAGTAGTGACGATGCTTATCCTCCCTCATGTGATGCATGTCGATCCAGTGCACACCCACATACAGATTCTGCTTGGCCCTTATCACATCCAAGTAAATGAGATTCTGCTGCTTTGTCCAGAACAGTTTATTCCCTCTGAAGTTTGCACGAGGATGCGCATAAGGGTTGATCTTCCTGAGAGAGATAAACTCAGCAAGAGGTATCTCATCCATGTCCTTTGATGGTTCCTTGACCTTGCTAGCACTGGTATTGACATTGCGCTTGGGGGCATTGGAGCCCTCTGGAACATCCTCTTGGTTGCGCAGACGCTTGGAACCCGTGTCACGGCTTGGATTGGAACGACGAGCAGGGACACCGGAGCCACCACCTAAGACACACACAAAACACAAACACACACGAGAAACGAGACGGGTCAAAACAAAGACCACAGCAAAGCACAAGAAACCAGCAGAAAGTGCATATGGTAATTGCCATGAAGAAGATTTAACAATAGCAGTAGTACTGCCTATTCGCGCGGTACTAAAATTTTAGTGCCGCTCCTATTCGCGGTAGTACCACGCTGTGGAACGGTAGTACCGGGGCTCGGAGCGGTAGTACCGCACGAGCGGTAGTACCGCACCTGAGGAGCGGTAGTACCGCACGGCATCAAATCTGAAAAAATGAACCTGAGAACAACCGCGACAACGAGGTGGTACTACGGTTGATCAAATCTACTACGGGTCAACATATCAAGTACACTTTCTATGCATCACTACTCTCCTACATCCTACTCTTGCAAAGATTTTGCCTAAAATCTCAAGAATCAACATGCATCTCCCCAAAACCTAGAAGCGAAAGCACGAACAAAAGAGAGAGGGATTTAGGGAGACACCTTGATCCATGGCAAGAGGGAGTGGTGGGGAACGATCCCATCGGTCAGAATCCGAGGAGAGCGGCCGGGGACGGAGATCCGGCAAGGCTCTCTGGTGCCGTTCTTGAGCAGGAGAGAGAGAGAGGCAGTGGGGAGAGACACAGACGAAAGGGTATGGGGGAGTTGGAACTCCCCCTGCCTGGGTCTTAACCCCACGCGCCCTCGGCAGCGCGGTGGTACCGCACCTCATCGCGGTAGTACCGCTCGGGCGGAAGTGCCGCACCGAAGCGGTAGTACCGCTCCCCCAGGTGGCAGTAAAAAATTACTTCCGCGCTGGGTGCGGAAGTACAGTGCACTCCACAAGCGGTAGTACCGTGGTCGGCCGCGGTAGTACCGTGAGCTCAAGACGATGCAAGTTTCAAACAGAAAAAAGAGAAAGGGGTTATGCAAGAAAACTACAAGCGAACGAGACACCGCAAGAACACGCTCAGCACGAAGAAAGAAAGGCAAGAGACAACAAGGACCAACCACGACACACAACCTCTCCAAGGAGAGGGCGGTGGCCGGAGCCACTATGTTTGAGTCAATTGGTATGGCACCGCGAAGAATTATCCTTGGGCCCATGACCAAAACTCGTCTTTGAAGCACAAGTGCCATCAACAATGGCTAATGTGAAAGAGTTGATGAATTTATGCATAATGGGGGGAGGGAGAGTTCATTGAGAGAACAACACTCCCCCTATGTCCATGCATACACCTAAACAAGATAACAAGATGAGTATGGTGGGGTGTGCACGGGTTCAAGCAACATTGCTCGAATCAATGATATTTAGCTCATGCCTGAACTCGTGAAATATTGCTTCATCCAAGGGCTTCATGAAGATATCTGCAAGGTTATCAAGAGTGTTGACATAGTTGAGTTCGATCTCCCCTCGCCAAATATGATCCCGGATGAAATGATACCGGATCTCGATATGCTTCGTCTTGAAGTGTTGCACCGGGTTGAGAGAAATGTTGATTGCACTTTCATTGTCACACCAAAGAGGCACTTTTTCACAAATGACACCGTAATCCTTTAAAGTTTGCCTCATCCATAAGAGTTTTGCACAACAACTACCGGCTGCCACATACTCCGCTTCGATGGACGAGAGAGACACACAACTTTGATTCTTGGAAGACCAACTCACCAAAGAGCAACTGAGAAATTGGCACCCTCCGGAAGTGGACTTCCTATCCACTTTGTCTCCCGCCCAATGCGAGTCCGAATAACCTACAAGCTTGAAGTTTGCTCCTCTTGGGTACCATAAGCCAAATTTTGGGGTATGAGCCAAATATCAAAAGATTCGCTTGACCGCCACGAAGTGACTTTCCTTAGGTGCGGCTTGAAACCATGCACAAATTCCCACACTCAACATGATATCCGGTCTAGATGCACAAAGGTAAAGCAAGGAGCCAATCATGGAGCGATATACCTTTTGATCCACCGCTTTACCATTGGGATCTATGTCAAGTTGTCATTTGACGGGCATAGGAGTGGATGCTGGCTTGACATCACTTAGCTTGAATCTCTTGAGCATGTCTTGAGTGTATTTGGCTTGGTTGATGAAGGTTCCTTCTCTTCTTTGCTTCACTTCGAACCCGAGAAAGAACTTCAACTCTCCCATGGAAGACATCTCGAACTTTGAGGTCATGAGAGCGGCAAATTCCTCATTGAAAGCTTTGTTAGGGGAACCAAAGATAATATCATAAACATATAATTGTCACACAAACAAATCCCCCTTGACCTTCTTAGTAAAAAGAGTGGGGTCGATTAGCCCAACTTCAAAACCACGGTCTTGTAACAACTCGGTAAGGTGGTCATACCACGCACGTGGGGCTTGTTTAAGGCCACAGAGTGCCTTATCGAGTTGATACACATGATCGGGAAAGTAGGGATCCTGGAACCCGGGGGGTTGCTTGACATATACCAACTCATTAATAGGACCATTAATAAAATCACTCTTCACATCCATTTGTTGTAACTTAAAATTATGATGAGAATCATATGCAATCAACATGCGAATGGATTCAAGACGAGCAACGGGAGCAAAGGTTTCACCGTAGTCGATACCCTCAATTTGGGAGTGGCCTTGTGCTACCAAACGAGCCTTGTTGCGAATGATAATCCCATGAGCATCTTGCTTGTTCTTGAATATCCACTTGGTTCCAATGACATTGTGGTTCCCTGTTGGCCTTGGCACAAATCTCCACACCTTGTTGCACTCGAAGTTGTTGAGTTCTTCATGCATGGCATTGAGCCAATCTGGATCTTCGAGCGCCTCATAGACCTTTTGGGGTTCAACACAAGAGACAAACGCGTGATGTTCACAATAGTTTGCTAATTGTCTACGAGTGCTTAGCCCCATTCTTAAGCTTCCAAGCACATTTGTCATGAGATGATCCTTGGAGGAGAGCTTGGAAGCAATCTTGGCGGCACGACGCTCCAATTCCTCCTCGGGGGTGAGACAAGGAGTGGTCACTTGATCATCTTGAGCGCTGTCTTGAGCTTGTTCTTGATCTCAAAGAAGCTCTTGATCTCGAACTTGCTCGGAGGAGAGAACTTGACCTTGGGCATCACTTGATGTTACAACACCATCTTGAGATTGACCTTGCCCATGGTCTTATTATTGAGGTTGAGGGCCTTCACTTTGTTCTCCGGAAGCGTGCGGGCCTTGGGTTGGTGTCGGTGTCCTGGGAACGGGGGTCCCCAGACTTGCCTGCCTGCGGCCCGTGGCGTGGCTGAGCCAGCAGGCCGTACGGCCCACCTTCACCAACAAAGCGCCCAAGACATTCACGAGGGGCCAAGCCTCGCGAGGCGGACGACGCAAGACCTCCTCCGGAGTGGCCTAGCTGGGCAGGCTCATGAGGAGCGGAGATATCAAGGTGAGGCGAACCTCACGAGGTTCTCGTGACGTGAGCCGTGACGATCGACACCAGGCGGGCGCCAGCGCGCACGGCGTCCTTGTTTCCTCTTTGGTGCAAAGGGGGCAAGCGCAGCCGCGGAGTACCGAGGCATCAGCCAAAGGTTGCCATTTCGGTGCAACAAGACCGAGACCGAGGACTGCAAGACGGAGGTCATCGTGGAGCCCAGAACAGCGTCACCACCAAAACTTTGTGCAGGCGAAGACTACTTTTGTCAGGATAGCTTGTACTAGCTGTCCCCCTTCAAATTAGCCCGCCATTGTTGGCTCCCTTCCTGCTCGATATTTGGGAAGAGGACCAGGGCCTCTATAAATAGGACTAGCCACCACAGTGGAGGGGACGATTTGATCGGAGGGATCGGAGCTGAAGAGAGACCACCTCTCACACAAGCTCACCGAGCACAAGAACGCCTCAACCTCAGGAGGCCGTTCTGCCCTTGTATTGTTCATCATCAGCCCAAGAGGCAATCCACCACCACCACACTGGAGTAGGGTATTACACCACAATGGTGGCCCGAACCAGTATAAACCCTATGTCCATTTGTGTTGTGAGTTCGTCCGCGAGATCCTAGCAAGCTAGAGCGTAGATCGGTTGAAGGGAAAGACTTCGCGCGCACCCCAGTGTTCGAACCTTAAGGGTTTGCCAGGACCCCAACCCCGACATTTGGCGCGCCAGGTAGGGGTGCGCCGAAGCCTTCTTCTTCGTCGACTCATGCTTCATCACTCCACCAAGCTCATGGCCGACGCCCGCCGAGCACGCGCTGAGCGCCGGGCCGCCCTCGCCGCCCGTGTTGCTGAGACGGCTCCCGTTGGCAGGCCACCTCGTCGATCTCCGTCCCCCGCCACCAACGCTGCCACCGGCCCAGTGGGAAACGAGCAGCAGGCGTCCTCGCAACATCCATCAGTGCGGAAGGACGGCCGCACCGCTACTCCATCACTCACTCCTGTTGGCTCTTTGTCTCACGCGCACCGCGCTCCCTTGGAGGCGTAGGCCGCGCTCATCGCGGTAAACGAGCTCCTGCGTTACCGCCCTATCAACGACGTCTACGAGGAGTGGCTCGACCGCGTCGCCGAGCTCGTCCGTGCCGCGGGAGGCTCTCTGGCGCCGTCTCACTCTTTCCCGCCCCCCTCAGCAGGTCGCGGGCAACGGGGCCCGTGGTGCGCCTCCACCACCTCGACCCCAAGACGGTGCCTTGGCACCAAGGGGCGCGCCTCCGTGGCGCGATCCACCGCGCCCAGCGCCCGCGCGCGAAGAAAGGAGATGCCAAGAAATCTCGCGGCTGTGAGAAGCCGCACCAGCGCTCCCCGCATCGCCTCGTCAAGATCGCGCGCCGCCTGCAGTGGCGCAGCGCGAACCTCGCCAAGACCAAGCTCCGCCCCCGAAGCGGGCCCCGGCAACCACAGCAGGCTGCCGCGCCTTCACCCCTGAGCTGCATAGCGTTGCCTGGCCGGGCAAGTTCAAGCCAGATCTGCCTCCTCGGTACGACGGCACCGCCGACCCTGCGGAGTTCCTGCAGCTCTATGAGTTGAGCATCGAAGCAGCCAACGGCGACGAAAAAGTCATGGCAAACTAGTTTCCCATGGCTCTCAAGGATGGGGCCCGCTGATGAAGCTATGTACCTAGGGTAGGGTCATGGACCTATCCTAACTGCCCTACCCAAGGACATCTCTAGAAGAAATCACCTTTCAATCGACTTGGAGGTGTTCCACTCGACAGACTCGTAGACACTCGACCAAGAAGCAATCACTCGACCAAGATCCAACCACTCGACGGCGAGGAGACGTAAAGTCACTCCGCACGCTAATGGTCGGTCATTAAGTAGCTTTTATGGTCATCATAGCACTTTATTAGGGGCGTTACCAGTAACGCCCGACCTTAATGTGCTTAAAACCCTGCATAACTGAGGGCCGGAGGGGTCTGGCGAACTCTATATAAGCCACCCCCTCCTCAGTGTAAAAGGTTCGCACCCCTGTAATTCATACACACATAATCCAGTCGACCGCCTCCGGGCTCCGAGACGTAAGGCTATTACTTCCTCCGAGAAGGGCCTAAACTCGTAAACCTCGTGTGCTTACAACTACTCCATAGCTAAGATCTTGCCTCTCCATACCTACCCCCCCTACATTACTGTCAGACTTAGAACCACGACAGTTGGTGCCCACCTTGGGGCGGTGTCTTAGCGATTTGTAGGAGGAGTTGCGATCTTTTCCGATCCAAATCATCATGGTTTCTGGCGGAGTTTTGGTGGAGGTCCGCGAGATCCGTCTCGGCGCGCTTACGTTCATCCCCGATGACTCTGCTTGGCTTCAGGAGGCTCCGCTCGACGTCGATGCACTCCCTGTCCGCGGGGCAACGCACTTTCGCGCGTGCGTTCGCGGCGTCCTCTTGCGGCAACCATCGACCCATTATCGGTCGGCCCCTGTGTTGTCCTCCCTCCCTGTTTCCCACCGGCGCAAGCGCTCCGGTCGGTCGAGACTTCAGCGGTGGGTGAGACACGCGGTGGCACGCCAGTCGGCCACCCCTCAAGTCGCGGCGATCGAGCCCGACGAATCCCTCTACGGCCTGTTCGACCTGTCGACTGGCTCCGCAGAGACCGCATCCGAGTGCGACAGTAGTGATCCGGTGGCGGAGGTTCTGATGGTCGATGGACCGCACAGTCCTCCCAGTTTTCCCCGCACCGACGGAGGCGCAGGTGGAGGCGACCCATCGCATCCCCATGAGGAATATCTCCCCGAGCCTCTCACGTCGCTGCAGAGAGAAGAACTTCGTCGCCGGAACATCGATGCACTGCACACTCCTATCGTTGGAGAAACCCCCGAGGCTCGTGCCTTGGAGGACGCGCGCCTGGCAAACTTGGCTGAGCGCACTCGACTGGAGAACCTCCAGCGAGCACTCGACGAGCGTGCGCGACAACGGGTTCCAGAATCCAGTCGACGTCAGCTCTTTCCGCCCCCACAGGTATATCGAACTCGGATTCAGAATTTAGCAGCTGCAGCCCGTATAGCAGAGTCGATTCAGCCTTCCCAGTCAGAGGCTGGCAGAGGCTTGCTGCACATCAGAGCATTACTCCGGGCAGCAGGAGACCAGAATTCCGCTGTTTCTCAGTCGCGGAACAGGATTCATAGTAGATCCATTGCTGCAGACACAGTCCAGTCAGCTCATAGCCCAAGATCGCCCCCGAGGCGTGAGGGACGTGGGGACCGGAGTGATCAGTACGGAAACCGTGAGCAGTATGATCACCGATTCGATCATGATGATCGACGTCGAGTGCCCACCCCTCCCCCTAGGAGTGGATCGTATGTGCCTCGACAGCAGGATGACAGACGCCCTCATAGTGTTGGGTGCAAGATTCCAGTCGACCCCAGGGAACCAGGCTTTGATGCGACATCCATTCTCATTCAAGGTTTGGTCGACAGGAACAGAGCTCACTGAGAAGGTCACGACAGAGATGCACCTACCAGCAGTAGAGTACATGTTTCGGGGCCAGAGTGCTTTAGTAGATCCATCAGGGCCGTTGTGATCCCTCTCAACTTCAGGTTGGCGACTGGAGTCAGTAAGTTCACTGGTGAGTCCAAGCCCGATACTTGGCTTGAAGACTACCGAGTGGCTGTCTAGATTGGTGGTGGCAATGATGAAGTGGCCATGAAGCACCTGCCTCTCATGTTGGAGGGCTCAGCCAGAGCGTGGCTGAATCAGTTAGCACCCAGCAGCATTTACACTTGGGAAGATCTCGCCCGAGTGTTTGTCACCACATTTGAAGGAACATGCAAGCGACCGGCAGGGCTGACAGAACTGCGGTCTTGTGTGCAGAAGCCGAATGAAACTTTGAGGGATTACATCCAGGGATGGATCACATTACACACACGGTAGAGAATGTGCCTGATCACCAAGCAGTCTGTGCCTTCAAAGAAGGCGTCAAGTACAGAGAACTGAATCTGAAATTCGGTCGAACCGGAGACATGTCTCTGAATCAGATGATGGAGATTGCCACCAAGTACGCTAATGGTGAAGATGAGGATCGACTCCGGAGTGGCAAGCACAAGTCAGTCGCCCAAGAAACCGGAGGAGGAAATTCCAATCGGAAACAGAAGCGGAAAGCCGAGCCAGCTGCTCCTGGGGAAGCCTTGGCTGTAACTCAAGGAAAGTTTAAGGGGAAACCCAAAGGGCCTTGGAACCCCAAGAAAGTTAAAGACCTAGACGGAAATGATGTGTTGGATTTGCCATGTCACATCCACACCAAGAAAGATGAAGAGGGTAAGCTCATTTACCCGAAACATACCACTCGATAGTGTCGGCTCTTGATCCAGCAGTTCCAGGGCAAACAACCCAAAGATAAGGAAAAGGAGTCGGACAAAGTTGAGGACAAGGAAGACAGTGATGATGGATACCCCCAGGTCAATTCAACCTTGATGATTTTTGCTGATGTTGAGAGCAAAAGTCGACTGAAAGTTATCAATCGTGAGGTGAATATGGTTGCTCCGGCGACACCCAGTTATCTGAAGTGGTCTCAGACTGCCATCACATTCGACCAGTCCGATCACCCAACGCACATTGCCACCCCTGGGAGGCAAGCTTTGGTGGTCAACCCAGTTGTTGAAGGCACTCGACTGACCAAAGTCTTGATGTATGGTGGTAGTGGTTTGAACATACTGTATGCTGAGACGTTGAAAGGGATGGGCATTCCGATGTCCAGACTTAGTACCAGCAACATGAGTTTCCATGGAGTCATTCCCGGGAAGAAGGCTGAGTCACTCGGCCAAATTTCTCTGGATGTGGTTTTCGGTGATTCCAAGAATTACCGCAAAGAAAAGTTGATGTTCGAAGTTGTGGATTTCCAGAGTGCTTATCACGCTATATTGGGCAGGCCAGCTTATGCACGCTTCATGGCTCGACCATGTTATGTGTACCTCAAATTGAAGATGCCTGGTCCCAAAGGTGTGATCACTGTTACGGGCAATCGGAAGAAAGCAGAAGAGTGTTTTCAAAATGCTCAAAGATCGCTGATGCTCAGATGGTAGTGGTGGAGCTGCAGGAGTACCAGAAGACTGCAGACCCGAGTGATTTGTTGCGAGCCAAGAAGCCCCCTACAGAATCAGCTTTTCAGTCGTCTGGTGAAATGAAGCCGGTTCACATTCACCCGCCGATCCCAGTGCTGCTCCGACTCATATCTCAACAACACTCGACTCCAAATAGGAAGAAGCGCTCATCCACTTCCTCCGTGAGAACTGGGGCATCTTTGCATGGAAGCCTTCTGACATGCCGGGTGTTCCCAGGGGGCTGGCTGAGCACCGCCTATGAGTCGACTCAAAAGTGAAACCCGTCAAAGAACATCTCCGACGGTCCGCCGTCCAGAAGAGAAAGGCTATTTGTGAGGAGGTGGCTCGGCTCTTAGCAGCGGAGTTCATCCGAGAGATTTACCACTCCGAGTGGTTCGCCAACGTTGTCATGGTCCCCAAGAAGGACAAGTCACTTCGCATGTGCATTGACTTTAAACATATCAATCGGGCCTACCCGAAAGATCATTTTCCTCTCCCCCGCATCGACCAGATAGTCGACTCGACTGCGGGATGTGAGCGACTGTCTTTTTTAGACGCCTATTCCGGGTACCATCAGATCCGTCTGTATGGACCTGACGAGACCAAAACAGCTTTCATCACTCCATTCAGGTGCTTCTGTTATGTTACCATGCCATTCGGCCTCAAGAATGCCGGGGCCACATTCATGAGGATGATTCAGAAGTGTTTGCTCACTCAAATCAGTCGGAATGTGGAAGCATACATGGATGATATTATGGTCAAGTCGCGGAAGGGTTCCGACCTGCTGACTGACCTTGCTGAAACCTTTGCCAACCTCAGGAGGTATGATATCAAGCTTAATCCATCAAAGTGCACATTCGGAGTTCCTGGCGGAAAGTTACACGGTTTTCTCGTTTCCGAACGGGGAATCGACGCCAACCCAGAAAAAGTCGGTACTATACTCCGGATGAAACGTCCTGTGCGAGTGCGCGACATCCAGAAGCTTACTGGTTGCTTGGCCGCTTTAAGTCGATTCATCTCTTGTCTCGGTGAAAAGGCATTGCCTCTTTATCGATTAAGAAGAAGTCAGACAAGTTCGAGTGGACTCCTGAAGCTGATGCAGCGTTTGCAGAGCTCAAAGCTCTGCTCTCCACCCAGCCGGTGCTTGCTGCCCCAATCAGCAAAGAGCCTTTGCTGATTTACATCACAGCCACGGGACAAGTCGTCAGTATGGTACTTACGGTCGAGCGGGAAGAAGAAGGAAAAGCCTTCAAAGTTCAGCGCCCAGTATATTATGTTTCTGAAGTCTTGACCCCATCGAAGCAAAGATATCCTCATTATCAGAAGCTTGTATATGGGATTTATATGACCACAAAGAAGGTTGCTCACTACTTCTCTGATCATTCCATTACAGTCGTCAGCGACGCTCCATTTTCAGAGATCCTACACAACAGAGATGCAACTGGTCGAGTGGCAAAATGGGCGATTGAACTCCTTCCTCTAGATATCTAGTTTGAGGCAAAGAAAGCTATCAAGTCCCAAGCAATAGCAGATTTCGTCGCCGAGTGGATTGAACAACAACTGCCGACTCAGGTTCACTCGGAGCATTGGACCATGTTCTTCGACGGTTCCAAGATGCTGAATGGTTCTGGTGCTGGGGTAGTATTGGTCTCCCCCTGAGGAGATAAGCTCAGATATGTTCTTCAAATCCACTTTGATTCCTCCAATAACGAAGCAGAATATGAAGCACTTTTATATGGGTTGCGCATGGCCATTTCACTCGGCGTTCGTCGCCTCATGGTCTATGGCAACTTAGATTTGGTGGTTAATAAAGTGATGAAGGAGTGGGACATCAGAAGCCCGGCCATGACTGGTTATTGCAATGCAGTGAGAAAGCTGGAGAAGAAATTCGAGGGGTTAGAACTTCATCACATACCCCGACTGAGAAATCAAGCAGCTGATGATTTGGCGAAAATAGGTTCCAAAAGAGAAGCCATTCCCAGCAATGTGTTTTTGGAACACATCCACACGCCATCAGTTCAGGAGGATCCCTTCACTGAAGAAGCCCCGCAGCCAAAAAGTGCCACGGATCCGATTGAAGTTGAAGTTCCAGCTGTGGTCGACCTGATCATGGAAGTTTTGGTCATCACTCCCGACTGGACGGTACCGTACATCGCGTACATCCTAAGGAAAGAACTCCCAGAGGACGAAGAAGAGGCTCGACAGATCGTTCGTCGATCCAAGGCCTTTGCAGTCATAAAGGGACAGTTGTATAGGGAAAGCGCGACTGGAGTCAGTCAGAAGTGTATAACACCAGAAGAAGGTCAGATAATCCTTGACGATATCCACTGGGGGACCTGTGGTCATCATGCGTCCTCTCGGACCATTGTGGCTAAAGCATACCGAGCGGGATTCTACTGGCCAAGGGCGAATGAAATGGCGAAAGAGATAGTCGACAAATATGAAGCATGTCAGTTTTACTCCAATATGTCGCACAAACCCGCGTCACCCCTAAAAACCATTCCACTCGTCTAGCCCTTCGCTATTTGGGGAATGGACATGGTTGGACCACTGAGAACGGGCAAGAGCGGCTTCACTCATGTGCTAGTAGCAGTCGACAAGTTCACCAAATGGATTGAAGCTAAGCCTATCAAGAATCTTGATGCTTGCACTGCTATCAGTTTCCTCAGAGAGTTGATATTCAGATATGGAGTTCCGCACAACATCATCACTGACAATGGGTCAAACTTCGATTCTGACAAATTCAGAGCCTTTTGCGCCTCTCAAGGCACACGAGTCGACTATGCTTCAGTCGCTCACCCCCAGTCGAATGGACAAGCGGAAAGAGCAAACGGCTTAATTCTCAAAGGACTGAAACCCCGACTGATGCGCGATCTCAAGCACGCAGCAGGTGCATGGGTCAACGAGCTTCCATCAGTTCTTTGGGGATTGAGGACAACCCCGAACCGGTCGACTGGAAGAACCCCATTCTTTCTGGTCTACGGAGCCGAAGCAGTTTTGCCGAGTGACCTGCTTCACAACGCACCCCGAGTCGAGCTCTACTCTGAAGATGAAGTAGAACAAGCCCGGCAGGACGCAGTCGACCTCCTGGAAGAAGAAAGAGAAATGGCCATGATCCGATCGACCATCTATCAGCAGGACTTGCATCGATTCCATGCTAGAAATGTGAAGAGTCGAGCCTTCCAAGAAGGAGACTTGGTCCTCCGAGTGGATCAACAGAAACCACACAAACTCGCTCCTACTTGGGAAGGTCCCTTCATAGTCACCAGAGTCCTCCACAATGGAGCGTACATCCTTTATAATGTCGATCGCCAGATTGATGAGCCACGAGCCTGGAATGCGGAGCTGCTCCGCCCCTTTTATACTGGAATTCTCACTCGGATGAGATGTAATAAGAAAAACTTCTGTAGTTTATTTATCAAAGACAAGAGCGTTATAATTTTCCCGGTGATTGTTATTGTTTTTGTTTGCGTGAGTTCGCCTAAGTTTGTAAAAATAATTTCCTACCGGGTGGTGAGCCAGCCTCTCACTCGGAGGCTTAGCTGCGAACCTGTTTCGCCTAAGTATTTGAAAATCCTACCGAGTGGTGAGCCAGCCTCTCACTCAGAGGCTTAGCTGCGAACCCATTTCGCCTAAGTATTTGAAAATCCTACCGAGTGGTGAGCCAGCCTCCCACTCGAGGGCTTAGCTGCAGTCCAGTACTCGCCTAAGTATTTGAAAATCCTACCGAGTGGTGAGCCAGCCTCCCACTCGGGGGCTTAGCTGCAGTCCAGTACTCGCCTAAGTTTGAAAAATCCTACCGAGTAGAGAGCGACCCTCCCACTCGGGGGCTTAGCTGCAGTCCAGTACTCGCCTAAGTTTGAAAAATCCTACC
>NC_041388.1:262776396-262820336 GCF_002162155.2 Triticum dicoccoides
GGGGCTTAGCTGCAGTCCAGTACTCGCCTAAGTATTTGAAAATCCTACCGAGTGGAGAGCGACCCTCCCACTCGGGGGCTTAGCTGCAGTCCAGTACTCGCCTAAGTATTTGAAAATCCTACCGAGTGGAGAGCGACCCTCCCACTCGGGGGCTTAGCTGCAGTCCAGTACTCGCCTAAGTATTTGAAAATCCTACCGAGTGGAGAGTGACCCTCCCACTCGGGGGCTTAGCTGCGAACCCGTTTCGCCTAAGTATTTGAAAATCCTACCGAGTGGTGAGCCAGCCTCCCACTCGGGGGCTTAGCTGCAGTCCAGTACTCGCCTATGTTTGAAAAATCCTACCGAGTGGAGAGTGACACTCCCACTCGGGGGCTTAGCTGCAGTCCAGTACTCGCCTAAGTTTGAAAAATCCTACCGAGTGGAGAGCGACCCTCGCACTCGAAGGCTTAGCTGCAGTCCAGTACTCGCCTAAGTACGAAACACATCCCAATCCGCAAGGACGACAAAGTGCAGGTCGACTGCCACCTTCTCCTTGGGAGCTTGGCCACAAATACAACATGCGCTCCATCCCAATCCGCAAGGACGACGAGGTGCAGGTCGACTGCCACCTTCTTCCCGGGAGCTTCGCCACAAATACAACGTGCGCTCCATCCCAATCCACAAGGACGATGAGGTGCAGGTCGACTGCCACCTTCTCCTTCGGAGCTTCGCCACAAATACAATGTGCACTCCATCCCGACCCGCTAGGACGATGAGGTGCAGGTCGACTGCTACCTTCTCCTTCGGAGTTGCACCACAAATACAAAAGTTGTCTCGAGTGAAGAACGAGTTCCACTCGATGGAGAATTCATGAAGATATTCAACGACAAACCAAGTTCAGATAAATCCTAAAGGTTCCAAGTAGCAAATCAAAGGTACTCGGGCACCATACCCGAAGGAGTTTAACGGTTACAGAAACCACTCAGCATTCCGAGGCAAATTTAAAGCGTATCCAAGTTTCATAAGATTGTTCACTCGGATGGAAGAGGGCTGGCAGGCTCCACGAACGAGTCCAGATCGATCCCATTAGCGATCCGAGTAGCAGCAGCAATGAAAGTCTCCATGAAGGACTGGAAGTCGTGCTTTTTGGTGTTAGCGACTTTGATTGCAGCTAGCTTGTCTTCACGAGCCTCCTTGCAATGGACTCGCACCAGGGACAGCGCCACATCAGCACCACACCGGGCAGAGGATTTCTTCCATTCTTGCACTCGGCCAGGGATCTCGTTCAGTCGAGTCATCAGAGATTCCAGATCATTCTGAAGCGTTGCCCCCGGCCAAAGCGTCGAGTCGATTCGAGAGACAACCTCCTTCAGGCGTGCGAGGTAGCTTGTGGTGCTGGCGATATGGGACTCCAGTCGGAGCACGTTCATCGCAGTTTCGTCGCAGACCGGGGAAGCGATAGGGACCAGACCCGTCTCGATCCTTCTAGTTTCTTCATCAAAGTCTTGAAAAAGTTCTGTAGCCAAAAGTTAGTTCAATCAACCGAGCAAAATCCGATGGCAAGCATCAATACAGTCGGATTAAAAGAAATACCTCCCAGCACGAGATAAAGCTTCTTGGCAAGGGCCCTCAGATAAGCTTCTGTGTCGTTCCTCTTGCAGATCGCAGACTCCAACTTTTCGTTCAGGGCGACCTTATCCTTCTTCAGGCTGGTCACTTCGCGGTTAGCTTCGTTAAGACAAGATGTCAGTCTAGTCACATCTCCTTCAAGCGTTCCGACTGAAGCAAGCTTCTCGTCCGCGAGAACGGTTTTTTCTTGGGCTGCTTTTTGCGTGGCGGCGAGGTCCGAGTCCTTCTTGTCCAGAGCCAACTTCATTTTTTTTGCAAAAAAATAATTGAATCAAAAAAGAGACCAAAGAGATATATTGAAGTTCAGTCGGCAGTCAGTTACCTTCCATACCAGCGGCCTCGTCTTGAGCTTTTTCCAGATTTTGCTGAGCCAATTCCAGGTTGAGGCTTAGCTGGATCTGCTATTTCTCCAAGTCAGCAAAGCGAGCTCCAAGATCACAAGATTTCTGCAATCAGGGAGGGGAAGTTATTTTACAACGAAAAAACGACAAAGACAATAAATACTAAGACTACGGTCGACTGCCCGCAGTCCACCATAGTCTCAGGGACTACACCCAGTGGGTGCACTTTGCGTGCCCCCACCGGTTCGGTTTACACTCGACACGGACAGACCAGATCGAGCGAAAGAATCAAAATACAAAGACTACAGTCGACTGCCAGCAGTCCACCGTAGTCTCGGGGACTACATCCAGTGGGTGCACTCAGCGTGCCGCCACTAGTCCAAAAATTCAATCAACGCACCCAGTGGGTGTATAGATGCAAAGATTTTCGGAAAGAGAGTCTTCAGATAGCATATCCTAACAGAACAAGCGATGACCAACTGACCTGAACATTGCTTTCAAGAGCCGAGCTGGCGTCATAGGCGGCATGACTGGCGTCCCGCACCGCCTTGATCTTCTCCATCATAACACCCGCCTGGTGTATGGCTTCCTTGGCAGCATTCACATTGTCCTCTGGGACATGATGGATTGCAAAAACTGAAGGTGGGTCGGCAGGAGCTTGAGCAGTCGACGAAGAAGGCAGGGCACTCGACAATGGTACGGCGAAGGTAACAGAACCCCGATTGGCATCACCAGCGTCCTGAACGACTGGTTCCGCCATCGGCGTCGACTGTGGCACCTTGCTTACAGGAGCTTTCCTATTTTTCCTCGTCAAAGGCCTCTCAGGCTCTTCATCATCATCATCGGGGAGGTCAATAATGTTAGGAGCTGTTCAAAGATCAATCGCCAAAATCACATCACCCAATGGTACACATTGCAGTTGAGTCGACCATATAAAGACAGAATGACAGAAATCATACCCAGATTGGAAGTGACTGCATCCTCCATTACCTCATCCTCATCCCTGTAAGTTGAGGTCCCGGAAGTAGCAGCGCTGCCAGTTCCAAAGTTTGTCTGCTTAAATCAAGAAAAAATAAACAGCACGGAGTGTCGAGTGAATACAAAGGGAGACACTCACGCAGAAGCGACGGGGATGTCAATCTTAATCTTTGGCAACGCCTTCCGAGGCTTCTGCTCTGCAACTTTGGGATGCTTTGACGCTTTTTTAGTTGGGGTTGGTGAAGATGTCCGAGGACGCTTTGAAGACTGACCATTCTAAGCAATCGCCTTTTCACGGGCACTCGGTCGTTCTTGGTCAATCTTGGATCGCCTCTTCCTGCGAGGAGGCAACTCGACTTCTTCTTCGTCACTTGAGTCATCGCTTTCTTCGTCCCCTTCTCCGTTAGAATGCCATTCGCCACTGTCGCCGCCAGTCGCCTCTCCTTCTGGGTCCTGCTCTTGCTCTCCGTTGGGCACTGAGTACATTTCGATAAAGGCCTGAAAGAAAGCAAGAAGAATAAAGTCAGTCGACGCAGTATAGACAGTTGCGCGAGTGAATTCAGGTTATAATCAAAAGCTCAGAATCGGACCTTTTCTGGTTCATGGGACTGGTCGAATGGAGGAACTCTCCTGGCTCCTCTGGGGTTGTCCTTGTTTCTGGTGATGCCCGACAGCCACCCCTCCAGTGTGTCGTCATCGACCTCCTCCGGGTGAATCCGAGTGGTGTCGTCAAGACCCGAATACATTCACATCGGATGGTCTCGAGCTTGAAGAGGCTGGATGCGCCGCCGAAGGAAAACCTCCAAGAGATCCATACCAGTGACCCCGTCACGGATAAGCTGGACCACTCGTTCGACCAACACCCTAACTTGCGCCTTCTCCTCCGGGATCACCTTCAAAGAGGAGGGTTTCCTCACTCAGTCCATGGTAAAAGGAGGGAGGCCAGTCGACCGCCCTGGCATCGGCTGGTCTTTGCAGTAAAACCAGGTCGACTGCCATCCGCGGACCGAGTCAGGAAGAATCGTGGCCGGAAAGGAACTTTTCCCTCTCATCTGAACACCAAGACCCCCACACATCTGAATCACTTGTGTTCTCTCATCACTCGGATTGGCCTTTTTCACCGTCTGAGAACGACAGGTGAAAATGTGCTTGAAAAGACCCCAGTGAGGCCGACAACCCAAGAAATTCTCGCACAAAGACACGAAAGTATCGAGATACACAATTGTGTTGGGAGTGAAGTGGTGGAGTTGTGCCCCAAAGAAATTCAGAAATCTCCGAAAGAAAGGGTGAGGACGCAAGGAAAACCCACGGTCGACGTGGGTGGCAAGGAGAACGCGCTCACCCTCCCGAGGTTGCGGCTCGGATTCATTCCCCGGAAGCTGCGCCGATCCATGGGGGATCAGTCCTCCGTCGGCTACGTAGTCGAGGTCTTCTTGGCGGATCGTCGAGCGGATCCAGTCGCCCTGGATCCAGCCCTTCGGCAGGCCGGCTCGTGAGGAAGATCCACCCCAACTAGTCGCCTTCCCCTTCGCCTTTGTCGTCGCCTTCTTCGCCCGCTCCAGAGCCACCGTCTTCTCCTTCCCCATCGTCGCCGGCAAGACACGTATGGAGCGGCGGCGCTGGGGCGAGAACGAGCGCGACGAAGAAGCCTGAAGATGAGGAGAGGAAATGAGAACGCACTGTTCAAGAAACCCCGGTCCGACGCCTTATATGAGGTTACTTCCGAGTGGCTGACTGGTAGGCCCAGACGATCCTGTCAAATCCCGCAACAGTCGCGCGCACGATACATGGCGAAAAAGGTGGCGCGGAGATCGAGGCAGCTCCACCCTATCCCATCCGATTACTGCGGCCGCCCCCGTCCCGCACGCTTCCTAAAATTCGAATCCCATGAAATCCGCGGGCAGCAGAACAACTTGTCAGACGGAAGATCTCCTCCACACCGTCACTCGGAGCTTTTCAAGTAAAGAAACTCACTCGACAAAAAACTAAGAATGGATCAAGGTGACTGAAAAGGAAGTTGTTGTAGTCACTCAGGTTCATTGATCCGAAACAAGATATGCTCATGGCATGAAAAATGAGTCAGAGAAGTTCTCAACTCCTTCCCCACTCAAACCTCGATCCATTCGGGGGCTAATGATGAAGCTATGTACCTAGGGTAGGGTCATGGACCTGTCCTAACTGCCCTACCCAAGGACATCTCTAGAAGAAATCACCTTTCAATCGACTTGGAGGTGTTCCACTCGACAGACTCGAAGACACTCGACCAAGAAGCAATCACTCGACCAAGATCCAACCACTCGACGGCCAGGAGACCTAAAGTCACTCCGCACACTAACGGTCGGTCATTAAGTAGCTTTTATGGTCATCATAGCACTTTATTAGGGGCGTTACCAGTAACGCCCGACCTTAATGTACTTAAAACCATGCATAACTGAGGGCCGGAGAGGTCTGGTGAACTCTATATAAGCCACCCCCTCCTCAGTGTAAAAGGTTCACACCCCTGTAATTCATACACACATAATCTAGTCGACCGCCTCCGGGCTCCGAGACGTAAGGCTATTACTTCCTCTGAGAAGGGCCTGAACTCATAAACCTCGTGTGCTTACAACTACTCCATAGCTAAGATCTTGCCTCTCCATACCTACCCCCCTACATTACTGTCAGACTTAGAACCACGACACCCGCTCCTGGCTCCTGAACCTACAGCACGGCTCGATCTCCTCCTGGGACGAGATGCGCGACCACTTCGTCGCCAACTTCCAGGGCACTCATGACCGCCCACCGGTCGCGGGAGACCTACGCCGCATCAAGCAACAGCCAGGAGAGACCCTCCAGAAGTACATCCAGCGCTTCAACAACACCCGCCTCAAGATCCCCAAGGTCACGGACGAAGCCATTATCTCCGTGTTTTCCGACGGCGTCCGCGACGTCAAGATGAAGGAAGAGCTGGCCATCCATGAGGAGATTTGCATATCTCAGGAGCTGTTCAACCTGGCGACCAAGTGCGCAATAGCTGAGGAGGGGCGCCTCTCTCTCCTTGAGCTGCCAGCTGCAGGAGTGGAGGAAAAGAAGGCCAAGGCCAAGGTCGTGAAGCGCAAAGAGGCGGTAGTGCTCGTAGCAGAGCCCGACACCAAGCGAGGCAGAGATCAGCCCGAGTCATCCAAGAACGGCCGCCCCTTCTGCGCCTTCCACAACCTGAACACCCACAACACCAGCGACTGTCAAGAGCTCAGAGCTATTCAAGAAGGACGCTTTGGCCGACGCCCCGAGCGCAACGACCGGGGCTACGGCCGCGGAGGAGGACACGGAGGCGGACGCTGGGACGACCGTGGCCCGCGCCAGGAGTGGCGGGACCGGCCTCGTGAGGACTGCTGGCAGGACCAACCTCGCGAGGGCGCCTGGAGGGACCCGCCTCACGAGGATCGCCCCCAAGGCAACGCCGGTCTTCCCTCGTTGCCGCCGCCAAGGAGGAACGAAGACCATCACCAGGACGAGGGGGCTGGGGGCTTCCAGGAGCCGCGCGCAGTCGCTTGCATCTTGGGCGGCGCTCAGGCCCCAGCCTCTCAGCGCATCTTCAAATAGTTCGGTCGCGAGGTGAACGCGGCGCTCCCCAAGCTCGAGGCCACGCGCCCGCTCCGGTGGTCCCAATGCGCCATCACCTTCAGCTCGGTCGACCAGCTCAAGTGCGCAGCCACCGCTGGCACGCTCCCAATGTTGTGCTCCCCAGTCATAAGCAACATGCAAGTCACTAAGACTCTCATCGACGGTGGCGCGGGGCTCAACGTCCTATCCGCCGACACGTTCGACAGCCTCCAAGTGCCCTATGAGCAGCTCTAGCCAACCAAGCCTTTCTCAGGAGTGACTGACGATTCGACCACACCAATAGGGCAATTCCGCCTGCCTGTCACCTTCGGGGAGCGCAAGAATTACCGCATCAAGCTCATCGACTTCGATGTCGCGCACATCCGCCTGCCGTACAATGCCATCCTCGGGTACCCAGCCCTGGCCAAGTTCATGGCATTCACTCACCACGGCTACAACGTTCTCAAGATGCCAGGAAGTGGGGGGATCATCACGGTCCCATGTGAAGAAAGGGATGCGGTGTGCACCCTTGAGCGCGCCATCCAAGCCACGACAATCGAAAACCCTGACAGCAGAATTGAAGGCCCTCCGGAGACCATCCCCAAGAAGAAGCTACCGCGTCATGTAGGACCCCAAGAAGATGGCGTCGCATCAGGAGCCTCGTCAGGATCGGCGCCCGCTCGAGGGGTGCCTCCCTCCACCGCATAGGAAAGCGCACCCGGCGCCCTCCTCGGGCAAGGCTCGGGGGCTCTCTTCTGGAGGGCCTCAGACCTTTTCAATCTCACGAGGGAGGCACTTGGGCACCACTTGGAAGCATGCTTCGCGGCACGTGTTCCTCAGGAGAGCATGGGGCAAGGAATGCCCACCACCCAGGAGTTCATCACCAAGACCACCCAAGAGCTACAAGACGCAAGAGCCATGCGTGGCGACAACCACTCACAGAGTGTGGCTCACCACCCGGGCGAGGATGCTGAGCTGCGCGCCTGCATCAACATCCCTGGGCTCAACAGGCTCGCATCTCAGGAACGCTTCTAGCCATCATGTGCAGGCCGCTGTGAGGGTCCACCACACAGCTTCGTTCGCATGCCCTTCGGCTTGCGGAGCATGGAGTCGGCCCACCAGCGCAATGTGCGGCAAGTCCAGGCGGCTCATGAGGAGTCATTCCTTCTACGCGTGGCTTCAGCTGCACCAGCTCTACTTCATCTACAGACCCAGGTGACATCTTCCAAGTTCGTTTAAGCTGGAAGCGCCCCTCGGGCTGCACTATTCCCAGGCCATGTGGGTCCGCCCCTGTGGCCTGTATCCCTTTTGCTTATGTTTTTAACTTACCTCGGTGGGGGCACCCCACAGGCTGCATCATCCCCATGCCGCTCGGGCCAGACCCACTGGCATGTACCTTCTTGCATTTATCCTAGTCGATCTGCTCTCCATGCTTAACCTACCAACTGCTATCACCCGCCAACTGCTATCACCTGCTCGATCATCACCCCCTCGGGGCCCCTACACAGGCACGGCGCTGGTGCATGGGTCCGTCCCTGCCACGACCGACAAATCTGAGTGGTCGAGCTCTGGCTCGCGGCACGCGCCATGCACGTCACCTCATCAGGCCCTCAGTGCCACTTCATCCGGACCAACCAGCGGTAGGCAGGCGGCAGTAACGATAAACCATGTTTCTCCTTATGCCTGTTCACAGGAACCCCCCCGGGAAGGATAGCAGGCGGCACCACGAGTCCCCTTTCCTCTCGTATGACTCGCTTGCGCGTTAAAAGGGGGCTCCTGAGCATCGCGACTCAGGAGCTCTTACTGGCTCTCCAGTCCTCACCCCCTGGCCTTGACCACTTCATCGCGACCTGGCATACCAACGGCCGCTGAGCTCGCTCGAGGGCCGGGACCTGAGGACGTAGAGCATTAAGAGGATCTCGGGAGAAGGAAAACTCGCATGGGCCGGCCTCGCTATGTCGCGTAAGTTGGCGCGCAGCCCTAGCGCAACATCAGGAATCACCGCGAAGTCATCACGATAAGTCTCGCCCTCGGATCAACAAAATATTCGGGCCTAAGAATCGCTCACACCATGCCACAACCCCGTTGCGGCCAAGTCATCTTCCTTTCTTCCCTTGCCATGGCCGCTTGGGCGCTAAGGGGGACCTCCTAAGCATCACGCCTCAGGGGCTCTTACTAGACCTCGGGTTGTGCACCTCCTGGCCTTGACCATGGCATCGCGACCTGGCATACCAGCGACAGCTGTAGCCGCCTTGGGACCGAGACCCGTCAGCGTAGAGCAACAAGCTATCGTGAAGAAAGAAAGGGGAGGCCGAGCCTTAACGGGCGCGCGTTCATAAAATTTTCATAACAAGGAAAATAGGTACAAAGGCATTGCAGATCCTTACATGCCCCCACGGGGCGATTCATGCTTCTTCACAGGAAACAAAAGTTGATGCTAAGGGGGATCCTATCTACATCCTCCCGTGGCCGACGCCATCATCAACAGTGGGCCACGGGAGGCTGGTGCCAACCTCATCCAGATCAACGGTGACGGCGGCCGGACGCCGCAGCCTTGCCACGGGTATGGTGAGAGCTCGGGGGACGTAGCTGTCGTCGCTCGTCTCCGGAGTCTCGTGGAGCTTAGGAGAACTGCTGGACTCCCAAGGGCTGCTACTGTAGGGGTAGTCGCGGGCGGAGCGTGCATCAGCCTCGCGCTCCTCTCCAGAGCAGCACTCCAGGCGGCGGCCCTCGGCGTCGAAGACCTTGAAGAGAAGCGTGGAGGCGCCGTCGTACTCGAAGTGAATCGCGAGGGCACCCCTCGTGTGACAGATCCGCGCAATCTCGCCCCAGCCGCGAGTCATGAAGATTTTGCCAATGGGGACCGCTTCGATCTTCGCTCTGATCGCCGGAGCGCCACAATCGGCATGCTGCAGCCAGAACTCGAGAGGCCCCCTCCGCGGCATCACGTCGGAGAAGAACCACGGGAAGCGGATCCAGGAGTTCAAAGGCGTCGGCGTCCACAGCACCAGCTCGCGCGAGGAGTCCGCGGCGTGGACGGCCCGCGTCGCCATGGCGCGGCGACCCCGGGTGCGGCGTGGGTGACACTACTCGCCACATCGCCCAGTCGAGCCTGCAGCATGGGCGTATAGGGGTATTTGTTACCCCGGTGGAGGCCGCTCGCACAAAGGCCTCGCCACCACCTGCAACGCCGCCTCGACACGGCAATGGATCGACCTCTTCTTCGGCGGGAGTGGCTCCGGGGCATCCCGGGGGGCTTTCCCCTTCTCCTCGGCGGAGAATCTTCTGATGGGCGCCATTGGAGCAAGCAGTGGACCGAGAAGGAGGAAGCAAGCGAGGAAGAGATGGGCAACGGGGGCTTCACCCCCTCCCCATTTATAGCAAGAGAAGGCCAACCGACGTCTCCCACGATCGCAGGTAATGATGGTTTCCCTTGCATGTAGCAGGGACTTGTCAAGTCGTGCAGTCACCGAAACAGCATGGGGAAGCGGAGACGCCCACGTCCAATCAACCGCCATGCGTCAACCGAGCCCGCAGGCTTTTGGGGCCCGTGGCGCTTCGAGCTTGACCCTTGGCTTCGCCACGAAGCCAAGCCCGCGTGCACCTTGGGCCCCGGGGGCTACTGTCGGCGTCCTGGGAATGGGGGTCCCCAGACTTGCCTGCCTGCGGCCTGCGGCATGGCTGAGCCAGCAGGCCGTACGACCCACCTGCACCAACAAATCGCCCAAGACCCTCGCGAGGGGCCAAGCCTCGCGAGGCGGACGACGCAAGACCTCCTCCGGAGTGGCCTAGCTGGGCAGGCTCACGAGGAGCGGAGATATCAAGGCGAGGTGAACCTCACAAGGTTCTCGTGACGTGAGCCATGACGATCGACACCAGGCGGGCACCAGGCGGGCGCCAGCGCGCACAACGTCCTTGTTTCCTCTTTGGTGCAAAGGGGGCAAGCGCAGCCGCGGAGTACCGAGGCATCAGGCAAAGGTTGCCATTTCGGTGCAACAAGACCGATACCAAGGACTGCAAGACGGAGGTCATCGTGGAGCCCAGAACAGCGTCACCACCAGAACTTTGTGCAGGCGAAGACTACTTTTGTCAGGATAGCTTGTACTAGTTGTCCCCCTTCAAATTAGCCCGCCATTGTTGGCTCCCTTCCTGCTCGATATTTGGGAAGAGGACCAGGGCCTCTATAAATAGGACTAACCTCCACAGTGGATGGGATGATCTGATCGGAGGGATCGGAGCTGAAGAGAGACCACCGAGCACAAGAATGCCTCAACCTCTGGAGGCCGTTCTGCCCTTATATTGTTCATCATCAGCCCAAGAGGCAATCCACCACCACCACATCGGAGTAGGGTATTACACCACAACGGTGGCCTGAACCAGTATAAACCCTGTGTCCCTTTGTGTTGTGAGTTCATCGAGTTCGTCTGCGAGATCCTAGCAAGCTAGAGCGTAGATCGGTTGAAGGGAAAGACTTCGCGCGCACCCCAGTGTTCGAACCTTAAGGGTTTGCCGAGACCCCAACCCCGACAGTTGGTGATGGCTCCACTTGAGTGGAGCATTGTCCTTCTCCTTTGGCCACAAGGGGTTCCTCAATGGCTAGGATAAAACCAACACCCATTCTTCTTATGGCTTGGGGAGGAATTTCATCACCTACATCACAAGTGCCAGTTTGCTCCACTTGGGAGCCGTTATTCTCATCAAACTCCACATTACATGTCTCCTCAATAAGTCCAGTGGACTTATTGAGGACACGGTAAGCATGGGAGTTTGTAGCATAACCAACAAATATGCCCTCATGAGCTCTAGCCTCAAATTTAGACAAACGAACACCTTTCTTGAGAATAAAACACTTACACCCGAACACCTGTAAGTACTTGAGGTTGGGCTTGTTCCCGGTGAGTATCTCATATGGAGTCTTGTTCAAGCCTTTGCGGAGGTAGAGCCGATTTGATGCATGACACGCGGTGTTGATGGCTTCGGCCCAAAAGCTGTATGGAGACTTGAACTCCGCCATCATGGTCCTTGCCGCATCCATCAACGCCCAGTTCTTCCTCTTCGCTACACCATTTTGCTGAGGGGTGTGTGGTGCGGAATATTGATGCTTGATCCCCTCATCACTAAGAAACTCATCCAAGGTGTAGTTCTTGAACTCGGTGCCGTTGTCACTTCTTATTGTCAAGATCTTTGCATTGTGTTGATGTTGAGCTTCATTTGCAAAGTCGATGACGGTTTGTTGGGTCTCACTCTTCCTCTTGAAGAAATATACCCAAGTGTATCTTGAATAATAATCCACAATCACCAAGCAATACTTCCTACCCCCAAGACTATCAAAAGATGGAGGCCCAAAGAGATCCATGTGAAGGAGCTCCAAAGGCCTCTTCGAGAAAATGATAGTCATGGGAGGGTGAGCCTTTTCATGTAGCTTTCCTTTGATACAAGCACTGCAAGCACGATCTTTGGCAAAACTAATATTTGTTAGTCCACGGACATGGTCCCCCTTGAGAAGACTTTGCAAAGATTGAAGGAAATATGCCCTAGAGGCAATAATAAAGTTATTATTTATTTCCTTATATCATGATAAATGTTTATTATTCATGCTAGAATTGTATTAATCGGAAACATAATACATGTGTGAATACATAGACAAACAGAGTGTCACTAGTATGCCTCTACTTGACTAGCTCGTTAATCAAAGATGGTTATGTTTCCTAACCATGGACAAAAGAGTTGTTATTTGATTAACGAGATCACATCATTAGTTGAATGATCTGATTGACATGACCCATTCCATTAGCTTAGCACCTGATCATTTATTATGTTGCTATTGCTTTCTTCATGACTTATACATGTTCCTATAACTATGAGATTATGCAACTCCCATTTACCGGAGGAACACTTTGGGTACTACCAAACGTCACAACGTAACTGGGTGATTATAAAGGAGTACTACAGGTGTCTCCAAAGGTACATGTTGGGTTGGAGTATTTCGAGATTAGGTTTTGTCACTCCGATTGTCGAAGAGGTATCTCTGGGCCCTCTCGGTAATGCACATCACATAAGCCTTGCAAGCATTGTAACTAATATGTTAGTTGCGAGATGATCTATTACGGAACGAGTAAAGAGACTTGCCGGTAACGAGATTGAACTAGGTATTGGATACCGACGATCGAATCTCGGGCAAGTAACATACCGATGACAAAGGGAACAATGTATGTTGTTATGCGGTCTGACCGATAAAGATCTTCGTAGAATATGTAGGAGCCAATATGGGCATCCAGGTCCCGCTATTGGTTATTGACCGGAGACGTGTCTCGGTCATGTCTACATTGTTCTCGAACCCGTAGGGTCCGCACGCTTAAGGTTATGATGATAGTTATATTATGAGTTTACATGTTTTGATGTACCGAAGGAGTTCGGAGTCCCGGATGAGATCGGGGACATGACGAGGATTCTCGAAATGGTCAAGACGTAAAGATTCATATATTGGATGATATGGTTAGGCCAAGGGGTCAAGCCCATGAGGCTTTAGGTCGGTGCAAAAAGGAGTTCTGCGGAGGCCAGGGGGCCAAACGCCAGAGACCCTGGCGTCTGGCCCTGGGCCAGACGCCGAGGCCCATGGCGTCTGGGCCAGACGCCAAGGATTGTGGCATTTGATCCTGGAGTCCGAGTGGGACTCTTGCCTTTCGGGCAAAACCGACTTTGAGGAGGTTTTTGCTCCAAGTTTCGACCCCGGGGCTCAACATATAAATAGAGGGGCAGGGCTAGCACCAAAGACAACAAGTTGATCCACGTGATCTATTCCTTAGCCGTGTGCGGTGCCCCCAGCCACCATATTCCTCGATAATACTGTAGCGGAGTTTAGGCGAAGCCCTGCTGCTGTAGTGCATCAAGATCGTCACCACGCCGTCGTGCTGACGGAACTCTTCCCCGACACTTTGCTGGATCGGAGTCCGGGGATCGTCATCGAGCTGAACGTGTGCTCGAACTCGGAGGTGCCGTAGTTTCGGTACTTGATCGGTTGGATCGTGAAGACGAACGACTACTTCCTCTATGTTGCGTCAACGCTTCCGCAGTCGGTCTGCGTGGGTACGTAGACAACACTCTCCCCTCTCGTTGCTATGCATCACATGATCTTGCGTGTGCGTAGGAAATTTTTTGAAATTACTACGAAACCCAACAGTGGCATCCGAGCCTAGGTTATTTATGTTGATGTTATATGCACGAGTAGAACACAAGTGAGTTGTGGGCGACATAAGTCATACTGCCTACTAGCATGTCATACTTTGGTTCGGCGGCATTGTTGGACGAGACAACCTGGACCAACATTACGCGTACGCTTACGCGAGACCGGTTCCCCCGACGTGCTTTGCACATAGGTGGCTTGCGGGCGACTGTCTCTCCAACTTTAGTTGAACCAAGTATGGCTACGCCCGGTCCTTGCGAAGGTTAAAACGGAGTCTAATTGACAAACTATCGTTGTGGTTTTGATGCGTAGGCGAGATTGGTTCTTGCTTAAGCCCGTAGCAGCCACATAAAACTTGCAACAACAAAGTAGAGGACGTCTAACTTGTTTTTGCAGGGCATGTTGTGATGTGATATGGTCAAGGCATGATGCTGAATTTTATTGTATGAGATGATCATGTTTTGTAACCGAGTTATCGGCAACTGGCAGGAGCCATATGGTTGTCGCTTTATTGTATGCAATGCAATCGCGATGTAATGCTTTACTTTATTACTAAACGGTAGTGATAGTCGTGGAAGCATAAGATTGGCGAGACGACAATGATGCTACGATGGAGATCAAGGTGTCGCGCCGGTGACGATGGTGATCATAACGGTGCTTCAGAGATGGAGATCACAAGCACAAGATGATGATGGCCATATCATATCACTTATATTGATTGCATGAGATGTTCATCCTTTTATGCATCTTATCTTGCTTTTATTGACGGTAGCATTATAAGATGATCTCTCACTAAATTATCAAGAAGTGTTCTCCCTGAGTATGCACCATTGCCAAAGTTCGTCGTGCCCAGACACCACGTGATGATCGGGTGTGATAAGCTCTACGTCCATCTACAACGGGTGCAAGCCAGTTTTGCACACGCAGAATACTCAGGTTAAACTTGACGAGCCTAGCATATGCAGATATGGCCTCGGAACACGGAGACCGAAAGGTCGAGCGTGAATCATATAGTAGATATGATCAACATAACGATGTTCACCATTGAAAACTACTCCATCTCATGTGATGATCGGTTATGGTTTAGTTGATCTGGATCATGTAATCACTTAGAGGATTAGAGGGATGTCTATCTAAGTGGGAGTTCTTAAGTAATATGATTAATTGAACTTAAATTTATCATGAACTTAGTCCTAGTAGTATTTTGCAAATTATGTTGTAGATCAATAGCTCGCGTTGTTGCTTCCCTGTGTTTATTTTGATATGTTCCTAGAGAAAATTGTGTTGAAAGATGTTAGTAGCAATGATGCGGATTGGATCCGTGATCTGAGGTTTATCCTCATTGCTGCACAGAAGAATTATGTCCTTGATGCACTGCTAGGTGACAGACCTATTGCAGGAGCAGATACAGACGTTATGAACGTTTGGCTAGCTCAATATGATGACTACTTGATAGTTTAAGTGCACCATGCTTAACGGCTTAGAATCGGGACTTCAAAGACGTTTTGAACATCATGGACCATATGAGATGTTCCAGGAGTTGAAGTTAATATTTCAAGCAAATACCCGAGTTGAGAGATATGAAGTCTTCAACAAGTTCTATTGCTAAAAGATGGAGGAGAATCGCTCAACTAGTGAGCATGTGCTCAGATTGTCTGGGTACTACAATCACTTGAATCAAGTGGGAGTTAATCTTCCAGATAAGATAGTGATTGACAGAATTCTCTAGTCACCATCACCAAGTTAGTAGAACTTCGTGATGAACTATAATATGCAAGGGATAACGGAAACAACTCCCAAGCTCTTCGTGATGCTGAAATCAACAAAGGTAGAAATCAAGAAAAACATCAAGTGTTGATGGTTGACAAGATCACTAGTTTCAAGAAAAGGGCAGAGGGAAGAAGGGAAACTTCAAGAAGAACAACAAGCAAGTTGCTGCTCAAGTGAAGAAGCCCAAGTCTGGTCCTAAGCCTGAGACTAAGTGCTTCTACTGCAAAGGGACTGGTCACTGGAAGCGGAACTACCCCAAGTGATTGGTGGATAAGAAGGATGGCAAAGTGAACATAAGTATATTTGATATACATGTTATTGATGTGTACTTTACTAGTGTTTATAGCAAACCCTCAGTATTTGATACTAGTTCAGTTGCTAAGATTAGTAACTCGAAACGGGAGTTGCAGAATAAACAGAGACTAGTTAAGGGTGAAGTGACGATGTGTGTTGGAAGTGGTTCCAAGATTGATATGATCATCATCGCACACTCCCTATAATTTCGAGATTAGTGTTGAACCTAAATAAGTGTTATTTGGTGTTTGCGTTGAGCATGAATATGATTTGATCATGTTTATTGTAATACGGTTATTCATTTAAGTAAGAGAATAAATTGTTGTTCTGTTTATATGAATAAAACCTTATATGGTTGCACACCCAATGAAAATAGTTCATTGGATCTCGATCGTAGTGATACACATAATCATAATATTGAAACCAAAAGATGCAAAGTTAATAATGATGGTGCAACTTATTTGTGGCACTGCCGTTTAGGTCATATTGGTGTAAAGCGCATGAAGAAACTCCATGCTGATGGGCTTTTGGAATCACTTGATTATGAATCAGTTGATGCTTGCGAACCATGCCTCATGGGCAAGATGACTAAGACTCTGTTCTTCGGAACAATGGAGCGAGCAACAGATTTGTTGGAAATCATACATACTGATGTATGTGGTCCGATGAATATTGAGGCTCGCGACAAGTATCATTATTTTCTGATCTTCACAGATGATTTGAGAAGATATGAGTATATCTACTTGATGAAACATAAGTCTGAAACATTTGAAAAGTTCAAAGAATTTCAGAGTGAAGTGAAAAATCATCGTAACAAGAAAATAAAGTTTCTACGATCTGACCGTAGAGAAGAGTATTTGAGTTACGAGTTTGGCCTTCAGTTAAAAACAATGTGAAATAGTTTCACTACTCATGCCACCTGGAACACCACAATGTAATGGTGTGTCCGAACGTCATAACCGTACTTTATTGGATATAGTGCAATCCATGATGTATCTTACCGATCTACCACTATCGTTTTGGGGTTATGCATTAGAGACAGCTGCATTCACATTAAATAGGGAACCATCAAAATCCGTTGAGACGACGCCTTATGAACTGTGGTTTGGCAAGAAACCAAAGTTGTCGTTTCTTAAAGTTTGAGGTTGCAATGCTAATGTGAAAAAGTTTCAACCTGATAAGCTCAAATCCAAATTGGAGAAGTGTGTCTTCAGAGGATACCCAAAAGAAAATTGTTGGGTACACCTTCTATCACAGATCCGAAGGCAAATTCGTTGCTGAGAATGGATCCTTTCCAGAGAAGGAGTTTCTCTCGAAAGAAGTGAGTGGGAGGAAAGTAGAAAACTTGATAAGATAATTGTACCTTCTCCCTTATTGGAAAGTAGTTCATCACAGAAATCTGTTCTTGTGACTACTACACCAATTAGTGAGGAAGCTAATGATGATGATCATGTAACTTCAGATCAAGTTACTACTGAATCTCGTAGGTAAACCAGAGTGAGATCCGCACCAGAGTGGTACGGAAATCCTGTTCTGGAAGTCATGTTACTAGACCATGACGAACTTGCGAACTATGAGGAAGCGATGATGAGCCCAGATTCCGCGAAATGGTTTGAGGCCATGAAATCTGAGATATGATCCATATATGAGAACAAAGTTTGGACTTTGGTTGACTTGCCCGTTGATCGGCAAGCAATTGAAAATAAATGGATCTTCAAGAGGAAGACGGACGCTGATAGTAGTATTACTATCTATAAAGCTAGAATTGTCGCAAAAGGTTTTCAACAAGTTCAAGGTATTGACTACGATGAGAGTTTCTCACTCGTATCTATGCTTGAGTCTGTCCGAATCATGTTAGTAATTGCCACATTTTATGAAATCTGGCAAATGGATAAACAAAACTGCATTCCTTAATGGATTTATTAAAGAAGAGTTGTATATGATGCAACCAGAAGGTTTTGTCAATCCTAAAGGTGCTAACAAAATATGCAAGCTCCAGCGATCCATCTATGGACTGGTGCAAGCATCTCGGAGATGGAATATACGCTTTGATAAGTTGATCAAAGCATATAGTTTTATACAGACTTGCGATGAAGACTGTATTTACAAGAAAGTGAGTAGGAGCACTACAGCATTTCTGATAAGTATATGTGAATGACATATTGTTGATCGAAAATAATGTAGAATTATTCTGTAAAGCATAAAGGAGTGTTTGAAAGGAGTTTTTCAAAAGAAAGACTTCGGTGAAGCTGCTTACATATTGAGCTTCAAGATCTATAGAGATAGATCAAGACGCTTGATAAGTTTTTTCAATGAGTACATACCTTGACAAGATTTTGAAGTAGTTCAAGAATGGAACAGTCAAAGAAAAAGTTCTTGCCTATATTACAAGGTGTGAAGTTGAGTAAGACTCAAAGCCCGACCACGGCAGAAGATAGAAAGAGAATGAAAGTCATTCCCTATGCCTCAGTCATAGGTTCTATAAAGTATGCCATGCTGTGTACCAGATCTATTGTATACCCTGCACTGATTTGGCAAGGGAGTACAATAGTGATCTAGGAGTAGATCACTGGACATCGGTCAAGATTAGCCTTAGTAGAATAAGGAAATATTTCTCGATTATGGAGGTGACAAAAGGTTCGTCGTAAAAAGTTACGTCGATGCAAATTTTGACATGGATCTCGATGACTCTAAGTCTCGATCTAGATACATATTGAAAGTGGGAGCAATTAGCTAGAGTAGCTCCGTGCAGAGCATTGTAGACATAGAAAATTGCAAAATACATAATGGATCTGAATGTGAAAGACCGTTGACTAAGATTCTCTCACAAGCAAAACATGATCACACCTTAGTACTCTTTGGGTGTTAATCACATAGCGATGTGAACTAGATTACCGAATCTAGTAAACCCTTTGGGTGTTGGTCACATGACGATGTGAACTATAGGTGTTAATCACATGATGATGTGAACTATCGATGTTAATCACAAGGTGATGTGATCTAGATTATTGACTCTGGTGCAAGTGGGAAACTGAAGGAAATATGCCCTAGAGGCAATAATAAAGTTATTATTTATTTCCTTATATCATGATAAATGTTTATTATTCATGCTAGAATTTTATTAATCGGAAACATAATACATGTGTGAATACATAGACAAACAGAGTGTCACTAGTATGCCTCTACTTGACTAGCTCGTTAATCAAAGATGGTTATGTTTCCTAACCATGGACAAAAGAGTTGTTATTTGATTAACGAGATCACATCATTAGTTGAATGATCTGATTGACATGACCCATTCCATTAGCTTAGCACCTGATCGTTTAGTATGTTGCTATTGCTTTCTTCATGACTTATACATGTTCCTATAACTATGAGATTATGCAACTCCCGTTTACCGGAGGAACACTTTGGGTACTACCAAACGTCACAATGTAACTGGGTGATTATAAAGGAGTACTACAGGTGTCTCCAAAGGTACATGTTGGGTTGGAGTATTTCGAGATTAGGTTTTGTCACTCCGATTGTCGGAGAGGTATCTCTGGGCCCTCTCGGTAATGCACATCACATAAGCCTTGCAAGCATTGTAACTAATATGTTAGTTGCGAGATGATGTATTACGGAACGAGTAAAGAGACTTGCCGGTAACGAGATTGAACTAGGTATTGGATACCGACGATCGAATGTCGGGCAAGTAACATACCGATGACAAAGGGAACAATGTATGTTGTTATGCGGTCTGACCGATAAAGATCTTCGTAGAATATGTAGGAGCCAATATGGGCATCCAGGTCCCGCTATTGGTTATTGACCGGAGACGTGTCTCGGTCATGTCTACATTGTTCTCGAACCCGTAGGGTCCGCACGCTTAAGGTTACGATGATAGTTATATTATGAGTTTACATGTTTTGATGTACCGAAGGAGTTCGGAGTCCCAGATGAGATCGGGGACATGACGAGGAGTCTCGAAATGGTCGAGACGTAAAGATTCATATATTGGATGATATGGTTAGGCCAAGGGGTCAAGCCCATGAGGCTTTAGGTTGGTGCAAAAAGGAGTTTTGCGGAGGCCAGGGGGCCAAACGCCGGAGACCCTGGCGTCTGGCCCTGGGCCAGACGCCGAGGCCCATGGTGTCTGGGCCAGACGCCAAGGATTGTGGCGTTTGGTCCTGGAGTCTGAGTGGGACTCTTGCCTTTCGGGCAAAACCGACTTTGAGGAGGTTTTTGCTCCAAGTTTCGACCCCGGGGCTCAACATATAAATAGAGGGGCAGGGCTAGCACCAAAGACAACAAGTTGATCCACGTGATCTATTCCTTAGCCGTGTGCGGTGCCCCCAGCCACCATATTCCTCGATAATACTGTAGCGGAGTTTAGGCGAAGCCTTGCTGCTGTAGTGCATCAAGATCGTCACCACGCCGTCGTGCTGACGGAACTCTTCCCCGACACTTTGCTGGATCGGAGTCCGGGGATCATCATCGAGCTGAACGTGTGCTCGAACTCGGAGGTGTCGTAGTTTCGGTACTTGATCGGTTGGATTGTGAAGACGAACGACTACTTCCTCTACGTTGCGTTAACGCTTCCGCAGTCGGTCTGCGTGGGTACGTAGACAACACTCTCCCCTCTGGTTGCTATGCATCACATGATTTTGCGTGTGCGTAGGAAATTTTTTGAAATTACTACGAAACCCAACAAAGATCTCATATTGAAATGGGCTAGACGGTGATGCCAAAGCCATCCCACGTCAACTTTAGCCATTAGGCATGTCGCGGTCTTAGTGAGTCGCTCCGAAAAGTTAATCACATAGAGACCGTTTTCGACATGCCCAACAAAGGCTACTTTAAGAGTCTTGCTCCACAAGAGGGCCACGGTATCAACATCAAAGAAGGTGGCAAAACCCATGAGTGCTAGTTGACGAACGGAAAGTAAATTGTATGCAAGGGACTCAACAAGCATGACCTTCTCGATCATAAGATTGTGAGAAATGACAACCTTGGCGAGTTCCAATACCTTTGAGGACGAGGTGTCACCCCACTCGATGTTGGTGGGCATGGATGGAATCTTTTGCACGTCCACCACCAAGTCCTTGCTTCTGGTCATATGATTAGTAGCTCCACTATCGAGCAACCATGATCCCCCACCGGAAGCAAACACCTACAAGAGATCAATGCTTGGTTTTAGGTACCCATTTTGTAATGGGTCCTTTGATGTTAGTAACAAGGGTCTTAGGAACCCAAATAGACCATTCAATGTAATCATAAGGAGAACCAACAAATTTGGCATAAACATGCCCATCACTAGCACAGCACAACACATAAGAAGGGTTAAAGTCGCCAGCTTTGTTGGGAAGGGAAGCGTTGCCCTTCTTGGCATCACTACCCCTCACGGTGTTCTTCTCCTTCTCCTTAGTACCACCCTCTCCCTCCTTCACAAAGGTTTGCTTGAGAGGAGGAGGTCGTTTGGCCTTGTCATTCTTCTTCTTCTTCTTGGACTTGGGCACGTACCTAATCCCTTCTTTGGCCACAACTTCCTTTTGGTTGCTCAAAAGGTCGTTGAGGTTCTTCTCGCCTTGTATGCAAGACACAAGACCTTTCTCGAGTTGCACCTTCAACTTAGCATTCTCCTCAACAAGATGCACATGCTCACAACATGGGTTAGTAGCATTTGCATTATCAATTAACATCATACGGGGAAAAGTGGCTTTCTCCTTGGTTAGCTTTACTTGATGTTGATCATGAGACTCTTTGAGGCTAGCATAAGCACCCTTAAAGACCTTGTGATCCTTGTCAAGTAGGACAAACTACTCTTTGAGTATAGCAAGATCAACCCCAAGCTTGGCCTTCTCGGAGTTTAGCACACGAGAAACAACAAGAGCATGATCAAAATCTTTCTTTAACTTAGCGTGATCAACGTTGTGTGACTTCTCAAGAGCCAAACAAAGACCACGCTCTTCCTCAAGAGCATTGGAAAGATCCGAAATCTCATCGGCATAGTCACGACTATGCCTCTCCATCTTAGAGATAGTATCTTCGTGAGCCTCGATCATGTCATTGGCTTCACCAAGTTGTTCCAAGAGAGCAATGAAATGCTTCTTAGATTTACCCTTGAGTTTACCCATAAAGGACACAAACTCATTTTCCTCCACATCAGATCCCTCATATTCATCAATGCAATCCGTCAAGGAAGGATTATTAATGATGGTAGTTTGGATGTTGGGGGTTACCTTGTTGGTGGCTTTAGCCATGAGGCACTTGGCGGTGTTGTTCTCATTGGGTGAGTCAAAGAGACACTTGTGGAGTTGTTGCAATGGCAACGGAGGCCATGGCAACCGACTCACCATCTTCATCATCATCATCATCCTCATGGTACTCTTCTTGAACCACCAACGCCTTGTGAGGGGTCTTCTTGGTGAAGTTTCTCTTGTTTGGGAAAGACTTGGCTTTGTCCTTTCAGATGAGCTTGCCACCATTGTCTTCCCTCTTCTCATACGGGCACTCTGCAACAAAATGGCTCACATTGCCACAATTATAGCAAGTCCTCACACGTTGCTTGCTCTTCGTGCCACTTGAGTTGTTCTTGTTGAAGTTTGGCCTTGATTTTTTCTTGCTCCAAAATTACCTTGAAGCAAGTGCCATGTGTTCATGATAGGCATACTTTGTATCTTAGGGGTTGCTTTCCTATTCTTCCTCTTCTTCTTCTTCAACACAAACCTTGGCCTTCAATGCAAGGTTGGGCTTCTTTGCCCTTTGATAGCAAAGCACCGTATTGTCGGCGGTCTTGTCCAATATGTTAATAGCCACAAACTCATCCAACACTTCACTTGAGGACAAGGTGTGGAAGTCCGGCTGACGGTGTCCTGGACTAGGGGGTACTCACCACGTCGTCTCCCGATCTATTAGATTGGGCCGAGGCCCCCCATGGCCGTATACTCATGGGCCAGTTCGGACAACTGCTGCATACAAGGAAGATTCCACAAAGACTTGGCGATCAAGACAAGGACTTCTCCCCACCGGCGTATTCGGCTAGGACTCTTGTTAACCTAGGCCTCTGGTGCATTATATAAACCAGGGCTAGGCTAGTCGATACAACATACAGAACAACAATCACACCATAGGCTAGCTTCTAGGGTTTAGCCTCTCCGATCTCGTGGTAGATCTACTCTCGTACTACTCATATCATCAATATTAATCAAGCAGGACGTATGGTTTTACCTCCATCAAGAGGGCCCGAACCTGGGTAAAACTTCGTGTCCCTTGCCTCCTGTTACCATCCGGCCTAGACGCACAGTTCGGGACCCCCTACCTGAGATCCGACAGTTTTGACACCGACATTGGTGCTTTTATTGAGAGTTCCGTTGTGTGATCGACAAAAGGATCGATGGCTCGCCTGCAGATCAACTGCGACTTCGGCGTCTTCGTCACCAGTTCGACTGGTCACCTTGGTTCGACCAAGAATTGCGCCCCGTGTTCAGATCACCATGTTTGGACGAGGGCCTTCATCAAACATCAACTCCGATCTCTATCAAGATCACGGAGGAATCATCTATGGAGCTCGGGGGCTCAACGTCAACATTGCCCTCAAGCGACCGTGCTGTTTTTTTTGGACAGCGAACTCGTGTCTGCCGCCACCACCTCCTCGAGTATCGCTTTGACGATCGCTTTGGTGGAATTGTGCGGAATTGAGTCTATAACAACCCTGGAAAATTTCGTCGAGTTCCGATGAAGGAATCTCTGGCAATCCACGATATACCGGAGCCCTGTCAAATCTGGATGGGAATTTGGATGAGTTTAGGGCATGGTGTCTAGCTTCTAGCTCGGGCTCCCGTTGGAAGATCCAACCGTTGATCGGCTGCGAATTCCTATATCTACCACCTCTCAAAATTTCAGCTCGATCCGACCGTCCAAACTCTGGGAACCTTCCGATTAGTGCATCACTTTTCAGATCTGTTTTCTGCGTGAAAACTAATCCGACCCGAGTTCATCTTTTTTATGAACGGGATTTCGGACATCCCTTTTGAAGGAAGTTTTGTATGGGGTATTGTGTTTTGTTCCCGAACACATCTCACTAACTTTAAGATCTTTTGAACATGATCTTCAACATCATGCCGGTGTCAAACCAGTCCGGCAATATTACTCCACGGCTGCCGACCTGCGCTAGACACGTCGTCACTTTAGTCGAGCTCAACTTCTTCGGATCATCATCTCGGCAAGACGAACAAAAGTCCGGCATCGCGAAGGATAAATCATCATCAACATCGCCGCCCCATGGATTACACGGAGCGGGCATACCGGCATCGCCGCACGGTCGCTTCATCAAGCCGGCATCGACCACGTCACGACCTGCATCGACAGGGCTGCACTATTGCTTCTTCAAGCTGGTGTCCATCACGCCGACCTACTTCGACTCATCGGCTGACGTCGAGGCTTCGACATCTCGGCTGGACCGGGGGCTTCGCCATCTCTTCATCAACCTACTCCGGACACTTCGGCGTCACTAGCCGACCAGCTCCGTCACGTTAGCTGGGCCGAGGGCTTTGCCTCGGTGAGTCAACCTTTACCAGCATTGCCATGCTGTCGTTTTATCGCCCATCAGGCAATGGGTGTGTGGAGCGAGTCCCAATTTTGGGAATCATCTTCCTTCGGATTGCTACAACAAATAAACCAGGTGCTATTAATCCCAGTATTTTTTGCTTGTTTGGGTTCATTTTTCCCAAGGAATTATTACTCTGGTTTGTCCATGATATGTACACAGGTCTATCAAATGGTGAACGCATTAACGATGGTCGCGTGGTGGTTCGATCAGTTTCCGTACATAGTCCGGCGAACGCCGCATCCGGAGCTCGGACCGACCTGTGAATTCAGGCTTTGCCACGCCTTTACTACATCACGCCGACGCCCTGCATCGACATTGACTTCGGCGCCAGGCCATATTTCTTCTATTCCTCACTTTGCATAAATTATTTATTATGCAACATTTTTTAATTATCTTTACTCCGGTCTGCATTATTTTTTTGTGCACAAGAAAATGATCCGGGGACTTCGGCGTCACTCTGCCGGTCTGCATTGACCGTGCTATGTCACCACTTCGGCGTGTCGAGCTCTCCACTCCGCCACCTCGGGACTAGCTTGGGGGATGGAACCTTGCCCCGCATCAAGCTCGGACCGCGTCATCAATACCAAACACATTAACCAGCTAAGTCGCTTTCATGCTCAAAGCTTTAATTTCTAACTTGTGTTCGGTTCGACCAAGCATTATACTTTTTTGGAAAAAAGTTGCTTGTAAAAAATTTCCTTGTCCAAACTTTGTTTGTGACGCATAAATTCAAATCCCAATTCATTTGGGGGCTTCCTTCATGAAGCTTTTCCACTTGCATATGATTATACTTGTACGGCTTCGTTCCTTGTTTGTGTATTACGCCACAATATGCACCATATTGACTTAAGCGATTTGCAAGCTCGGTTGCCTCGCTCCTGTGTTTACCTCTACGTTCCCGATTGTTCGGCTAGGGAGTAAAGAGAGCACCTCTGCGATTGTCACGATCGGGTCGCCCGAGCCGGACCTCAGACTGGGTGAAGCCGAAAGCTAGCGCTCTTATAGTTTTCAATGATGGTCGGCACACAACGGAACTCATGAGTACAAAAAATCTATTGCACAAGTCTCATAATAACAATGAGCACCGAAGAAAGGTATCGGTGGGGGTACTATTTTCTTCGAAGATGCTTCTTACACTTCAGGTAATATAGAATAAGTTCCCTGAGCGCATTTTGTCTGTTACAGCCTTATGGCCTGATTTCCTGGTTATTGGAAACACCATAGATATTCTCGACTGATGGAGCACATAACACTTTTCGGTCCTTGACCGAAGAGGGAGAAGCTGACAGTCGGTTAAGACGCGTTTAAAGTTCGGTTGAACATAGATATGATATAAGTACTTCGGTACATGCAATCATTCTTCTACCCAAGTCACTTGGGGGCTCTTAAGTTTATTTGAGCCGTTTTATAATAAGTGTTCTTCTTCTTAGTAAGTTTTATTATTATTATTTATCACTCCTTTTTTCGACACGAGTGTGCGGTCACTAGCCGGGGAGACTAATTTCTCTCTCAAAGCTGCTAGAGTTTAGTTTGCTAAACTGGCCTGATGAGAAGTACTCCACCCTCGGGATAGGAGGTTGAAGCCGTAGGCTGACCTTCTCGAAGTCTTGAGATAGGATGTATCATGTTAAAGCACGACAGAAGCACTTCTTTTTTCTAAGACCAACTTTCGGATTGGCACCGAACACTTGATATTGTTCGGATGTCATGTTTTTACTGACGTTTCTTGGTTTTCCAAGCTTTTTGGCACTTTTAAACTATTTGTGCTTTTCCAGCATTAGTCTCGTAGTGCAACGCCAGACACCTTTACGGATTCGGCAAAAACATTCTCAGATATTGCTATATATGCATCGGTTTCGAATTGTGTCTTCGGTCAATAGTTGGGTCGCCCGGCTCCTGCACTTGCTTCCTACGTTTCGTTTTGTTTGGCTAGGCGTGCAAAGGGAGAACCATTGCGATTGTGCTTCCAGCTCACATGGTTAAGCACCTCAGTGGAGAAAGCCGAAAACTGACTTTCACAATAAATGTAAACTTCCAGCTCACATGTTAAATGATGGGCCGTTCATAACATTGGCCGAAGTGTTTACGGCTTGACCCCGACTGTCGCCGCACACTACCGAGGGCTATTAACTGGCCTCCCAAACTAAATCCTCAATATTTTGCTCTTACATTAGAGCTGAGGTTTAATGATCATGCTTAGCATGACAACCCAAAGAAAGGAACCGACAGCGGGACTATTTTCTTTGGAAGACATTTCTTCTGTTAAACAGTAATATAACTCTCTGCGTACCTTTGTTTATAAAACCGTATGGCCAGATTACCTTGTTTGTTGTAAATCTTTGCCCTCATAAAGGCTTTATAAAGTAGGAAAAACACTCCTCGGCTACTGGCCGAGGAGGTGGAAGCCGATGGTCGGTCAACAAAGTTTTGTACAATGCGGATCCGAGCATTAATGACGTAAAGTACTTGGATACATAGAGTCATTACACATAATTTGTGATTTTACTATGGATATTGATCCTTAATTCGGCCACCCGTGCCCGCATTAAGGCTCGGGGGCTACTGGGCTTCGGGCTTATTATTTACAAATATTAAAGGGGCACATTGATCCCCTGATCTGGTGTTACCACCCGACCAGTGTCTCGGGGGCTACTGCATTGCTTGTCCAATGCAGAAAATTTTATGTGCAATATAGTTTCCGAGGAGATTTTGATCCTCAGGTTGGTCGGACGCACCCAACCCGAGTCTCGAGGACTAAGCATGCCGCTTTTAGTGTCCCGAAGTATTCTGCCGAGCTTGGACTTGATCCTCAGGCCGATTTTGCAAATCAACCTGAGTCTCAGCGACTACTGGGATCAGCGGTCTTACATCATCCTTCAGGTGCATCTCGGGTTTTAGACCGATACACACCTTGAGGGCTACTGGCTATATATCTCGGCAGAGAATAAATTGCACCAATAAAAAGTATTCACAAAAATCGGCCCACATTCGGGGTGGTGCACCACCTCGGAAGCAGCCCGGCATAAAGCTCGGGCGCTAGTGGCTGGCTCCATAGAGGGCATTTCCGGCATTAAGCTCGGCTAAACTCCTTCAAACTTCTTTGAACCAAGGTGATTTACGACACCTCGAATATAGTCCGGCGTTGGAGCTCGGATACAGTCCGGTGTTGGAGCTCAGATATACAGTCCGGCGTTGGAGCTCGGATACATTCCAGCGTTAGAGCTGGGAAGCGGTCCGGTGTTGGTGCTCGGTTGCAAAAGATACCTCGAATACAGTCCGGCGTTGGAGCTCAGACGCAAGAGGACGCTGCCGCCCGAGAACAACTTCAAACCCGAGGTGTGGAAGGCCGGAAAGTTAAAGGGGCTCCTCGGATACCCGACGTGTACACTCGTCGAATGCATTTCGGCAATCCTCAAGATCGAAGATAAAGAAGATTTGTTGAACCAGTTTTCAAGACCGACGACCGAAGATGAAGAACAGTTCGGAAGAATCGAGGAGCGTCCCTAACTTGAAGACCGGTTCAGGGGGCTACTGACGGTGTCCTGGACTAGGGGGTACTCACCACGTCGTCTCCTGATCTATTAGATTGGGCCGAGGCCCCCCATGGCCGTATACTCATGGGCCAGTTCGGATAGCTGCCGCATACAAGGAAGATTCCACAAAGACTTGGCGATCAAGATAAGGACTTCTCCCCACCGGCGTATTCGGCTAGGACTCTTGTTAACCTAGGCCTCTGGTGCATTATATAAACCAGGGTCAGGCTAGTCGATACAACATACAGAACAACAATCATACCATAGGCTAGCTTCTAGGGTTTAGCCTCTCCAATCTCGTGGTAGATCTACTCTTGTACTACCCATATCATCAATATTAATCAAGCAGGACGTAGGGTTTTACCTCCATCAAGAGGGCCCGAACCTGGGTAAAACTTTGTGTCCCTTGCCGCCTGTTACCATCCGGCCTAGACGCACAGTTCGGGACCCCCTACCCGAGATCCGCCGGTTTTGACACCGACACCGACCTTTGACGAATGACGGAGGACATAGCCTTGTGGTAAGGCATCATTGCCTTGAAGAATTTGCACTTGATCCAATTGTCATCCGTGTCCTTGCTCCCATGATCTCAGAGTGAAACTGCGAGTTTGGTTACTCTTCGATAAAGCTCACGAGGTTCTTCATCTTCCTTCAGTGCAAACTCATTGGCTTCAGCTTGCACCACTTCATAGTTGGAGCGTTGAATGCTTGCGCTTCCCCGATAGAGAGAAACAACTTGGTGCCATGCATCTTTGGCTATGGCGTAGGGCCGGAGGTGAGGAAGATCTTCGGGTGGAATTGCATGAAGAGAGCATTCTCATTGAATTGATTATCTGCGGCTTCTCTTGGAGTGAAGTTGCTTCGGTCATGTGGATAGAAACCTTCTTCAATGATTCTCCAAAGATTACTATTCGCATGATTTAAATGATGCTTAAACCGATAGACCCAAGAATCAAAGTCCTCATTTTTCACAATCTTAGGGGGAGGACCGGCATGATTCAAATGAGTGGAAGGAATCGGTCCACCATAAACAAGTGGAGGTTCCACATGGGCAAAGATGTCAGTGCCATTTTTACCACTAGAAGAAGGAGCCTTTTCACTAGTAGCTTCTCCCTTGTCGGAGTTAGCATCCGTCATCTTGTTAGTGGGATCACCCACTTTCATCAGTGCGGTGGATAGTTTAAGCCCTTCAATGAATTTAGTAAACATGCTTTCAACCTCGGTCGTCATGGAGGTTTTCAATGTCTCCAAGGCCACGTTGAATTCCTCACGAGAGACAGAGGTTCCCCCATCGCCCGTAGGCGAGATCGGATTCACACCGAAGTGCTCCTCCACACCGTCTACGGTGTCAACCATACTCTTTGGACGGAGAAGTCCTTAGTAAAGAGAAGAGGCTCTGATACAAATTGAAAGGATCGATATAGTTTACTAGAGGGTGGTGAATAGGCAACTAACAATTTTTAACTTTTCTTTACCAAATTAAACTTTGCATCAAAGTAGGTTGTCTAGACATGAAACTATGTGAGCAACCTATATGATGCAACAACAACAAGCACACAAGCAAGCAAGGGAAATAACACAAATAAGCTTGCACAAGTAAAGGTACGAGATAACCAAGAGTGGAGCCGGTGGAGACGAGGATGTGTTACCGAAGTTCCTTCCTTTTGAGGGGAAGTACATCTTCGTTGGAGCGGTGTGGAGGCACAATGCTCCCCAAGAAGCCACTAGGGCCACCGTATTCTCCTCACGCCCTCACACAATGCGAAATATCGTGATTCCACTATTGGTGCCCTTGGAGGTGGCGACAGGACCTTTAGAAACAAGGTTGGGGGGCAATATCCACAACTTAATCGGAGTCTCCCAACAACACCACGAAGCTTCACCACAATGGAATATGGCTCCGCGGTGACCTCAACCGTCTAGGGTGCTCAAACACCCAAGAGTAACAAGATCCACAAGGGATTAGTGGGGGAATCGAATTTCTCTTGGTGGAAGTGTAGATCAAGGCCTTCTCAACCAATCCCTAGAAAATCAACAAGTTTGATTGGCTAGGGAGAGAGATCGGGCGAAAATGGAGCTTGGAGCAACAATGGAGCTTAGGGTTGGAAGAGGTGGTCAACTCAGAGAAGAAGATACCCCTTATATAGTGGAGAGAGAAATCCAACTGTTATCCACTTAACCAGCCCGTGACATGCGGTACTACCGCGCCTGCCAAGTGATACTACCGCAAGGACTCACGGTACTACCGCATCCCCTTGCGGTACTACCGCAAGGCAGGGGTGGACTAGCCTGGGAAGGTCGTGGACAAATAAACGTCCGTGGCCAGTTCCGCAGATTTTTAAATAGTGCAAAAGTCCGACACGGTACTACCGCTAAAGGCAAGCGGTACTACCACGCGGGGAGCGAATGTAAAAAATTACATTCGCTCCTACTTCCGCTACCGATGATGTGCCGGACCAGGGCTCACGGTACTACTGCTCCCAAGGAGCGGTACTACCGCAAAGGCATGTAGTACTACCGCAGGGGCCTACGGTACTACCGCTCCGAAGAGCAGTACTATCGCAAGCCTCAGAACAGCAACAATAGGAAATCTTCTTTTTGCACAAACAAGAAGAAACGGAGGATGCTCCAAAGTGCTAAGGGAAAGGCGGTGCAAAGAGGAGTAAACGTGTATGTGACGATTCCACCCAAACCTTTCCAAAGCGGACCCCCTCTTAATAGTACGGCTTTCCTATGAATGAAATCCACCAAAAAAGGAACGTAGAAAAATACCGTCTTCAATAATCTTCGAGGGGCTCCTAACTGTCTTGTGCCTAGTCATGAAATATCTGAAATACTCGAGACACACGATTAGTCCGCAAATGCATTGTCATCAATCACCAAAACACCTTAGGGATAAATATGCCCTTACAGCCTTTCCTCTTCTAGCAAGTATAGATCTGGACTTGTCCATTTTAGGCAGCTTTCCATTTCTGTCTATAGCCATTTTAGGCAGTTTTTGACTTATAGCTTTTGTGGGGATTTTTCTACAGCAACCCCAACATATTATATATGTTTTTGGGGTAGAAAATCCCACCAATCCAGTGGTGCCATTAGTTTTTGTGTTTGAGAAATTTCATGAACATGTCATTTTACATCATGATGCTATTTTGTCATTTTTTTGTGATTTATTTCAAGCATGCTATGAGGTTGTTTTGCACATTCTTAGCTTCATTTCCATTCCTACTCCATGCTAGAATTTAGTCCATGACTTTTAGTGCACTGTGATGAGTCCCACAAGCATGCAAAGTTGTTATCATGATCTGTTTTGACATGCCATGTTTTCTTCTAAGTCTGAAACCTGTTTAGTTTCTTTTACCATGTTTGCATGGATGCTATCATCATTTCTGTAGGTTTTTGGATCATGTTCAGTAAGGGAGTTTTGTTAAGTGCATTTACTACCATCATGCCATGTTCTTATGTAATGGAATGTGTTCCTGTAGCATATAGTTTGCTATGCTTAACTTTGCAACCTGATGCTGTTGATGTCTTGATGCTTGAATTTCTGCTAAGTCTGTTATGCTGATATCTTTTGCACTTTTGCCATGCTTGTTTGAACCTGTTCTAGTGTGTTTTAATCGTAGCTTACTATTCATCTTTTTTCAAGCTTATCATGTTCCATACTCCCATGTGCTTTGTTGCTATGTTGGAGTGCTGTAGCATAGTTTCTTGTTGATTCCTAAGTGCCAACATGCTGTTAATCGCAGATTTGCATCATTCTTGTATTGCTTGTCATTTGCAAATCGTGCATCCGTTTCCGGTGATCCTTATATCGATTTCGACCATAATCACCTCATCTTTCCAGTGGCATACCTGTTTTGACAAGTTGATGCATTGTTCATCATTTTCCCTTCCGGGGTACCCTTATGCATTGCACATCATATCTTGCATATCATGCCATGTATTGCATCATGTTGCTTGTGCATTGCACCGTAAATGATCGTTGTTCTGTTGCTTGTGTTCTTTCTTTGGGTAGAGTCGGGAGACGAGTACGTGAACGAGGAACCTGTTGAGTACGCTAACGAGGAGCAAGCTTTCGACATCTTTGAGAACATTGCAGGCAATATGACCATACCCTCGACATCACTTCTATCTTTGCTTGCTAGTTGTTCGTTCTATCGCTATATCACGCTACCTACCACTTGTTATATCATGCCTCCCATATTGCCATGTCAAGACTCTAACCCACCTTCCTAGCAAACCGCTGTTTGGCTATGTTACCGCTTTTGCTCAGCCTCTCTTATAGCGTTGTTAGTTGCAGGTGAAGTTGCAGTTTGTTCCATGTTGGAACATGGATATGTTAGGATATCACATTATCTCTTATTTAATTGATGCACCAATATACTTGGTAAAGGGTGCAAGGCTCGGCCTTATGCCTGGTGTTTTGTTCCACTCTTGTCACCCTAGTTTTCCGTCATACCGGTGTTATGTTCCTTGATTTTGCATTCCTTCCGTGGATGGAGTTATGGGACCCCCTTGACAGTTCGCCTTCAATAAAACTCCTCCGGCAAGGCCCAACCTTGGTTTTACATTTTCCTAACAACCTAAGACTTTTTCCCTTGGGTTCTGCAGACCCGATGGTCATCTTTATTTTTACCCCCCGGGCCAGTGCTCCTCTGAGTGTTGGTCCGAACTGGGCGATGTCTGGCGCCCCCTGGGAAACAAGGGTCTATGCCAACCTGATGTCTTGCCCATCCGGTGTGCCCTGAGAACAAGATATGTGCAGCTCCTATCGGGATTTGTCTGCACATTCGGGCGGCTTTGCTGGTCTTGTTTTACCATTGTCGAAATGCCTTGTAACCGGGATTCTGAGACTGATCGGGTCTTTCCGAGAGAAGGAATATCCTTTGTTGACCGTGAGAGCTTGTGATGGGCTAAGTTGGGACACCCCTGCAGGGTATAAACTTTCGAGAGCCGTGCCCGCGGTTATGTGGTAGATGAGAATTTGTTAATATCATGTTGTAGAGAACTTGACACTTGACATAATTAAAATGAATCAACCGCGTGTGTAGCCGTGATGGTCTCTTTTCGCCGGAGTCCCGGAAGTGAACACGGTCTTGGGTTATGTTTGAATATAAGTAGTTTTTAGGATCACTTCTAGCTACACGACCGATGCGTAGCTTCTCATCTTACTCTTATTTGCGTATGTTAGCCACCATATTTGCTTAGCGCTTGCTGCAGCTCCACCTCATTACCTTATCCTACCCATAAGCTTAAATAGTCTTGATCTCGCGGGTGTGAGATTGCTAAGTCCTCGTGACTCATGGATACTTCCAAACAGCTGCTAGTGCTGATGATACCAGTGCAGGTGATGCTACCGAACTCAAGTGAGAGTTTGACGAGGACCTTGGTCGTTACTATGTTTCGTTTCCTGATGATCAGTAGTGGAGCCCAGTTGGGACGATCGTGGATCTATCATTTGGGGTTGTCTTCTTTTATTTTGGTTTCGTAGTCGGACCTTGATTGTACTCTGGATGATGTATGTTTAAACTTGTTATTTGTGCGAAGTGGCGATTGTTAGCCAACTCTTTATCCCTTTCGTATTCAGTACATGGGATTGTGAGAAGATTACCCCTCTTGTGACAAAACCACCATGCGGTTATGCCTCTAAGTTGTGCCCCGACACGTGGGAGATATAGCCGCATCGTGGGCATTACAAGTTGGTAATCAGAGCCATCCCCGACTTAGGAGTTGAAGGAAATATGCCCTAGAGGAAATAATAAAGTTGTTATTTGTATTTCCTTATATCATGATAAATGTTGATTATTCATGCTAGAATTGTATTAACCGGAAACTTAGTACATGTGTGAATACATAGACAAACAGAGTGTCACTAGTATGCTTCTACTTGACTAGCTCGTTGAGCAAAGATGGTTAAGTTTCCTAGCCATGGACAAAGAGTTGTCATTTGATAAATGGGATCACATCATTAGAGAATGATGTGATTTACTTGACCCATCCGTTAGCTTAGCACGATGATCGTTTATTTTGTTGCTATTGCTTTCTCCACAACTTATACATGTTCCTATGACTATGAGATCATGCAACTCCCGAATACCAGAGGAACACTTATTGTGCTATCAAATGTCACAACGTAATTGGGTGACTATAAAGATGCTCTAAAGGTGTCTCCGATGGTGTTTGTTGAGTTGGCATAGATCGAGATTAGGATTTGTCACTCCGAGTATCGGAGAGGTATCTCTAGGCCCTCTCGGTAATGCGCATCACTATAATCCTTGCAAGCAATGTGACTAATGATTTAGTTGCGGGATGATGCATTACGAAACGAGTAAAGAGACTTGCCGGTAACGAGATTGAATTAGGTATTGAGATACCGATCGAATCTCGGGCAAGTAACATACCGATGACAAAGGGAACACCGTATATCGTTATGCGGTTTGACCGGTAAAGATCTTCATGGAATATGTGGGAGCCAATATGAACATCCAGGTTACGCTATTGGTTATTTACCGGAGACGTGTCTCGGTCATGTCTACATAGTTCTCAAACCCGTAGGGTCCGCACGCTTAATGTTCGGTCACGATCGGTATTATGAGTTTATGTGTTTTGATGTACCAAAGGTAGTTCGGAGTCCCAGATATGATCACGGACATGACGAGGAGTCTCGAAATGGTCGATACATAAAAATTGATATATTGGACGGCTATATTCGGACACGGAAGTGTTTCGGGTGATTTCGGAGAAAACCGGAGTGCCGGAGGGTTACCGGAACCCCCCCCCCCTCCCCGGGGAAAGTTGGGCCTTCATGGGCCATAGGGAAGAGGGGAGGCAGCCCACAAGGGACAGTCACACCCCCTCCCTATAGGGAGTCTGAATTGGACTAGGGAGGGGGCCCCCTTTCCTTCTCCTCTTCCTCTCCCTTCCTTCCTTCCCCTTCTCCTCCTAGTAGGACTAGGAAAGGAGGAATCCTACTCCTACTAGGAGGAGGATTCCTCCTCCCTTGGCGTGCCACTAGGGCCGGCCGGCCTCCCCCATGCTCCTTTATATACGGGGGCAGGGGGCACCCTAGGACACACAAGTTGATTGTTTCCAGCCGTGTGCGGTGCCCCCCTCCACCATAATCCACCTCGGTCATATCGTTGCAGTTCTTAGGCAAAGCCCTGCGCCGGTAGCTTCATCATCACCGTCATCACACCGTCATACTGACGAAGCTCTCCCTCGACACTTAGCTGGATCAAGAGTTCGTGGGACGTCACCGAGCCGAACGTGTGCAGATCGCGAAGGTGCCGTACTTTCGGTATTAGGATCGGTCGATTGTGAAGATGTACAACTACATCAACCGCGTTGTCATAACGCTTCCACTTACGGTCTACGAGGGTACATAGACAGTACTCTCCCCTCTCATTGCTATGCATCACCATGATCTTGCATGTGCGTAGGAAAATTTTGAAATTACTACATTCCCCAACAGGAGCCCCCTGCTTGATCGAACCGCTGACGTTGTTGAGTCTAGAACAAAATATTTTGAGTATTAGGATTATATATAATGGAGAGTAGGATTATTTTTACTCCTCAGTCCCTTCGTTGCTCAGGTGAGGCCTGATACGTCTCCGTCGTATCTACTTTTCCAAACACTTTTGCCCTTGTTTTGGACTCTAACTTGTATGATTTGAATGGAACTAACCCGGACTGACGTTGTTTTCAGCAGAATTGTCATGATGTTGTTTTATGTGCAGAAAACAAAAGTTCTTGGAATGACCTGAAACTCCACGGAATATCTTACAATAAATAATAAAAAATCCTCGCCAAAGATGAAGACCAGGGGGCCCACACCCTTTCCACGAGGGTGGGGGCGCCCCCCCCCCTAGGGCGCGCCCCCTACCTCGTGGGCCCCTTGGAGACCTCCCGACTCCAACTCCAAATCTATATATCTGCTTTCGGGGAGAAAAAAATAGGAGAGAAGATTTCATCGCGTTTTACGATACGGAGCGGCCGCCAAGCCCTAAAACCTCTCGGGAGGGCTGATCTGGAGTCCGTTCGGGGCTCCGGAGAGGGGGATTCGTCACCGTCGTCATCATCAACCATCCTCCATCACCAATTTCATGATGCTCACCGCTATGTGAGTAATTCCATCGTAGGTTTGCTGGACGGTGATGGGTTGGATGAGATTTATCATGTAATCGAGTTAGTTTTGTTAGGGTTTGATCCCTAGTATCCACTATGTTCTGAGATTGATGTTGCTATGACTTTGCTATGCTTAATGCTTGTCACTAGGGCCCGAGTGCCATGATTTCAGATCTGAACCTATTATGTTTTCATCAATATATGAGAGTTCTTGATCCTATCTTGCAAGTCTATAGTCACCTATTATGTGTTATGATTCGTTAACCCCGAAGTGACAATAATCGGGATACTTACCGGTGATGACCGTAGTTTGACGAGTTCATGTATTCACTATGTGCTAATGCTTTGTTCTGGTTCTCTATCAAACGGAGGCCTTAATATCCCTTAGTTTCCATTAGGACCCCGCTGCCACGGGAGGGTAGGACAAAAGATGTCATGCAAGTTCTTTTCCATAAGCATGTATGACTATATTCGGAATACATGCCTACATTACATTGACGAATTGGAGCTAGTTCTGTGTCACCCTATGTTATGACTGTTACATGATGAACTGCATTCGGCATAATTATCCATCATTGATCCGATGCCTACGAGCTTTCTATATATTGGTTTACGCTTATTTACTTTCCCGTTGCTATTGTTACAATCACTACAAAATACCAAATACATTACTTTGCTTTCATTACTCTTTTGTTACCGTTACCATCACTATCATATTACTTTGCTACTAAACACTTTGCTGCAGATACTAAGTTTCCAGGTGTGGTTGAATTGACAACTCAGCTGCTAATACTTGAGAATATTATTTGGCTCCCCTTGTGTCGAATCAATAAATTTGGGTTGAATACTCTACCCTCGAAAGGTGTTGCGATCCCCTATACTTGTGGGTCATCAAGACTAATTTATGGTACCGTTGCCGGGGAGCATAGCTATATTCTTTGAGTCACTTGGGATTTATATCTGCTGGACACTATGAAGAATTTGAAAGACGCTAATACAACAATTTATCCCTCAACTACGAGGGGAGGTAAGGAACTGCCATCTAGCTCTGCACTTGATTCACCTTGTGTTATGAGTAAGCTTGCGACACCTAAACCTGCTCCTGCTATTCGTTCTGATATGTCGCATGTTATTGATGATGCAACTTCTGCTATACATGATACTTATGATGAAACTACTTCTATGCTTGATACTACTGTGCCACTTCGTGATTTTCTCGAGGAACGACTTGCTAGGGCTAGAGAGATTGAAAATATTGAATCTGATTATGATGATGAAAGTGATGATGAAGAATCACTTGTTATTCCTGAGGGTTATTTATTTGATCAAGAAGCTTCTTTATCTAGTTTAGCTTGCAAAGATAGATATGAACTCAAAAGGTTATTAGCTAAATAGAATAAGCAATCTCTAAATGCTAGGATGAAACCTGACCCTGCTTTTGCTACTTCACCTATCTGTGTTACTGATAAGGATTATGAATTCTCTGTTGATCCTGATATAATTACTTTAGTTGAATCTGATCCTTTTCATGGCTATGAATCTGAAACTGTTGTGGCACATCTTACCAAATTAAATTATATAGCCACCATGTTCACTAATGATGAGAGATCTCGCTACTTTTTATATCCTTAAAATATTTCCGTTCTCATTAAAGGGTGATGCTAAGATATGGTTTAATTCTCTTGATCCTGGTTGTGTGCATAGTCCCCAAGATATGATTTACTACTTCTCTGCTAAATATTTCCCTGCTCATAAGAAACAAGCTGCTTTGAAGGAAATATACAACTTTGTGCAAATTAAAGAAGAGAGTATCCCACAAGCTTGGGCAAGGCTTCTCAAGTTACTTAATGCTTTGCCTAATCATCCTCTTAAGAAAAATGAAATACTTGATATCTTTTATAATGGACTAACCGATGCTTCCAGAGATTACCTGGATAGTTGTGCTGGTTCTCATTTCAGGGAAAGAACACCGGATGAAGCTTAAATCTTATTGAATAATATGTTGACAAATGAAAATAATTGGGCACCTCCTAAGCCAGCTCTGGAGCCAGCTCCTGCTCCAATTAATGATCCTATTCCTAAACCAACTCCGAAGAAGAGAGGTATTCTATTTCTCAGTCCCAAAGATATGCAAGAGGCAAAGAAATCTATGAAAGAAAAAGGTATTAAAGCTAAAGATGTTAAGAATTTACCTCCTATTGAAGAAATACATGGTCTTAATTTACCGCCTATTGAAGGAACATATGATCTTAATCCTTTATTTATTGAAGAACCTCCAGACCTCGATAACCCAACACGGGTAGTAAAGGTAAATTCTCTCTATATATATGATAAAGCTGAAATCCCTCCTGCTAAAATTGCTAGTCAATGCTTGGATGAGTTTGATAATTTTATGTTTAAGCAATAAAACTTCAATGCTTATTTTGGTAGACAAGTAAAAGAAGATGCTGATATGATTAAATATTTGGGTGATTATATGGCTAATATTAGAGGTGAACTTAAACTTGTTAGCAAACATGCTTCTATGGTTACCACTCAAGTAGAACAAGTACTTAAAGCTCAAAAGGAATTGCTCAATGAGATGAATAGTAAGAAAAATGATTATGCTGTTAAAGTGGCTACTAGAACTGGTAGAATGACTCAGGAACCTTTGTATCCTGAAGGCCACCCTAAGAGAATTGAGCAAGATTCTTAGAGAAATAATATTGATGCACCTAGTTCTTCTAAAAGGAAGAAAAAGAAAAATGATAGAACTGTGCAAACTTCTAGTGAACCTATTGCTGAACCACCTGATAATCCAAATGGTATATCTATGTCTGATGCCGAAACACAATCTGGCAATGAACATTAACCTAATGAAAATGTTAATGATGATGTTCATAATGATGCTCAACCTAGTAATGATAATGATGTAGAAATTGAACCCGTTGTTGATCTTGATAACCCACAACCAAAGAATCAACATTATGATAAGAAAGACTTTGTTGCTAGGAAACATGGTAAAGAAAGAGAGCCTTGGGTTCAGAAACCCATGCCTTTTCCTCCCAAACCATCCAAGAAAAAGGATGATGAGGATTTTGAGCACTTTGCTGAAATGATTAGACCTATCTTTTTGCGTATGCGATTGACTGATATGCTCAAAATGAATCCTTATGCTAAGTACATGAAATATATTGTTACAAATAAAAGAAAGATACCAGAAGCTGAAATTTCCACCATGCTTGCTAATTATACTTTTAAGGAAGGAATACCAAAGAAACTTGGAGATCCAGGAGTACCTACTATACCATGCCCCATTAAAAGAAACTATGTTAAAACTGATTTATGTGATCTTGGAGCCGGTGTTAGTGTTATGCCTCTCTCTTTATATCGTAGACTTGACTTGAATAAGTTGACACCTACTGAAATATCTTTGCAAATGGCTGATAAATCAACTGCTATACATGTCGGTATTTGTGAGGATGTGCCTATTGTGGTTGCAAATGTTACTATTTTAGCGAACTTTGTTATTCTTGATATTCCCGAGGACGGTAGTATGTCTATTATTCTTGGAAGACCTTTTCTTAATACTGCAGGGGCTGTTATTGATTGCAACGAAGGCAATGTCACTTTTCATGTTAATGGTAATGAGCATACGGTACACTTTCCGAGGAAACAACCTCAAGTTCATAGTATCAATTCTATCGGAAAAATTCCATCGATTATATTTGGAGGTTTTGAATTTCCTCTTCCTACTATCAAGAAGAAATATGATATACTTATTATTGGGGATGTGCACATCCCCGTTGAGGTAACCTAGTCTTATTTGAAATTTCTCCGGTTTCATGTTAATCAAAATGAGTTTGTTAACAAGACTTGATCAACCTTGTTAGTGGATTCCTTTTGACGAGCATGAGATGGATGACAGAAGCACAACCTTCTGTACCCCACTTTTACTTTCTGTTATTTATATTAAATAAAATAAAAACAAATATTTTTGTGCCTATTATCTGATTATCCATGCAATATAAAAATGTCCCAAAAATAAAAGTCCTCAGAATGACATGCCAATTTAATATGATTTTTTCGGGAATATTTGAGGATTTATGGTGCAAAAATCACACCAGGGGGGCCAACCACCTTGCCACGAGGGTGGAGGGCGCGCCCACCCCTCTAGGGCGCCCCCCTGCCTCGTGGGCTCACGGTGGCCCTCCTCCACTTATTCCTGCACCCATCCTCTTCTTCTTCCTCCCACAAACACGAAAAACCAACTCAAGCACGAGTTCCAGCCCTCTTTGCTGCCATTTTCGATCTCCTTGCTCAAAGCACCTCTCACAAAACTGCTTGGGGAGATTGTTCCTTGGTATGTGACTCCTCCATTGGTCCAATTAGTTTTTGTTCTAGTGCTTTATTCATTGCAAATTTTTGCTGCTTAGGTGACCCTGTTCTTGAGCTTGCATGTCAAATTTATATGGTCAAAAGTAGTTTTGATGCATGATATAGGCCCTAGGCACTTGTAGGAGTGGTTGCTATCAATATTATTGAGTTTGGTTTACTTTTATTTTGAAGTTACTAAAAAAATTCAGAATTTTTCAGAGCAAGAAATATGCCTAGGAAAATGTTCCAAGGTGGTTCTTCAAAGAAGCAAGGACCCAGGCTTGCAATGCGTGATGCTGATGAAGAGCCACCAAGAGACGCTCCAGTGCGTCCTTGTGAGTGGCCTTCTGAAAATTTTATGGATTGAGCGGGAATTAAAGAAAAATTTAACGCATATTTGCATAATGCCGGTCTTGAGGACTTTGAGGCAGACAAATGCCCCCAGTATCATGATCTCACAAGCTCTTTTGTGAGGAGGTTTGAGTATTCATCTTCGCGTAATTCTCCTTCAATCATGTTTGATCTTTATGAAAAATCTTATACCATGGACCTAGAGGATTTCACTTTTGCTTGCAAACTTCCACAATGGGGTAGTGTTAGGGATCCCCCTAAGTCTGAATTTAGAAACTTTCTTGCTAGTATAACTGTAGGAGAATTTAGAGATATAACGCAAGCTACCATAGGGAGCATTCACTTTACCGCTATACATTATTTTGCTCTCTTCATAGGTAGGTGCATAAATGCTAAGGATGAAGCATGTCACATGTGTGTCCCTGACCTTAGCATTCTCAGGAGTGCTGTGTTAGGAGACCAATCTTATCATATGGGAGCCATTGTAGCTCGTAGGTTGCATCATAATAGATATAATGGAGATTTCTTTGGAGGAATTTATGCAACCCGCTTAGCTAAATTTCTTGAGATAGACGTTCGTGAAGGAGACATGGAGTTGCCTCCTGCTTATTTAGATTTTGATTCTATGGTTTCTCACCACTTTGTCGAGAGGAACAAATCACCTCTCCAGTACCGACTAATCTTTGACAGACGCCGTGATGTCCGTATTACTCTCCCTGCTCCTGCTTTCTTTGATTATCAGGCAAGAGGAGGATATACTATTACCAGAGAGGAGGCAGATGAGTACGAGAGGAGGGCGGAGGCCTCTCGTCGCCATACTGCAACTCAGGAGGCGATAGCCGCTGCATCACAGTACGACCCCAACAACTATTATTATGGATATCAACCAGGCCAGCCATGGCCATAGACCAACTTAGGCCAAAAGCCTAATCTTGGGGGAGTACGTATTTCTCACCGACATTACATTTATGTTCACACACACTCATTGCTAGATGTCGGTGCTCATACTTTTTCATTGTATCATCCATGCTAGTTTATTTCCTTTTATGCTTTCTTCTTGCGTGTTTAATAAACCTTAAGAAAAAACCAAAAAAATTAGTTGTAGCTTTTAATTAATTTACTTTCCATGCTTGTAGTAGTAATTAAAAAGAAAACGCAAAAATATTTCACGTTCTTCTTTTGCTTGTTGGGAGCTTTCCCGTGTAAATAGTTTTATTTCTTTTCTTTCTTTGGGGGTCAGTAGGAGAAGACCATGATTAAATTGTTGAAATGGCTCTTATATGCATTATTGTTTATCTGACAAAAGAGCCCATATTGCCTTGTCTTCTCCTGTTTATTGAATGCCTGCAGATTCCAGCTTAGTCCAATGCACGTGCACTATTATTATTATTCACATCGTTCGGTCGTGCAAGTGAAAGGCAATTATGATGATATATGATGGACTGGCTGAGATGAGAAGAGCTAGTATGAACTCGACCTCTTTTGTTTTTGTAAATATGATGAGTTCATCGTTCTTGATTCAGCTTGTTATGAATAAACATGTTTGCAATGACAATTAGAGATCATAGTTGCTTGTGCCATGCTTGATTAGCTATGAGTTATAATGGTTTACCTTGCGTGCCAACATGTTATTGAGATGGTTATGATGTGGTATGATGGGGTGGTATCCTCCTTTGAATGATTTAAGTGACTTGACTTGGCACATGTCCACGCATGTAGTTGAAACAAATCAACATAGCCTTCACGATGTTTATGTTCATGGTGGATTATATCCTACTCATGCTTGCATCCAATGTTTATTAATTTTAATGCATGTACATGGCTGTTGTCGCTCTCTAGTTGGTCGCTTCCCAGTCTTCTGCTAGCCTTCACCTGTACTAAGAGGGAATACTGCTTGTGCATCCAATCCCTTAAACCCCAAAGTTATTCCAGATGAGTCCACTATACCTTCCTATATGTGGTATCTACCTGCCGTTCCAAGTAAATTTGTATGTGCCAAACTCTAAACCTTCAAATAATCATCCTATTTTGTATGCTCGAATAGCTCATGTATCAACTAGGGTTGTCTGTATCTTCCACACTAGGCGGGTTATTCTCAAGAGGAGTGGACTCCGCTCCTCACTCACGAGAAAATGGCTGGTCACCGGGATGCCCAGTCCCATGCTTTATGCAAACTAAATCAAAAATAATTGCAAAACAAAACTCCCCCTGGGACCTGATGTATGTTGGAGGCACTCGTTGTTTCGAGCAAGCCATGGATTGATGTTTGTTCGTGGAGGGGGAGTATAAACTTTACCATTCTGTTTGGGAACCGCCTATAATGTGTGTAGCATGGAAGATATCGCCATCTCTTGGTTGTTATGTTGACAATGAAAGTATACCTCTCAAAATGTTAATTATCTCTATTTCAAAACCGAGCTCTGGCACCTCTACAAATCCCTGCTTCCCTCTGCGAAGGGCCTATCTATTTACTTTTATGTTGAGTCATCACCCTCTTATTAAAAGCACTAGCTGGAGAGCGCAGTTGTCATTTGCATTCATCACTATTAATTTATATTGGGTGTGACTATGATTGGATCTCTTTTACCATGAATTACAATGTCTAGTCAGTCCTTGATCTTTAAAGGTGCTCTGCATTTATGTTTTGCGGTCTCAGAAAGGGCAAGCGAGATACCATCTTGTTATATCATATTATGATTGTTTTGAGAAAGTGTTGTCATCCGAGATTTATTATTATGGCTTGCTAGTTGATTATGCTATTGATATGGGTAATCATGAGACCTGAGAATTATTGCAAATATGGTTAGTTATAATCATGAGACCTGAGAGTTTGTAAAAGTTTTTCTTTATTTCTTTCAGTTTGTCAACTGAATTGCTTGAGGACAAGCAAGGGTTTAAGCTTGGGGGAGTTGATACGTCTCCGTCGTATCTACTTTTCCAAACACTTTTGCCCTTGTTTTGGACTCTAACTTGTATGATTCGAATGGAACTAACCCAGACTGACGTTGTTTTTAGCAGAATTGCCATGATGTTGTTTTATGTGCAGAAAAAAAAAGTTCTCGGAATGACCTGAAACTGCACGGAATATCTTACAATAAATAATAAAAAATCCTCGCCAAAGATGAAGACCGGGGGGGCCACACCCTTTCCACGAGGGCGGGGGGCGCCCCCCTAGGGCGCGCCCCCTACCTCGTGGGCCCCCTGGAGACCTCCCGACTCCAACTCCAAAT